>NW_023494809.1:5726898-6031898 GCF_904425465.1 Colossoma macropomum
GAGAGGGAGAGATGGAGAGAGAGAGAGAGGGAGAGGGAGAGAGGATGTGGGCGCTTTAATTGAATGAGTTTTAATTACTCTGACTGTGAGAGGCTTAAGTCTGGGCGAGAGAAGAAAAGAAGTGAGAGAGAAAATGAAAGGAGGAGGAGGAGAGGAGGAGAGGAGGTGATGTGGCCTGCGAGGCGCTCGCTGTGAGACGGATCTGCTGCTGAGTGTTTGTTATGCTGCTATTAATCCTCCTTATTAATTTCAGTCTCTCATAATTATCCATCTGATGAGAGCTGATAGAGTCTCCCTGAGGAACACTGCTCTCTCTCTCTGTGTTCTTTTCTCTTCTTTTATCCCTCTTGTCTTCTTTTATCTGTCATTCTCATCCCTGTGCCAATCTCTCTCTCTCTCTCCCACCCGCCCCTGTTTCCCTGTCCCATCCTTACCTCTCTCTCTCGCTCTTTCTCTTCACTCTCCCTGTCTCCCTTTATCTCTCTTTGTCCCCCTTCTTTCTCTATCTCCTCCCTCTCTCTTTCTTTATCTCTCTTCCCCCTCTCTCTTTCTCTCCCCCTGCTTTCTTTCCTCTCTCCCTTGCTGTCCTTTATTATTCCTCTCATCTTCTGTCATTCTCATCCCTGTGCCAATCTCTGTCTGTCTCTCTCCCCTCCTCTCCTCTTGACCTGTTTCTCTCTTTCTATCTCTCTTTCTCTCCCTGCATTTCCCTCCCCTCTTTCCATCTCTCCCTTTTTTCTCTCCATTTCCTTTCCCTCTTCCTCTTTCCATCTCTCTCTTTTCTCTTTATTACCTTTCCCTCCTTCCCTCTTTCTGTCTCTTTTCTTTCCATTTCCTTTCCCTTTCTTCTCTCTTTCTATCTCTCTCTTTCTGTCTTGCTCCCTCCCCCCTTTCGTTCCTCTCTCTCTGTTCCTTTATTCTTCTCATCTTCTGTCATTTTCATCCCTGTGCCAATAATGTCTCTCTCTCCGTCTCTCTCGCCTTCCTCTCTATTTCCTCTCCCTCTCTCTCTTTCTCTCTCTCCCCTCCCTCTCTATCTCTCTTCTCTTTATTTCTCTCTGCCTCTTTCCAGCTTGTATGAATGTTAATGTGAGCATCATAACATCATCTAAAACTCAATAAACGCCTGATTAAAGTGATCACAAATCAACCCCCAACACTTACGATCAGCCGAGACCTGTTTAGTGTGAAGTTTGGGTCTTTAGTTTTAGCTCTGGAGCTACAACGCTAATGCAGCTAACAAGTAACAGAAGCTTATGCCTCACCGATTAGCGTGGTGCTAACTGCCCGCCTGCATCACCACACACTCTCCTCCAACCGTGTGGAGTTCTTCAGCAATAAACTCGATTCCGTGGATTCTGACGGACGTGTTTACACATAGCAGAGTGTCACACAGGGTCAGAATAACGAGGCAGCCTAACTCACCTTATCGTCCAGTTTCCTGGCACTGAAGGACAGCTCCACATAGTCATCGTTCCCCGTCAGCTCCTCAGCGGTGATCTGCACAGACACCAGCAGCACAGAGTTCAGCAGAACGGCAGAGTTACGGCTTACAGACCAGCAACAACGGCATTTACTCTCCGGCCAACAAGACGACCAGGACAGAGATTTCAGAGCATGGAGTATATTTAAGAACTGAGATCGACTGCTTATGTCTGCTCAGGACATCATTTCTCGAATGAGTGTCAGGCTCGGGTCAGGTTCGGATTTCACTCAGGACACCCAGTTAGTCAGCAGGGCCTTTGAACCAGGCCAGGGGTCGGCGACCTTTATGTTAAGAAGAGCCATGTTGTTCTTTCCACTTTGGGAGCCACAACAGTCCATTTCACCATCTTGTCTGTAAATATGTCTCAGTGTGTGTTAATGTGCTAGTAAAGGCTAAAAAATATCATATAAATGAAAACACAGACTTACTTTGCTCTGCTTTAAGCTTCAGCTCAGCTATAGCTGCTTTTCTCGCATCTCCAGCAGGAAACTTTTCCACAAAAGTAAAACAGTTTCTTTTAAAATATTTTTAAACTCTTTACGAGGCTGAAGTCGCTTCTCATTCTCCAGCATCTTCTTCCGATTTTCCCATTACACTTTATATGGTGCCTGATGTCCCAGAATGTAACTGCTGCACCATTTAAGTTGGAACAGGAGAGTTAGAACAACAAGCTGGCGAATGAGAAACTGACTTCAGCCTCGTCGTTTTTAGTGTTTGTCAGTTTCTCGCTGCAGATTAAACATATCAGGAAACCAGATGGAGTGATTATAAACGCAAATAAGTCCATTCGTCTCCTAATTATCGATGTTCGTCCTATACTTAAGCAACGGAAGGCGAGAGGAAGTTTGTTATCGCCAAATAACATTCATAATAATATTCGCAATAACACACTCCTCGAGTGTTCTAACGCTTTTATACAACAGTTAAATAAATACAGTAATAAATTAATAAACTGGGCCGTGAACGCGGCGTTTAATATGGTTTAATGTCAGCAGTTCCTTCACCAAATTATAGTTCCTTAACAAGCAGCTTGTTGCTACGTCAGAGTAACGAGCTCCGCCCACTCGCTGCTCAGTCTGCTGTAAGCCATAAAACAGCCGCAATATCAAGTTCAGCTCAGTTTTGTCAGTTTTTTCCAGATCAGTATTAATGTTGTTTTGTTCCAGCCAGTCTGTAAAGCATCTTACAGCCCATTTAGTTTGGCGAATGGTGTTGGGTTCATTTCTGGCTGATTCCAGGTTGTTTAGCTGTTCTTCTGTCTCAGCTGCCGACTGAAAAGCTGCTCAGTGGTGACGACAGTTTGGGAATTTAGTGTCGTCTCATCTTCAGAGTCTGACCAAATCGGCTGTCGGTCGAATGTGATCTTAAAAGTGTCCGTTTTCTGTTTGTGGCAAAGTAAGAAGTAAAAACGTTCAAATGTCTTGAGCGTCTCCTACAGCTGTCAAAGTCGTTGCTTAGCAACGGCGTCTCAGCGGAGCGATACAGTGTTTGTGAAAAACCTGTGATGTTATGGTGAAATAACAGCACAGTTAGAACGCTTCTCAACCAATCAGCTCGCGTGGCCGGAACTAACTGTTGTATAGTAGTACATTAGCATGTACTGAGACATATTTACAGCCAAGATGGTAAGATGGACATAAAATGTTGTGGCTCCCAAAGTGGAAAGGAAAAAATGGCTCTTCCTAACATTTGTGTTGCGACCCCTGGTGAATGGATTACCAAACTAGAAAAGAGCATTTTCAGAACTGTTAGACCAACAAGTGGGCCAACCCGGGACCCCCAACGTCCATAATATGGCCCCTTTAAGGCGTTGTCACTGTTCAGTTTTCCATCAATCACTTAGAGAAGCCCATTCTTGCTGAGTTTAAAGAAAGCGCAGCGATTCACTGTTTTAAATTCATTTCTATTTAACAGAATCATCATCCTTGCAAAATGGTTGGTAATCCTGTGTGTGTAAGAGCAGGTTTAGACCAGCTTTGAACATCAGTCCTGCAGGAGAGGCTCTAACTCTGCACAGAAAAGAGAACTCAGTGAACTCTGAGGAGACGTAAACGAGGGAACAGCAGGATACTGTACCGTAATCATGGACTTCCCCACCGTGTTGCTCTGTTTGAGGAGAACTCTGCAGAGCTTTCTCTGGGACACAATCTGTTTGGAGACAGATAAGACACAAGGAAAGCGTCACTTTTGTCACTCCGGTGCCACTTTAGAAAGCAAAGCGCGGCTGCGGTGAAAAGAAACCCGCGCGGCTCTGGAGAGGAACGACGCCAGGGAGGAAACTTCAGAGCGCTGCCAGGAGTGGAAGAGAAAGAAAACACAGAGAGAAGGACAATTACGCACAGAGAGGCAGGCAAACTGTGTGCGCATCTAACTCGGAGGCTTCTGGCCCACAAACCAGATTGTAATTATGCCTCGAAAACGTCTTCGTTTATGAATAAACGCTTGCAGTTACATGTTATTAAGGAAACGGGGAGTCCTCGGCATTATCAGCCCACCCTCATTAAAATAAAGACGCTCTCGTATCGGCCTGCAACCAAAACAAACAGTCACGAGCAATGTGAGAAGAAAACAGGAGACCGGCAAACAAAAAGACTAATAAATTAATATTAATATCAGAAAACAATGAATTATAGAATCTAAAAACTTTCATTTTGCTATGTTTGTTATTAAGAATGTGTTATTACATGTTAAGCAGGGCTAGCTATAATGTAGCATTATAAGTTACTTACACTAATAAGCAACTTACACAATAAGCAACTTACACTCACTGTCCATTTTATCAGTTCCACTGACCATACAGGGGCACTTTGTAGTTCTACAGTTACAGACTGTAGTCCATCTGTTTCTCTGCACCCTGTTCTTCAGTGGTCAGAACTCCCACAGGACCCCTGCAGAGCAGGTATTATTTGGGTGGTGGGTCATTCTCAGCAGTAACACTGATGTGGTGGTGGTGTGTTGCGCTGGTCTGAGTGGATCAGACACAGCAGTGCTGCTGGAGTTTTTAAACACCTCAGTGTCGCTGCTGGACTGAGAATAGTCCACCAACCAAAAATATTTCCAGCCAACAGCGTCCTGTGGGCAGCGTCCTGTGACCACTGATGAAGGACTAGAGGATGACCAACACAAACTGTGCAGCAGCAGATGAGCTACCGTCTCTGACTTTACATCTACAAGGTGGACCGACAAGGTAGGAGTGTCTAATAGAGTGGACAGTGAGTGGACACAGTGTTTAAAAACTCCAGCAGCACTGCTGTGTCTGATCCACTCAGACCAGTGCAACACACACTAACACACCACCACCACATCAGTGTTACTGCAGTGCTGAGAATGACCCACCACCCAAATAGTACCTGCTCTGTGAGGGTCCATGGGGGTCCTGACCACTGAAGAACAGGGTGACAAAGTAGGCAGAGAAACAGAAAATGGTTCTATAGCACCAAAAAGGGTTCCTTTGTTATGATGTCAAACTACAATCATAAAAAAGATGGTTCTTCAAGGGTTCCTTAGCAAAGAAAATGGTTGTGTAGTATCATGAACACTCATAGAACCCTCTGCATGAATAAAGGGTTCTGTGCATCATGAAAGAGTTTTCAGGCGGAGGGAGAATGTGCTATAGATGGTTCTACAGAGAACCTTTTTGAAAAGGGTTCTATATAGCACCAAATAGGGTTATTCTATAGTTTTGATGTCAAGCCAGTAACAATACAAAAACCCCTTTTAGTGCTGTATAGAACCCCATTCAAAAAGGTTCCACATAGAACCATCTACAGCACATTCTCCATCAATCTGAAAAACACTTTCATGATGCAAAAAAACCTTTTAACCATACAAATGGTTCTATATAGAACCACTTTCTTTACTAAAGAACGCTTGAAGAGCCAATGGTTTTTAAGAAAGTAGTAACAACAGCAGAAGGCTTTTCAGGTCCTATATAGAACCACACACAACACATTCTCCATCAATCTGAAGAACATTTCACCATGTGGAGAAACATTTAAGCATGCACATGGTTCTTTGACTGTTCATGGTTCTATATAGAACCACTGCCTTTACAAAAGAACCCTTAAAGAACCATTTTTTTTAAGTGTGTAGGGTTCATACCGATCTTTTGAAACCTGTGAAGTTCTACCGCACATTACAGTTATGTTATTCGCTTATCTGTGGCCAGATTGGCCGAATCTAGACTTTTGATCACCAACTCCAAACTTCTAAACGGTCCTGTGAAGTTATATAAACACACATGTAAATGGGCCAAACTTCTATTTTAAACCACATTTCACTTAAATAAGTAAACGCCTGCTCAGTGGACTTGCTCAGAGTGACGGCCCTAGAAAAGTGTGAATATTAAACAGAGTGAATGCTGGCGTTTATTACACAGACGCCGAGAGTGCCAAACCAGCCATCTGGCACCACGATCTGTGAAAGCTCGTCTCTCCATATACAGCGAATATTGAGAGGGGAGCAGGTTTCACACCACCAGGGTGGGCATCTCTATCAGCACTAAAGGACAAATCAATGTCTAAACGGCTGTTTGAGCACTTGTGTCGTTACGAATGTGGCCAAATGTGGGTAATTTCACTCTGTAATTTCTGACTGAACAGACAATATCAGAACGTTTGGATCAGAATGACGGGCAGTTTAGTGTGGGAATGGACAAACAGACTGAAAAACCCTGTTGTCTCTCATTATAATGTTAATAAACAAAGCAATAAACTGTATGAGCGTGCTGAAGGAGCGGGAACCGTGCCCCACACTCCAGACAGGCGAAGAACTCAGGAAGAACTCATTTAACCTTCTTTAGATCCACTCTGAACGTTTTGCTATAATGTAGGAGAACCTAAAAGGTTCCAGAGTTCTAGAGTGAAACTTTAACTGAGCCAAAAATACAGCACTGTGCAAAAGTCAGAGACCACCCTTCTGTTATTTCCAGCCATTAGGAAATTTCCCAGAAGCCTCAACAGCTAAATCTACTCTCAGCTGTCTGAGTGTTCAGTGAGTCATTCTTTCCCTTCATTCCAGCTTTCCATTCTTTACAGGAGACTCACTTTCAGTTCCTCAAAGAATCTGCAGACTCACCTCCAAAGTTCAGTCTTAGAAGCTGGTTGATGATTTCCTGAAGTAATCAAACACATTCAGTGGTGTTGAGGTCTGGACACTGGGGTGGTCAGTCCATTGTTCTGAGAACAGCAGCAATAACGTGCACTTAAAGAGGACTTCCATCAACTTTTCAACATCTCCGCATAGTTCAGAGATTCAGAGTGGTTTGGTGTGAAATGGTTCAGATGTCTTTACAGTGGTGGTGATAGGAACCAGGGGTCGCCATGACTACAACACAAATATAGACATTTTATTTACTATCCAGAACCACCAGTGAACCTACACGAGTCTTCTGAGTTTATATGGAATGTTGATGATGGAAAATAGTGGAAAATCTGAAATAATAAGTTTTCTTTGAGGACTATTTTGCCTTAGAACGCTGTGCATGTATCCCTCCACCATGAATGGATTACAATATGTGGATTCAAATACATTTTAAGCCAAAACTTATTATCACACTGGTGGACGTCTGGTTCCTATCACCACCACTGTGAACAATTCTGACTCTGTAAGTTTCTCTAGAGCGTTTCACACCAAACCACTCTGAATGACTTTCTTTACATTGTAACCATTTAAATATGCAGAAACTTTGAAAAAACGGGCGGAGTTTCCCTTTAGTGGTGGTTTTGACTGGAAATTAAAGAGTTGTCACTGATTTTGCACAGTGCTGTAAATGAGTCTAAAAATGCCAAACCTTTTTTATAAGCTGAACTTCTAGAAAGAACTTCAAAGAAAGTGTTTAATAATGCATACAAACTGTTACACAGATGGAACACAGAGTAAAAGGAAAGGCTAAAGCAGAATGATGACAAAAATAAAACCAATATGGTGTCCATTCTCTACACACTCGACACTCTCCGCTCTCTCTGAGTTCACATCTTGTCTAGCTGACAGCTCACACACTTTCAGGCTGCTGAGAGTCTCTGAGTTTGAGGTTTGGTACAGTTCGCCTGGTTGATTTGGCAATATTCACTATGAGTCATATTCATATGCCATATTTGTATGCTGACAATGGCACAGAAGAAGAATAGTGGCTTCTAAAGAATGTACATACTGTTTGTGACCATTTTCAGTCTCTACTCTGGATTGTCCAATAATTACTATTAATTATTCTCTAAATAGTATATTGTACTATAGTAACCACAAAGTTAGTCCAGTGTCTACTATTTTTATGTATTTTATTAATTATCCAGAAATGCCTATGAATTATACAGTATCTACAACAAATTATTCAGTATCTACTCCTTATTACAGTAAGCAATATGAATTATTCAGTCTCTCCTATGAATTATTTAGTAGCAACTATGAATTATTCAGGATCTACTATGAATTATTCAGGATCTACTATGAATTATTCAGTAACTACTATGAATTATTCAGGATCTACTATGAATTATTCAGTATCTACTATGAATTATTTAGTAGCTACTATGAATTATTCAGTATCTACTATGAATTATTCAGGATCTACTATGGATTATTTAGTATTTACCATGAATTATTCAGGATCTACTATGAATTATTCTGTAACTACTATGAATTATTCAGTAACTACTATGAACTATTCAGTAACTACTATTAATTATTCAGGCTCTACTATGAATTATTCAGAATATACAAATACCTGCTATGAAACTAATGTTTCAGTTCTGTAGTTATGAGAGGGAGGAATCCAAGTGTGAGTTTAGTCCACGATGAGGCTTAATCCAGGTCCAGGACCCTGGCAGACAGAGTTTAAGGGTTTGAGGTGGGCATGTACCTGGCCCAGCGTGCACTCCATGGCCCCCAGACAGTCGACCTCCCTCATGCCGTTGTGGCTGCTGTTCATGTCGTAGAGCTCGTAACGGAGCCGCTGCACCTCCTCAAAGTAATAATCCAGAGTGAAGACCTTGGAGAACGTGGGGTTAATGCAGCTCCGGATCACCTCCGTCCTGTCCACCTGCACACACAGCAGCACACCGGTCAGCTCCGAAAGTCTCAGCACCGGCCTTAACATCCCTGACCATCTTAAGGGGGTCGCCATGACTACAACACAAATATAGACATTTTATTTACTATCCAGAACCACCAGTGAACCTACACGAGTCTTCTGAGTTTATATGGAATGTCGATGATGGAAAATCTGAAATAATACATTACAAATAATACATTTTCATTTGAGGACTATTTTGCTTCACAACGCCCTGCATGTATGCCCTCCACCATGAATGTATTCAAATAAAGGGACTAATAAGATGTTTTAAGCCAAAAGTTTATCACAAAAAAATAATAAAACAATGCATCTGTGAGGAGCTTTTAGAGGTGGACGTCTGGTTCCTATCACCACCACTGTGAACAGTTCTGACTCTGTAAGTTTCTCTAGAACAGAGCGTTTCACACCAAACCACTCTGAACCGACTCTGTTTACATCGTAACCAGTTAATTATGTGGAAGTTTTGAAAAATTAGAGGAGTTTGCCTTTAACTTTGCCCTGTTAGATCTACTTTACTGGTGCCTGTGACCGAATTACTGCCGTGGTAGCACACACTCTCTCTCTCAGGCCCCACTGCTTAAATATACCACACATCTGGGGCATGTAATAGAATACTTAAACATACAGCACACTCACATCTGCCTCCCACTGCACAGCTCATCTGCACCCGGAGGACCTGCTGTAGACACTTCTGCCTGTTTATAACGAGTAAAGGCTTTCCTGAAGTGAAGCCTTTAATCTACAGCGAGACGTGAAAGTGAATGAGGCTGCCACTAACAAGGAAGCTAATGTGAAGCCAACTGTTTGGCGTTTGTGAACTGTCTGGAAACCAAAGCAATATTCTCCACCTATTACTAACAGTAATCTAATCTACACAACGAGCCATATCGCCCCCTACACTTCTTGTAGTGTATTACAGTCTGTCAGAGTGACTGTGTGGATCATATGAACATTGTAGAGCACTTTTTAAATGAAACAGTAGAAGCCATATCGCCCCCTACACTTCCTGTAGTGTATTACAGTCTGTCAGAATGACTGTGTGGATCATATGAATATTACAGAGCACTTTTTAAATGAAACAGTAGAAGCCATATCGCCCCCTACACTTCCTGTAGTGTATTACAGTCTGTCAGAGTGACTGTGTGGATCAGATCAACATTATAGAGGCTTTTTAAATGAAACAGTAGAAGCCATATCGCCCCCTACACTTCCTGTAGTGTATTACAGTCTGTCAGAATGACTGTGTGGATCATATGAACATTATAGAGCTTTTTAAATGAAACAGTAGAAGCCATATCGCCCCCTACACTTCCTGTAGTGTATTACAGTCTGTCAGAGTGACTGTGTGGATCATATGAACATTATAGAAGCTTTTTAAATGAAACAGTAGAAGCCATATCGCCCCCTACACTTCCTGTAGTGTATTACAGTCTGTCAGAGTGACTGTGTGGATCATATGAACATTATAGAGCTTTTAATGAAACAGTAGAAGCCATATCGCCCCCTACACTTCCTGTAGTGTATTACAGTCTGTCAGAGTGACTGTGTGGATCATATGAACATTATAGAGCTTTTTAAATGAAACAGTAGAAGCCATATCGCCCCCTACACTTCCTGTAGAGTATTACAGTCTGTCAGAGTGACTGTGTGGATCATGCGAACATTATAGAGGCTTTTTAAATTAAACAGTAGAAGTCATATCGGATTCAATCTCAACCCGGCAAACAGCATCAAGTTTTGATTCCAATGTGGACTTGACCTTAACAAAATTCTGTCCACTGACCCTAACCAGCCCATCGTCAGACAAAGTGGCAATCCAGAATACAGAAATACTAGCATTCTCTAAGAAATTGAGCTACAATGAAAATATTAAATAAACCATGCATGAAACGAGTGATATTTTGGGCTTAAACAAATGGGTTGCATATTTTTATTGTTACACTGTTTCAGAACAAAAAAAAGTTTTCTTTAGAAATACATTTTTTTAAAAACATGTTTTGAAAATATTGGTACCCCTATTATAAAAGTCCCTACTGGTGAGAATAAAAGCACTAAGCCACTTTCTTTAATGCTTAACAAAGTTGGAGAACACCTGTTAAAGGGATCTTAGACCACTCCTCCATGCAGAACATTTCCGGTTCCTTGATATTCTTGGGTCTTGGCTTATGGACAGCCCCCTTGTGGACAACAACACAGCTTTTCAGATGGGTTCAAAGCTGGAGACTGAGAGGGCCACTGCAAAGCTTTGGTTCTGAGGTTCTGCAACCATTTCTGTGTGGATTTTGGACGAGTCAACAAAACTAAAACACAAAGATTCTTCTGTCACCTTCATATTAGAAGTTCAGTAAAAAAGATGGTTCTTCAAGGGTTCTTTAATAAAGGGAACAGTTCTATATAGAACCATGAACACCCAAAGAACCAATTGCAGGCTTAAATGGTCCTCTGCATGGTGAAATGAGTTCTTCAGATTGATGGAGAATGTGCTGTAGATGGTTCTATAGCACCGAAAAAGTTGTTCTATTGTTTACAAGCCTGACATTGTAACAATCGAAGAACCCTGTTTGGCTATACAAGGGGTCGCAACCCAAATGTTAAGAAGAGCCATTTTGTCCTCAAACCACCTTGGGAGCCACAACATTTTACGTCCATTTTATTTAAGTAACGTTTTGCCATCTTGGTTGTAAATATGTCTCAGTATGTGCTGAAGTTCTAGTATAGACAAAAATATAATATAAATGAAAACGCAGTCTTACTTTGCTCTGCTTTCAGCTTCAGCTCAGCTATAGCTGCTTTTCTCGCATCTCCAGCAGGAAACATTTCCTCAAAAGTAGAAGTTTCTTGTAAAATGTCTCTCAATATAGTTTTTTTTTACAAGAGCTTTTTTTAAGGCGAGATGGTTGTCTGTGTTGCTATGGTGACCAGCAGTCTGCGCTGATCTTCAGGGTTAAAGGGTGAATTAGCAGTTCTACATTAACTCCAGAGTTTAAGACCATTTATTGTTAAACTGTGTTGAACGATCAGCAGAGCTTTATTTTACTGTAAAGGAGGATTATTTTATTTTTACCTACTAATCTGATTCAGCTGTGGAGCCACAGGGCAGTAAAAGAGCTGCACGCAGCTCCGGGGCCACATGTTGCCGACTCCTGGGCTAAACTGATCCCTTTTCAAAAAGACAGGCAAATAGTTCTTTGTGTGTTCATGGTTCTATATAGAAACATTGTCTTTACTAAAGAAGCCTTGAAGAACCATCTTTTAACGAGTGTACATAGCTGTGTCTAATCTGCCTCACTCCAGTTTCAGTGCTCCTGAACACTTACAAAACTCCTGAACTTTCTCTGTAGCAGAGTTGAAGCTAACGTCACCGCAGTTCTCCACCGTGAAGTCCATTAGATCCCTCTTTATGAATCAATACTAACTGGGGTACAGCAGAGCTATTACGCTCAGCCTAATCAAGCATTTAACATGTAATTGCATGAATAAATGCATCATAGGCTTTCAGGACTGTGTCAGCTCAGGGAGGAGTTTTGCATTGTAAGCACTGAAGTTTGTAATTGAAACTTAACAGCGGCAGGACCAGCCGAGCGGCTCGGAAATGAATTTCTGTAAAAACCCTCCTTCCTGGAGGCCATTTCATTTCTTTTCCACACTGAAGGACCAAAACGGTTGGTGTTATCTGCGATCCCTCAGCAGTCTAGACGGAGTTTAGTCTCAGCAGCTTGGCTCTCCTCGGGCGGATTAGCAGCTCGGATTCTTTTCCATTTTCATTACAATCTCACTGCGACCCTGAGCTCCTCGGCATCGCCGAAGAACGCCTCCGAAAGATCGTTACGCACCCGCAGGGCCTCGCCCAATCAGAACAGAGCGTGGGGCGGTAGAGTCTTTGGAAAAAAAGTCCTAGGCAGGGATAACACTGTTCAGATTAACATGAAAACAAGAAGCTTTAGGAGACTTTCTTTCAGTCTCGCTCTCTCCCCTTTTTCTCTTCCCTCTTTCTCTCTTTCTATGTACACCAACCAGGCATAACATTCTGACCACCTCCTTGTTTCTACGCTCATTGTCCATTTTATCAGCTCCACTTACTATATAGGTGCACTTTGTAGTTCTACAATTACAGACTGTAGTCCATCTGTTTCTCTGATACTTTGTTAGCCCCCTTTTACCCTGTTCTTCAGTGGTCAGGACCCCCATGGACCCTCACAGAGCAGGTACTATTTGGGTGGTGGGTCATTCTCAGCACTGCAGTAACACTGACGTGGTGGTGGTGTGTTAGTGTGTGTTGTGCTGGTGCGAGTGGATCAGACACAGCAGTGCTCCTGGAGTTTTTAAACACTGTGTCCACTCACTGTCCACTCTATTAGACACTCCTACCTTGTCAGTCCACCTTGTAGATGTAAAGTCAGAGACGATAGCTCATCTGCTGCTGCACAGTTTGTGTTGGTCATCCTCTAGTCCTTCATCAGTGGTCACAGGACGCTGCCCACAGGACGCTGTTGGCTGGATATTTTTGGTTGGTGGACTATTCTCAGTCCAGCAGCGACACTGAGGTGTTTAAAAATTCCAGCAGCACTGCTGTGTCTGATCCACTCAGACCAGCACAACACACACTAACACACCACCACCACGTCAGTGTTACTGCAGTGCTGAGAATGACCCACCACCCAAATAGTACCTGCTCTGTGAGGGTCCATGGGGGTCCTGACCACTGAAGAACAGGGTAAAAGGGGGCTAACAAAGTATGCGGAGGGCCATCGTACAATCACCCAGCATCATGCTGGCCAGCGCAGACATTTATTAGCTGACATTACAGAACTGGCGGTTAGCCATAAAATGGACAAGGTTTAAAATGGGCAAGTCATATCGCCCCCTACACTTCCTGTAGTGTATTACAGAATGGTTCAGGATGACCCTCCTTCTCCCCCGATCACTCAGCGCAATGCCAGCCAGCAGAGCCATGTGTTAGGTGACGTAAGAGAACTGGCGGTTAGTGTTCTCCTCTGAACGTGTTCGGCTGTCCAATGACTGCATTAGCAACAGTTCGAAAAGATGCGGTGGAGCTTCACAGGTTTCGGAGGAAGACTGTACTGGCCTTCGCCCTCCTAGCGCTGGTGGTATTGTGTGACTGGGTCCTAACTAGTGGGTGGAATTGGATTGGATGAAATAGGGGAAAAAGAATAAGTACAAATAAACACAGATACAGTGTAGAGACCACAGAACATCATGTCTGGATTTCAGCCTTAAAGCCCTGCAACCTCTCCGTCACATCACTACACTGTTAGAAATAAAGGTTCTGTTCAGGTACATTTTTCGTTTATCAAGGTACAAACAGTGTAAATGTTCCCTCAAAGCTCCAACAGTGGCTTTAAGGTCTGATTGTGAACCTTAAATAAGTTTCTCCAGGTGAAAAGTTTGTATTTGTACCTTTTCATAACCGAATGTTTTAAACAGAACAGTAAAATAAAAGCCTGGAGACGAGACGGGGTGTGTGGAGTCAGTACAGCTTAGAACATATCATTTCAGTGGATTATGGTTCAGTTATGTTCCCTGACTAAAGGTACTGAGATGGACCCTGGAGGGTTCCACCCCAGTGACAAGAGGGGTACTGCCCCTGTGTAGACAGCCTGGCTTCAATTCGACCTCTGGTAGCTGACGGTGATGAGACTTATCCAACTTCTTTCAAGGTTTATGGCCCTGAGGGGTCATGGAAGCCTTCCTGAGGGCAAGGCCAATTAAGGACAGAGTGTGTCTTCTAAGTAGAGGTCATGACCCAGGGGCTCAATGGACAAATAGCCTTCAAAGGGAAGAAGGCATGACCGTCCCATTTTCACAAAAAGACAATTTTCCATTAGCAACACTTGAACGACTCACTGGATGTTCACAGTTGTGGCACTGCCAGGGATCAAAATCGTCCCTCCCAGTACAACAAAAAACCCTCCCAGTACAACCAAAACCCCTCCTAGTACAACCAAAACCCCTCCTAGTACAACGAAAGCCCCTCCTAGTACAACGAAAGCCCCTCCTAGAACAACCAAAATGCCTCCCAGTACAACCAAAGCCCCTCCCAGTACAACAAAAACACCTCCCAGTACAACCGAAACCCCTCCCAGCACAAAAGAAACCCCTCCCTGTACAACCGAAACTCCTCCCAGTACAACCCAAACTCCTCCCAGCACAACCAAAACTCCTTCTAGTACAACCGAAACTCCTCCCAGCACATAATGCATCCCTGCATAATGAGCTGATTTCCATATTCTGTCCCACACAGTGACTGGATTTCATTCCAACTAACCAGAGACACATTTGATTCCCAAGTGTAAATGCATGTGGCTAAAATCTTATCAGGGCACGATCCAGATCCTAGAATCCTGAAGTGACCAGGTCTAAACGGGGTCTTGCGGCACATTTCTTTTTAACCAGAATACAGTCATAATGAGCAAAATGCTTTAGTTTGAAGCTCCGCTCTTCCCTGTAAAACTGAGCCACCCGAGGCACATCTAACAAACAAATCCATTCACCCTCAGCGCTCGTCCTGCAGCGCAGGTGCAGCGGGCTCCTCCAGATGTCCAGATGCTTTCTTTGATTAACAGGATCTTTCTACACCTGGCTGAGATCCCTTAAAGAAATCCTGAGCTTTGTTATCCACTTAGCATTCACCCTGTGTAACCAAACATCAGGAAGGAACAGAAGACGTTCTCCAGCCATCTGTTCCTCCTGTTCCTCTGCCCATGAAGAGGGAACGGAGCAAAAGCAAGTGAAGGGAAGATGAAACAGACCGAAACTTAATAACGACAAACCGCTGCATATAACTCTCCATCAAAGACACAAAGACGTATTTCGGAATAACTCTTACAAATCGAGGGTTAGGATTCCCGTCTTGCTGATTGATTTTTATGTATTTTAGATAGTTATTAAATGTTATAAAACGGTCTGGTCCTAAAATCTGAGCCGTGTTCAAAGCCGTTGTAAAGTCCACGACATACCCACACCTACGACCGCCTCACAGCGACTGAGCTCTGTATCACTGCGCCACAGCACAAAAAACCCTGTGCTGTCAATGTAATAATCTTTGACTCTTATGCTGCTCACATGGACCAACTGTGTAGCTGGAAACTTATGTTCTTATCTAGAACCAGGCTGGTCAGCTAGCTAACAGGCTAAAAGAGCCAACAGCCTAAACAGCTCCATCATTAATATCACAGGCCTGAATTAAAGCACTTACAGTTTGATTACCTGTAAAACTGCAGTATAAAAGTCTAAAAATGTCACTTGAATGTTTTACACACTTCAAATGTTCGTGTTTCAGTCAGAAGTCACGTCAAACCCAGACTGAATCCCAAACGGCTCTGTACTCCCTAAATAGTGTTCTAGCTATGAAAGTTTAGAAATTCTAGCCTCTACAGACAAACAGTGCATCACTTATCGAGGGTGTGTCTCAAAACCTAGTGAGCTCTACATAGACGGCATTTTACGTCACAATATGCACTCCCGACAAGAAGGCTGTCCCAATTCTTAGATACCTCAAATATGCTGCCTACCTCATTTTGGCCCAATATCGAGAGAGCATCGGATGTTTCCTCAGCCGCTGAGGCAATCCCGCGACGCAGCGCGGCGCAACTTTTGTTTGAAGATGGCGGACAGAAGCGCTTCACCAAGCAGCGACGTCATCTTCAAATGTAAGTTATTCTGAGTTTCTGGGGTATTTATCTGTTTTCCAGTCATAAAGGTGCACAAATAGCCGATACTTTCCGCGTTTGACCACAACTATTGTCTATTTTGCTGTTTCATTCAGAGCAAATCCAGTTAAAATTGCTGTATAAACCGCCAGAGCAGATCCATGTTGGCTAACTGTGATTCTGACGGCTGAGGTAAGTAAACGCCGGTCTCGTGCAGTGGGCGGGAACAAGCGGCGACGTCACTGCTGTCTAACTAGAGCGTCTCATTTATCTGCCTTATAAGGACAGATGACGGTTGGAACGCTGCCTACTTAGACAGCTGCCTCTGTAGACAGCGGCTACTTAGAGAGCTCACTAGGTTTTGAGACACACCCACAGTGTGGATGAGTCTGAATCCAATGTTTCTTAGCTGTATTTTGCTCTGTTGGGCTGCAGGATCCAGTATTTAAACTCCTACGTAGTGCACTATGTAGGGAGCAGGGAGCCGTTTGAGATTCAGCCCCAGTGTGAGAGGAGGGCGCCGCTGGATTGGTGCTAAATAAGACTCGCGGTGGTGATTTGGTGACCAAAAAGTCCTTGTAAAGTGAAAGATTTTGCATTAAACAGTGCTAAGAGTATTTTGAGTATTTTATCATATTTTAGGTTGGCTGTTGTTTTCTAAAAGCTATAATGCACTTGAGGCTCGTGATAAAATCGGAGTAACGCACAGTTTTATTAGAACATAACTGCACAATCAGTAGCACAGCAATGCAGCATTTATGCATTTGTGCCCTGTGTTATTTCAAAAACTGAAATAAGCAAAAAGTTTAGTTCTTACATTTTTCAAGCCATCATTCAATGAATGTCAAACCATCTAACAGTCGATAAATGTTAAACAGTGCTGCCAACCAGGAGAGAGGAGCTGATTAGCATTAACAGCTCTGCCCACCGCAGAACACGGCTAACTAAAGCACTGACACAAGTTTAACTGATAATGATTCAAATCTAAGGGGGTGAAGGTGAGCAGGTGAAGGTGAAGGGACAGAAAGGAGAAATGTAACCTGTTCTGCAGTGTCCGGAACCGTAGCCTGATCAGCTAAGTTAGCATTAGCTTAGCGAGCAGCTACAGACCCAGCCAGAGCCGCTCACCACAGCACAGGCTGCTTCTGACTGACTGCCGCTCTGCTGAAACAAGTGTAGATGATAAAAACTGAAGTCTGAGAGAGAAAGAGCGGAGTGGCCGGCGTTGGAGTGACAGAAAGCCGAAATCAAACCTGTTCTGTGAGGTGACCAGATTCCTGAAATGAAAAATGGGGACATTTCCAGTCAATATATCACCAAAACATTCAATGATTTTATCTATGAAATAAAAGAGGGGGCAGTTCCAGTTTCCTGTATTTTGACCATGCTACTGTAATAAACTACAGTGAAGGCCGACCGATAAAACTGGGTACTAACTAACTTTGTAAACTGTGCCAGAAAATCATACAGTAGCTACTATAGTGAGTGAATCTCTGGTAAACTTTGGAAAATAAAAGACCTGTGGCTTCAGAAAAAAGACCCTCGGCCGCAGCCCAACAGCCAGACCTTAAACACACCCCTGGGCAGAGACATATCGCTGCTGTCGGAACAAAACTTTGTACCTCTGGTTTTGTCGTTTTTCAGTTTTTGCCATAATGTGAAAATGCCTGTTGCCCTTTAAACTGTATTTGTAATTTTCGTGATGAATGGCCCAAAAGAAACGACCCAAAATGACACAGAAAAGGACACAAAAGGGGAACCCATCCTCCTCCGGTCAGCACTGGATAGCAAAAACAAGCAGAAAAAAAATCCAGTTTGAATTTAAGATGAACTGAAAACCCACTGAACCCAATTCAAAGCTGTTATTTTAGTTTTCACTCAAATCTATTTCCGAACACCTTCAGGTTGACACCTCGCGCGTTACAGTCATACTGGCTGAAAATAAAGGCCGCTGTAAACCAAACGGGAGCTGTTTTGTTTTTACAGAAAGCGGTTCACACTCACACTTCGGTCTCGGCTGTGTGTTGTGAGCGCGGACGCTGGCTGAGAAAACTGATCTGTATTTTTAGATGAAAACTTCGCTAAAATATGGGGCAGGAACCTCTGGAGACGGAGCCTTGAGTCAGGCTATCAAAAGGTCCACACTCTGCCGCTTCGCTGCTAATCTGAGGCTGATTTGGGCAGAAGTGACGTACAGCGGTCAGCTGGGAGAGGATCAGAGAGAATCCAGCAGGCCTGAGCTTGACCTTTCACCCTCGGAGCAACAAGCCAAAGCCTATAAGGGAATAAAACATCAAAGTCTGTCTTTCTCTCTGTCTGTCCGTCTATCTCGGCCTTTCTCTCTTCTCCTTCTGTGACTCCGTCTGCCTCCCTCTCTGTTTCTCTGATTGTAGATCAAGTTCTACAAGCCGCAGCAAAGCCCTTCTAGAAACATCTCTTCAGAAACAACACAGCGCAGACGTGCTGTGCTAGATAGCAGCACACTCCCTAGCACTGCACGGAAGGGGAACCGACAAGACACGGGCGCTAATTCAAAAGAGCGCAGATCTGAGCACCTCTGTATAAGAAAGCACCACTACACACTTAAACAAGACGGTTCTTCAAGGGTTCTTCAGTAAAGAAAACTGTTGTTTTGACTTTGCATGATTAAAGGATTCTTTGCAACATGAAAGGGTTCTTCTAATTGATTGAGAATGTATTGTACTGGTTCTATCTAGAACTTTTTGAAATGGGGTTCCACTATTGTTATAAGCCCAAGAACCCATCTATGGTACTATATAGTATCCTTTTTGCTAAGGAAGTACTATAACTACAACACACTTTAAAAGATGGTTCTTCAAGAGTTCTTTAGTAAAGAAAATAGTTCTATATAAAACAACACAGATAGCAAAAAGGTTTGACAGCAAAACAATATAAGAACCCTTTTCTGGTGCTATATAGAACACTTCTCCAAAAAGTTCTACATAGAACCATTTACAGCACATTCTCCATTAATCTGAAGAACTCTTTCACAGTGCAAAGAACCCTTTAATCATGCAAAGCGTTCTTTAAGTGTTCATTGTTCTATATAGAATCTTGTTCCTTCCTAAAGTACCCTCGAAGAACCATCATTTTTAAGCGTGTTCTGTATTTTCTATAACTTATTCAGTAACTACTATGAATTATTCAGTAGTTACAGTCTTAAAAGTGGGTTCTTTAAGGGTTCTTTAGTAAAGAAAATGGTTCTATACAGAACAATGAACACTCAAAGAACCCTTTGCATGATTAAATGGTTCTCTGCATGGTCAAATGGTTCTTCAGATTGATGGAGAATGTGCTGTAGATGGTTCTATCCAGAACCTTTTTGAAAAGAATTCTCTACAGCACCAAAAAGGGTTCCATTATTGTTATAAGCCAAAGAACCCTTTTTAGGTCCTTCATGGGTTCTTCAGTTAAGAACATAGTTCCATATAGAACCATAAACACTCAAAGAACCCATTGCATGCTTAAATAGTTCTCTGCATGGTGAAAAGGTTCTTCAGACTGACGGAGAATGTGCTGTACATGGTTCCAATTTTTTGAAAAGGGTTCTATATAGCACATATTGTTATAAGCTTGACATTGCAACAACAGCAGAACCCTTTTGGGTGCTACAAGAAACACATATACATCAATCTGAAGAACTCTTTCACAATGCAAAGAACCATGTGAGCATGCAAAGCGTTCTTTGAGTATTCACGGTTCCATATAGAACCATTTCATTTATCAAACAACCCTTGAAGAACCATCCTTTTGAATGTATGTATGAATCAGTGAAATGTTCTGTAACTACTAGAACATTTTCGCATATCTACTATGAGTTGTTCAGTATTTACTATCATTCTAACAGAATTTTGGTTGTTTTTTGTTTCTTATCAAAAAAAAACATTTTCAGCTCCTATACGGTTCAGAACTGTTGCAGAATCTGCCAGAAGTAGATGTCCAGCAAATGTCCAGCCAATCTAGCAGAGGCTGACCACACAGAGAGACAGGAGAGCCATCTGTGAAGCGGACCGCTGGCCTGCCAACTAGCCTTAGCCTGGAATCAGGATGAAAAACAGTTCATAGATCAGAGATGAGTGACGGAATAATGGCACGGTGATGTTCTCTGCATCACTGTGGACGTCCTTCCCACCGGGGGTGGGGGGTGGGGGGTCCACCTCTGCAAAGTCAACCAAATGTTAAGCGTGGTCATTGTTGATGTGTGCTGGCCATGAATGAATAGAGCAGCGCTGCATGGACGGACAGGCTGCAGCTTCGCTTCTGGAAATTTAGACCTACAACAAAGGAGCAGTTAATATGCATGAGGGCATTACATAACGTTTCATCACTCTCACAGCCGCTCGCGTGCGTTTGGTTTGATCTTTTATCCTCTTTCTTTAAAAAAAAAACACACAAGGAAACATATACAAACATACTCTCACACACACACACACTCACACACTCTCACACACACTCACACACACACACACACACTCACACACACACACAACCTAAGCCTGAACACATACGGTCTCCATTCTGATACTGTATAACCAGTAGCCACGTTTACATGCTGCCTAATGACCCATTAATAATCCGACTAATAGCTCAATACAATACGTCCATGTAAGCACCTCAATCAGAATAGTCTAGTCTGATTGAGGCCATTCGGAATACAGTTTCTATCCGACTGATCGAGGTGGGTAATCCTGTAAATAATCCGTTAAATAGAAGAATAATATCCATGTAAACGCCTGTATCTGATTACATTCCCTATCAGAAAGTTTAAGTGAGGCGAAGTTTCTGCTCTGATCTTTAAAAGACGGCGGTGGGACGGACGTCCAGCTTATGTGTCTCAGAACACGACGTCTTCCTCTCGGCCTTCTTTAATAAGGACATGTGAAGGACGTTTTCCTGAGTCTGACATCATTTTAAAGCAGTTAAAAACACAAGCACTGCTCACTGCTGCTCGTCTCACTCTGACTGGACTCACGTGATGCTGGTTGTCATGGTAACGTCTACACTAAGTGGTTCTATATGCATGTGTGTAATTTTGGATCTGATTACTTGTAGTGAGCATGTAAACGGAGATTTTCCATCAGATTTTTGAGTAGAATGAGATAAACTCAGTCTTAATCTATAATTTGAATGCATTCAATCAGATTGGCTAAAATCTTTGCATGTAAACACAGACAGTGTGTGAAACATCCCCTGTATTTGGGGGTCCTATGTTGGCTGGCTTCTCCAGCATTGTCGGGCTACTAAATCACCACGGTGATGCTAACAGTTTAACAGCTGTTCTTCTGTAGAGTCTCTGTTCTAGTGCGGTTCTGCGCTCTTCCTCACATTAACTGAGATCTTCCTCGTCTCCTCTTCTGTAAAGTCTCTGTTCTAGTGCGGTTCTGCGCTCTTCCTCACATTAACTGAGATCTTCCTCGTCTCCTCTTCTGTAAAGTCTCTGTTCTAGTGCGGTTCTGCGCTCTTCCTCACAGTAACTGAGATCTTCCTCGTCTCCTCTTCTGTAGAGTCTCTGTTCTAGTGCGGTTCTGCGCTCTTCCTCACAGTAACTGAGATCTTCCTCGTCTCCTCTTCTGTAGAGTGTCTGTTCTAGTGCGGTTCTGCGCTCTTCCTCACAGTAACTGAGATCTTCCTCGTCTCCTCTTCTGTCTTCAGTGTGAGAAATGAGGAACAGTCACTCTTCACTCCAAACTCTTGGGAAACTGGGCGAGTTTTCAGATTTACAGATCTGCTGCAGCTCATTGTAAAGTGTTTCAGAGGAATCCGGGCAGAGTTACAGTTTCTAGACTATGCAGGACCAACTGTCTGCTACAGCGCCACCCTGAGGCAGAGCAGTGCTGCAGCTCTAGTTAGTTAAGAACACCAAAGACAGAAGCTGATTGTGGGGGAAGCAGATAAACAACGAGCTTCACTGAATCTGGATTGGAGCGTCTGTTTTGTCCTCTAACTAACAGCAAAACATAATAAGCTTATTTTCAGGGACCCCCAGAATTTTGATTCTGAGACATTCAGGATGTCCAAGAGGTTAATTAGTGGGTCACAGAGCCCTCAGGACCCCTCATATACTGCATTACCGCTGGACGACTAAAGCTGCTGCATTCTGAGGCCTGTAGGGGAGCAGAGCTTCAGACTATTACTCTTCACCATCTCTTACAGTGCTGAGTCAATAGAATCCAGGGACACAGGAAGGTGTTTTAAGATGAAGTTGCTGAAATTTTAAGCAGAACATTTTGACCTGGCAAGTGTTGAAAATATACCCACATAAGTGACCCATCAGACAGCTGACCCACACACTGATTTCTCTCTCTCCTTCTGGACTCACTTTATGCAAATGAGTGGAGTGACGCCCAATCAGATTGTTGATTCAATAGTTCTGCAGTAACTGACTGTCACGGCCACAGTTAATACACAGACGTACACCAATCAGGAGCTAGAACAGTTAATAAAGAGGACGTATTTAAAGCACAGGGCATCATTATTATCATTATTATTATTTTTTAGTGTAAAAAAACAACATTAGCCAGCTTTGGGGCTCAGAAATGGCCTAAAGTTTCCCTCTTTGCACCTCGACCTGCATGTGTTTTAGTGAGGCGCTCCCCATCATAGCCCTCATTAACCAATCAGATGAGAAACTGAATCATTTATAGTGGATACTGAATAATAAGCGTTACTATTCAGTATCCCACTATTAATTATTCTGCATCTAATATGAATTATTCAGTAACTATTATGTATTATTCAGCATCTAATATAAATTAATCAGTAACTTTTATTAACTTTTTCAGTATCCACTATGAATTATTCACTATGAAGTAATCAGTATCCACTATGAAGTAATCAGTATCTACTATGAAGTAATCAGTATCTACTATGAAGCAATCAATATCCACATTATTTAGCAACTACTAAGAAGTGTCTATTATTTAGTAACTTCTTTGAATTATTTTGTCACCATTATTAATTATTCAGTGCCCACTATTATTTAATCACTACTATGAAATGTCGGAGACACGAGCCATTAACTTTGTCTTTATTGTTACTCTTTATTTAAGGGAGTTTGTACAGACCTTCAGAACAGAAAAGCAATAAAACAAACACAAATACAGTCTTATTCCTGCAGTTGGCTGCGGCAGAGAGACTATTCTATTTCATTTTTACACTGCAGCTTCATCTAAGACCGGCTGAAACTCCACCGACTTCACGACAAACAGCAGAATAGAGACGAGGGCAGTTCTGGTACCTGGAGCGTCAGAATCAGGCGTGTGAAGAAACACAGAAGCTTTGATACAAACAGAGCTTTTGGCTCATAAAAGCTGCCTAAATTGGATTAAGACCACACAGATCACACCGAGCGCCAAATCCCAGCGCTGGATTGGCTCCCTCAGAGTTCAGCTGAATTACACTCATCTCTGTAGGAGTGCTCTAATGAGTCAGCTCTCAGCGCCTCGCAAAGAACCCAAACTCAGGAAGAAAACTTCAGACTGTGTTTAGCTGTCCGTCTCAGACAATACAAGGTGTTTACAGTTGCGTGCAAAAGTTTGAGCATCCCTGCCTGAATCATTGTTTGCAGTCACGTAATTCAGATGACGTGAAATCCAGATGGAGAGCAGGGAGTGAAAGGCAGAATGGACGAGATGTAGGTGAGCCAGCACTGTGCTAGTTTTAGACGATATTACAAGAGAAAGGTATAAACAGAAAATCATATGTTGGACGCATTTTTCTGTTTATACCTTTCTCTTGTAATATCGTCTAAACAGAGAACAACAGCATATGTTGGACATGATCCTCTCGTTATGAAGAGGAGTGATTTTTCAGCTGAACTGACAGACCTGCCTGCTATCGAGGCAGCAGATATGAGCAACTACCTCGTCTTCCAGACATCCTTCGACTCACCATAACAAATGAAAGCTTAAAAAAGTGAAGATGAACAACTTTACGAGGCTGAAGTTGGCTTCCTATTCAAATTTTCCCATTCCACCTTAAATGGAGCAATAGTTATTACTATGACGCCTGATGCAAGAATGTGGCTTTGACCTATTTTGTTGATTTTTGAAATGAAAAGAAGTAAACACAACCTCTGCGGCTAACTAAAAAACTCATTAAGAGTTAATGGACTCATTAGGTTAAGACTTGTCATTACCAATTCTCAGCTGATGACAATTCCAGAGTGTGATAAATTCTCTGACTCTTCTAATCCTTGTGCCAACACTCAACATCCTCTAAGCTGAGGATCTGAAAATGAAGCTAACTGATGCCTACAAAGGCTACAGAAAGACACCACAGCGCTAACAGCTTATTTCCACTGTTACAAATGTCATTAAGACATGGCAGTTGAGAGGAATTGTGGAAGTCAAGACAGACAGAACTGCCTGTATGCCAGTCAGAAAGGCAAAGCAAAACCCCCACATGACAGCAAGGGACAGGCAGGAAAGTTTAGGTGACGCAAGAGTCGTGGCGCTCTACTCTGCAGCATTGATTAAACAATCAATGTAGGAAACCTAACCTGCGACCTCATCACAAACATCAATATGCAAAACAGCATCTAGATAAGCCAGAGGCATTTGGAAACAAGTGCTGTGGACCAATGAAGTAAAAATCTGACTCTCTGGCCACAATCACCAAAGGTATGTTTGGAGAAAAAGGAGCAGCACTTGATGATAGAAACACTGTGCTAACTGTTGAGCATAGTGGTGGATCTATTGTACTTTGGGGGTGGGTGGCCACCGGTGGTTCAGGAAATTTTGCACAGGCGGAATAGATTCCACTAAATATCAGCAAATTCTTGACAGTCAATCAAGAAACTGAAGCTGAAAATAAGCTGGCTTCTATGATATGATAATGATCCAAAACACACCTCAAAATCCATCATGAATTACATTAAAAAACGAAACCTGAAGCTTTTAAACATGCTGCGCATGACAGCCCAAGAATATCGCAGAAATAGAAGTGTTCTGCAAGAACAAGTGGGTTAGACTGATTAATTATCTAGTACTTTAGATGTTGTACCTTACTTACCTGGTTAATTTACAAAACTAAAAGAACTGTAAAAAAAAGCATCACCTATTAACTTAAAGTAACAAAGTCTTTAGCAGTTTTAAACTGAAATTTTAACCCTTATTCTATTTACATTCTTGATTAATATATTCACTTTGAATTGAGTGAATTATCACTGCTGTAGTCGTACTCCTACTTCAGCAGAACATTCCTGTGCTCTTTCCAGTCCTGGCTAATGAAAATATCAGAATATAAGCAATTAATCTATTATTTCTCTTAGTGAGCTAAAATTTCTTACCCTGCACTTTGCACAAAAGGTTATTCGGCCTAGATGTTTTTCACATTTATTCTGACTCCAAGTGAAATAATCTCACCCGGGCTGTTTCTGCTTCATTTAAGCATTTATGTCTAAAAAGTTTGAGTTTTGCTCTGATGGAGTCGAAGGAAACGCTCATCTAGTTGACGCCAGAACACAAGTGTTTATGAGTGGCGGATGAAAGGATGAAGGAGAAGGAAGAAAATGCCTCATCCTTCACTCAGCTGCTGACAAGTCTGTCCATCACATGGAGCGAGGGAGGAGGAAAGAGGAACCGAGAGGAAAAGCTAAACCAAACTGAACCACAACAACAAAACTAAGCGAGGCCTGTCAGAGTAAGTCATTCAGCTCTGCGCACTTATATACATTTACATACACTGTGTGTCAAAAAGTCTCTAGACTCCAGTGTTTCTTCTGAAATGAAGGTGTTAATAGTGAGTTTGTGCTGCAGTAACAGCCTCTACTCTTCTGGGAAGGCTTTACACTAAATGTTGAACATTGCTGTGAGGATTTGATGGAGCGTTAGTGAGGTCAGGTACTGATGTTGGATGGTCAGTTCTGGATCACTCCAGCTCATCCCAAAGGCATTGGATGGAGCTCTATTACTCCAGAGAACACAGTTCCACTGCTCCACAGCCTAATGCTGGGGGCTTTATAGACCTCTAGCTCACACTGGGCATTGGACATAGTGACCTTAGGCTCAGTGTGTTCGATTCTATTGGTCAGTGCTTATCTACGTAGATTATATAAGCTGTGTGTGCGCAAATGAGCGGATGTGTCACACAAGATCAGAAATGAAAAAAGGTTTTCCCTTGTTTGACTGTCAAATATGCATTGGTGAGCTCAGACCATGCCTTTAACATGGTGGTGGTAGTATGAGGGAAGACTGATTGAGGGAGGGGGGAAAACTCTGAGAACTTGGGCTGGAGTTCTGGGCAGCTTCTGCCTGTAGTCAGAAGGCCGGACCCCCTCATATCTGTAGTAGGACTGATCTAGGACTGAGGAACTGGGAGGAGATGGGGTGGTGGAGGGGATTAGGAACACTTTGTCACAGGAACGGAAGGTGAGGATGTGAATTTATAGGGCGTTATACCGGAAGAAGGAGGGGTTTCAGCCATGCTCCTCCCCCCAAACTTCAGTTATAACATAATTACATAATATATTTAAATTTCAAATATCGTGTTTAAAATATTTTATTTGCTAAGAAAATAAGCAAGAAGATACAAAACTGCAGTAAACGGCAAATTCCTAAGTCAGTGTTACGTTTCAAAAAATCAACAAGCATAAATAATAAAGCGACTCCAAAAATGCAGCGTTCAATCCAGTGCCTGGGGATCGATGGTCACCAAAAACGTGCAGGGTATTGATTTGGTGTGAGACACTCCGCTCTAGATAAATTTACCAAGTCCGAACTGTTCACAGTGGTGGTGATAGGAACCAGACGTCCACCTCTAAAAGCTCCCTCACAGAAAGTTACTACAGGTTATGGTTATGAATTCACTGCCTGATGACTGAGACACTGTTTTAGGCTAATTTTGAGAAGATTTTGGCCTTTAAACGTATTTTTAAAACACATTCATGGCGGAGGGATACATGCAGGGTGTCTCAAGTCAAAACAGTCCCCAAAGAAGACTCGTGTAGGTTCACTGGTGGATCTGGATAGTAAATAAGATGTCTATATTTGTGTTGTAGTCATGGCGACCCCTGGTTCCTATCACCACCACTGTAAAGACATCTGAACCATTTCACACCAAATCACTCTGAAGGACTGCAGAACATTTGTATTAATTTTTAAGGCTGCATGATGATGAATTGGGATCCAATCTAGCAGTACATGTGAAAGTACGGCTGGGAAATATAAGAATATATATTGTTATCGTGATAAATTATGTGACAGTACAACACAATATGCTTTTCTGAACATATCATGAACATCATCAGTACTTGTAGAACACTGACCAACTGCATGTTATAAAGAGAACAAGAGTTTATCTAGATTTACTGCAACAAAGTATGTCAAATATTGAATAAAATCATCGTGTTCAGTTTTTGTTTGTATTTTTTTAAAGGTAGCACTACTGGCTTTTTTTTTCTCTGTTCCATCTGATCAGATGTCTGAAAAAACAAATATTGTGACATAACGTGCATCATGAAAATTATCGGAACTAAAGTATCATGATTATTTTTTTTGCTATAATCGCCCACCTCTATATGAAAGTGACTCAGATCTGATTCAAAAAGACACAATGAAATGGGGAAAAACACCTGAACTCCAAACTATTCCACCCCCACCATCCTACCCCCTCAGTAAACAGGGAAAACTGGGTAAATTCAGTTTTTGCCACATTATCACTTTAAAACTTGTACCTTTTGAGCGCAGCAAATTAATAATAGAGAAAAAGAAAGCTTACAAATGCAGTTCAAATGGGTTTGACCTCTGACCTGGGCCTAGACGCTTGACCATCCTCTGCCGGGCACGTTTAATCGCCCTGTGCATGCAATTATTGATATAATATTCAAAATGTCAGAGTTTTTAGGTTCCGGGTCCTGCACCACGAGAAGCTCTTAGTAAATGTCATGGCTGACGAAAATGAATACGTTTAAAAGCATAAATAAAGCACCGGGCAGCATGACGTCCACACAGATGTGTGAATGGAGGAGAGAGAGAGAGAGAGAGAATGGGGCGAGAGATGTGGCCGAGAGAGCACCGACGCAGAGCGGTAAGCTAACAGCTAACACACTGTGGATAAAACTTTAATCACAACTCACTCACAGCGAAAACGCTCTATATTTTTAATCAGGCGTTAATATGTGAGGCAGCCTAGTTGCCTCAGTCCACAGACCGTTATGTCACAACTGGTTTGACTCGGTCTCCGTCTGCAGTTCACTGGGAGAGCAACACGGCTAATTCAACTCTTTGAAGTGAACCCCGCTTCAGTTCACTGCCGGTCAGAACGCGTTTATATGCTGGGCCGGACCAAATGTGGGAATTTAACATAACAGCATGCTTTCCTCTTTCTCTAGCACAGGGGTGTCAAACTCACCCACTAAAGGGC
Organism: Colossoma macropomum; assembly: GCF_904425465.1. Taxonomy (NCBI): domain Eukaryota; kingdom Metazoa; phylum Chordata; class Actinopteri; order Characiformes; family Serrasalmidae; genus Colossoma; species Colossoma macropomum. The sequence continues at coordinate 5,755,508 of NW_023494809.1, forward strand.
CACTTTTAAATAATCTCAACAAATCTGTGGGCCAGGTCATCTTGCTATGACCTGAACTGACCACTGCTTATTCAAAATATGCCAAAACTGCAACAGCACTGAAAACCTGAACCATTCAAAAATAATTTTTAATAAAAAAAATTTACATAAAACAAGACTACATTAGCTACAGATAATCGTTAAACCTCTTTAAATGCCTTTAAACCTGCCTATTTGCTTGAATAAGACAAAAGACTAGGTTTCTTTTTGTGCTGTAACTGCTGTCCTATAGATTGTTGTTGGGGGAGGGGGGCTTGGAGCGCACATTGCGTTGAAGTGCATGCTGGGGATTGTAGTGCAGCTAATAGGCCGGACAGGATTTTGCCATTGACTTGACTTGGCAAACGGGCTTTGTGTTTGATACATGGGCTCTAGACGCTCATCTGCACTGTACTGTCCAAACAATCTGCCTGTTTGAACATCAGACCAGCAACAGAATAACAGCAAAGTGGTTTGCTTTTGGCACATTGATCACGGAACATATTTTTGGGCAAATAATCACTGAATTCATTGGTTAAATTCCAATCGAAAAACCATTAATTTGCATTTTACATTAATGGCAAGAAGAGAATTAACAAAGTAGTTAACCTTGTTAATTACTAAACATGGTTACAGTTCATTACTTATTACTGTATAGACCTTATATACACAAAAATAGATATATTCACAAAAAACAATATAAGTAATAAAAAAAATAATAAAAAAAAACCTTTAAGGATATTTTACCCGAACTGCACGTGGACTGTTCCACATGAGGTACTGATTATATTGCACATGGGTAAACTGATGAAAAGGCTACAGGTAGCAGTGCATAGCTGGGTATCTAGACATCTCACTTTAGTTTGGCTTCTTTCCTCCGACTGAAAGAGTAAAAACTCGCCGGTAGGGTTTATTTTGGGCTGAATAAAGATTGGTTTTCTGGTTGCTTTGCGATTTCGTTCGATTACTGAGGTAAGAGTTCCACTAATGCCAGCTGGGTTGTACTTGTTAGTCTACAGATCAGTGGCTAGGCTAGCAGTCAGGACTGGACCGCTGACTGCAGAACAGAGGCATCAACAAAGCTATTTAAGTGAATGCTGGGCAGCAAGAGCAAGAATGAGCTTCCTCAAATATCCCAAATCTTTGTGAACCCTTGTGCTCGAGGCAGGAGTGTTGAAACAGTCCGAAGCACACGCTTGTGGCGTCATCACGTGCTGGATTCGGTTTGGAGTGAATGCTCCAATCAGAATTCCTCTGCTGCTTCTGCCCAGCAAAGGAATTCTTAATTCTGACTGAAAATGTTTGGATTTTTTTATTTTGTTGACTTAAACTGTATACAGCTATCAGTTTTGGACAAGCCAAGCACTCTAACTAACCCCTGAGACCCGTCCATGCGACAGGCCGGCTCCAGGACCAGGCTTAGCAGTCAGTGGATTAAACAATATGTGACCCGACTGAGAAAAATACGCATATTTTTCCTTCCTTTTTTACATATCAATATCTTCCTCTAACAGGCCATGAAATCAGTCTGTGAGCATCAGAAAAACACCTGGAGCTGCACAAAAGCCGACAATCCGGCTCCTCAGTGCGGAGATGAAAGTGAGACAGCTCGCTGCATTGTGCGCGTGACAGCCGTGCTCTCGTCTTCTGGTTCTGTCGCGAGTGTTATTACTGCGCCACGCTGACAGCCGCGGCTCCCGCATCAGACACTCTGACAGGTCGTTACAGAGTTCTGCAGGGAGCACGATCAGTGGCTTCAGATGGGGATCATTTATAAGAGCAGAGCACACAAACCCATCGTTCTCCAACACACACAGATGTTCTCCTGTAAACCCAAGCATTCTCCAAACAAACACTAATAAACCAAACATTCTCCAAACACTAATAAACCCAAACATTCTCCAAACAAACACTAATAAACCAAACATTCTCCAAACACCAATAAACCCAAACATTCTCCAAACAAACACCAATAAACCCAAACATTCTCCAAACAAACACTAATAAACCAAATATTCTCCAAACACCAATAAACCCAAACATTCTCCAAACAAACACTAATAAACCAAACATTCTCCAAACACTAATAAACCCAAACATTCTCCAAACAAACACTAATAAACCAAACATTCTCCAAACAAACACTAATAAACCAAACATTCTCCAAACACTAATAAACCCAAACATTCTCCAAACAAACACTAATAAACCAAACATTCTCTAAACAAACACTAATAAACCAAACATTCTCCAAACAAACACTAATAAACCAAACATTCTTCAAACAAACACTAATAAACCAAACATTCTCCAAACACTAATAAACCAAACATTCTCCAAACACTAATAAACCCAAACATTCTCCAAACAAACACTAATAAACCAAACATTCTCCAAACAAACACTAATAAACCAAACATTCTCCAAACACTAATAAACCAAATATTCTCCAAACACCAATAAACCCAAACATTCTCCAAACAAACACTAATAAACTAAACATTCTCCAAACAAACACTAATAAACCAAACATTCTCCAAACAAACACTAATAAACCCAAACATTCTCCAAACAAACACTAATAAACCAAACATTCTCCAAACAAACACTAATAAACCAAACATTCTCCAAACAAACACTAATAAACCAAACATTCTCCAAACACCAATAAACCCAAACATTCTCCAAACAAACACTAATAAACCAAACATTCTCCAAACAAACACTAATAAACCAAACATTCTCCAAACAAACACTAATAAACCCAAACATTCCCCCAAACACTAATAAACTAAACATTCTCCAAACACTAATAAACCCAAACATTCTCCAAACAAACACTAATAAACCAAACATTCTCCAAACAAACACTAATAAACTAAACATTCTCCAAACAAACACTAATAAACCCAAACATTCTCCAAACAAACACTAATAAACCCAAACATTCTCCAAACAAACACTAATAAACCCAAACATTCTCCAAACACCAATAAACCAAACATTCTCCAAACACTAATAAACTAAACATTCTCCAAACACTAATAAACCCAAACATTCCCCCAAACACTAATAAACCCAAACATTCTCCAAACACTAATAAACCCAAACATTCCCCAAACACTAACAAACCCAAACATTCTCCAAACACTAATAAACCCAAACATTCTCCAAACAAACACTAAGAAACCCAAACATTCTCCAAACACTAACAAACCCATTCTCCAAACACTAATAAACCCAAACATTCCCCCAAACACTAATAAACCCAAACATTCCCCCAAACACTAATAAACCCAAACATTCTCCAAACACTAATAAACCGAAGCATTCTCCAAACAGACACTAACAAACCCAAACATTCTCCAAACACTAATAAACTAAACATTCCCCCAAACACTAATAAACCCAAACATTCTCAAAAAAAACACTAATAAACCCAAACATTCCCCCAAACACTAATAAACCCAAACATTCCCCAAACACTAATTAACCCAAACATTCTCCAAACACTAATAAACCCAAACATTCTCCAAACACTAATAAACCCAAACATTCTCCAAACAAACACTAACAAACCCAAACATTCTCCAAACACTAATAAACCCAAACATTCTCCAAACACTAATAAACCCAAACATTCTCCAAACACTAATTAACCCAAACATTCTCCAAACACTAATAAACCCAAACATTCTCCAAACACTAATAAACCCAAACATTCTCCAAACACTAATTAACCCAAACATTCTCCAAACACTAATAAACCCAAACATTCCCCAAACACTAATAAACCCAAACATTCCCCCAAACACTAATTAACCCAAACATTCTCCAAACACTAATAAACCCAAACATTCTCCAAACAAACACCAATAAACCCAAACATTCCCCAAACACTAATAAACCCAAACATTCTCCAAACACTAATAAACCCATTCTCCAAACACTAATAAACCCAAACATTCCCCAAACACTAATAAACTCAAACATTCTCCAAACACTAATTAACCCAAACATTCCCCAAACACCAATAAACCCAAACATTCTCCAAACACTAATAAACCCAAACATTCTCCAAACACTAATAAACCCATTCTCCAAACACTAATAAACCTAAACATTCCCCAAACACTAATAAACCCAAACATTCTCCAAACACTAATAAACCCATTCTCCAAACACTAATAAACCAAAACAATCCCCAAACACTAATAAACTCAAACATTCTCCAAACACTAATAAACCCAAACATTCTCCAAACACTAATAAACCCAAACATTCTCCAAACACTAATAAACTCAAACATTCCCCGAACACTAATTAACCCAAACATTCCCCAAACACCAATAAACCCAAACATTCTCCAAACACTAATAAACCCAAACATTCTCCAAACACTAATAAACTCAAACATTCCCCGAACACTAATTAACCCAAACATTCCCCAAACACCAATAAACCCAAACAATCCCCAAACACTAATTAACCCAAACATTCCCCAAACACTAATAAACCCAAACATTCCCCAAACACTAATTAACCCAAACATTCTCTGAATGCTAATAAATATAAACATTCTCCAGACACCAAGAAAACCAAACATTCTCCAAACACTAACAAACCCAAATGTTCTCCAAACACCAACAAAACCAAACATTCTCCAAACACCAAAAAAGCCTAACAGTTTCCAAACACTAATAAACCCATTCTCCAAACACTAATAAACCCAAACATCCCCCAAACGCTAATTAACCCAAACATTCCCCAAACACCAATAAACCCAAACACTAATAAACCAAACATTCCCCAAACACTAATTAACCCAAACATTCCCCAAACACTAATAAACCAAACATTCCCCAAACACTAATTAACCCAAACATTCCCCAAACACTAATAAACCAAACATTCCCCAAACACTAATTAACCCAAACATTCCCCAAACACTAATAAACCAAACATTCCCCAAACACTAATTAACCCAAACATTCTCTGAATGCTAATAAATATAAACATTCTCCAGACACCAAGAAAACCAAACATTCTCCAAACACCAACAAAACCAAATATTCTCCAAACACTATTAACCCCACCATTCTCCAAACACTAACAAAACCAAACATTCTCAAAACACCAAAAAAGCCTAACAGTTTCCAAACACTAATAAACCCAAACATTCTCCAAACACTAATAAACCCAAACATTCTCCAGACACCAACAAACCTAAATGTTCTCCAAACACTAACAAACCTCAACCCAAATGTTCTCTGAACAAAACAACAATAAACCTAAACAGTCTCCAAACACCAACAAACCCAATGTTCTCTGCACACAACACCAAAAACCCTAACAATCTCTATACAAACACCAACAAACTCAACGTTTTCCAAACACCAACAAACCCAAACATTCTCCAAACAAACCCAAAAGGTCTCCAAACACTTACAAACATGTTCCATACACCAACAAACCTAAAAGTTCTCCAACAAATACCAACCAGCCCAAACATTCACCAACAAACACCAACAAACCTAAACACCCTCTGTGGCTCTCTGTGGTTGATGTAGACATGGTGAGACTGAATATAAACATGGCTTTATGTGCTCTGACTGTTCAGAAGTGGTGAATCATATGAAGACTGGAGCCTCAGCTAGTTAAACGTGTGACTAGCAGCCTGTGTTTCAGCTGATTTACAGGCAGGTTTCTATCTAAAACATTCGATTCAAAGCCATATAATCTCATTTGAAGCAAACCTCAACATCACACCCACGTACTGAACGAAGACTCACTACGGCTATATAAAACACTCACTTCTGCTTATCAGAGGAGACATGCTGCTCCGGTGTGATGTCAAACGCACTTTAGACCAATTTAACCCCAAAAAACAATGACTGTGTTTTATTAACGGTGCCATATTGATATGGATTAATGCCTTAAAACTAAACATGTAGTTTTAACAGGTTTGTAGTGTATCTGAGATTCTTTCAAGGCCCAATTTGGTACCTGCAGGCAGGCGTTAGGGATGCCAGCAGACCGCAGCCAGGCCATTCCTGGAGCTGCCAGACGCCTGAGCCTGTTCCATCTCACTGACTGACAGGCAATCTAACCGTCCAGTTCTGCTCAGGTACAGACAGAATTACAGAAAATGTCTGAATCAAACAAACCTCAAATATCGAAACTAGCAAAACGGTGCTGTGCATCTTTTCTTACTTAATAAACATGTAAACAAATGGTAAAACATTTTCTAAGTTTAAAAAAATCCAGTGCTTTAACTTCTATTTACAAGCTATTTTAGATTTTTAGCATCATAGTAACTAAGAGCATGATAGCTAGCAATCCAGAGTAGTAGGAAACTGATCTGGAGCGCACCTAGAGCTAAAAACGATCATTAGCCAGCTAGCATCTCCAAAGAGTCTGGTGGGCAGAGCTGTGTGCTATTTTTGTTGCCCCACAAAAGTACTCTTTGTCATAAAAGTGTCAGTTATTCAAATGGCTTTTATAGTTTTTGCATTAGACAGTGATATATTATGATATGTTCTCATAACACGACAAAGAGTCAAACCATTCATGAAAAACCTGCGGTTTATTGTGATGAGCAGCTGAATGTTCTTGTCCTCTTTCAGCAGTCCATGATTGCTTTGCAACAACAATTAATAATAATCACAGGAACTGTTTCATTCATTGAAACATTGTATAATTTATCATATTTATGTTTTCTGCTGTCTTAGAAAAGCAATAAATCACAAGCGGCCGTGGGTTTCGGTGATGTTATGCCTAATAACACCCTTACCTGTGACAAAATCACTGAGTGCATGTAAATCCGATCATATTTGTATTTCTGCAGTAATCTGATTATTCAAATGGTCACGTAAACACTGATTTCTTAGATTGGGGTAAGGTCTAGAAATCTGATAAAGAGGCTGGACTTTAGCTCAGTAATCAGATTTCTCACTGCATGTGAACTCTTACTCTGATTTCTTTCGTATTTCTCAGTCTGATCATGTGTGAAAACAGACGGCAGTACCGGAAATAAGTGAGCAGCGTCGCCGCAAAACGCAGCAAAACACTTTTGGAGCGACGCTGAAACCAAATACATGCTTGACGAAATAAAGGATTTAAATATTCTCCATCTTCTAGATGATGTTTGTTCATATTTTCAGGTAAAGCGGCATGATGTTTTTTAAAAAAGCCACAGCATGAAGTTTGAGTTACACGTTACGTTTACATCACGTCTTCTGTGAGTTTATTGGCTGATTACTGTCTGACTCATGTAGACCTGGAGTTTCCCCATTATCTGATTACTCAAGTTCATGTAAACGCGTTGATCGGATTACTGACAGAGTCTGATTTTCTGCAGTTATCAGATTATTAAGTGCATGTAAACACACTCACTGTAACGCTCAGCCTCTTGCAGCTTATTGCTTTATGATAATTCCCTCTAATATTCCAAAATCCCTGCAGTTAAATCATCTTCACATCAATGTATCTCTATGTATCTCTGCATTTCTACTAACGTGCACTGAATGAAGATGCGATCAAGCTAATCGGCTACACTAGCTTTCACTAACCAGCCGCATTAGCGTTCCCTCGGCTGAACTCTTTAAATGATGATGACTAAGGAGGAGGAAGAAAAGGCTGATGATGATGCAGGAGGAGTGCAGCCTTCTGTGAAGAGGAAGCTCAACACAACGCGACTCCCAGGGGCTCCCAAACATGAACACGCACTCATTAGCAGCTTCTTAGCAGAGACGAGGGACACGATCGCTCTCTGTGAAGCGGCTCATACAGCCTTCAGAGCTCTCACAAGGACGCGCTATGGAAATGGAGTCCATTAATGTTCCTGAGAAACTGGCTAAGGCCTTGTGCACTCCAGGCCAGCACGAGTCCTTCACCACCACCGTGATCACTTTTCTCCATTTCACTATTTGCTAAGTTAGCATAAAGCCTTCGCTCGCCCCCGACCCATCTGTCACTCTACAGCCTGTTTGGACACTGAAATGCTCACAGAGCAGCCCAGAGCCATTTAACCTTACATTCGTGTGGTACAGAGAGTCAAGAGGACTGAGCTATCCAGGGATTTCAACATTCAGCGCTAGAACTTCAAGCTAAAATCTACTTATGGCTTCTTAGCATCAGTGTAAAATATCCTAATATGTATTAGCAGAAGTCAAAAAAGCAATCAAATCCATGTGTTTCTCTCTCCAAATACTTTGTCAAGTCCTAGAGCTCCTTCAAGCTGTGATCAGTTGTGCAAGTCATTATTTTCGCTACTTGGCGTTTGCAGTACAAACAATATTTCCCAGCAACCCAAGCCTTTTCCTTATGTGTAATTATGCAAACTAAAAGTTCAAGTGTTTATGGTATTTGTAAATACATCAGGTAGCATCAACACCATAAAAGAAATGTAAGTGTTTGTAAATAAAGGGTTCATCCACATGTAAAGCCAGCTAGATTTAGGATTTTACTGTCTGCCTTCTTTGCCATCTTTAGCCTCTATTCTCTTTAAGAATTAACTGATTAAATCATGGGTGAAATCACATGTTCAATTACACTGAGTCGCACCTTCAGGTAATAAACTCTTTAGTGTATAGTTTTAAAATTTGTGACAGCAAACAAACATGCATTCATGCAGCTCCTGCTGGTGTAGGTTGCTTCTGTTGTTCTACTGGGACACCTCTCCTAATTACTGAGTTCAGGTGTTTCAGCCACACCCATTGCTAACAGGTATATCAAATTAAGCCCACAGCCTTGTAATCTCAATAGACAAACACTGGCAGTAGAGGGTCGTAGAGGGTCGCTCAGTGACCTTAAACATGGCACTGTCATAGGATGCCACCTCTGCCACAAGTCAGTTTGTGAAGTTTCTGTCCTGCTAGATCTGCTCCGGTCAACTGTAAGTGCTATTATGGTTAAATGGAAGCATCAAGGAGCAACAACAGTTCAACCATGAAACGGTAGACCACCAAACTCACAGAATGGGACCACCAAGTGCTGAGGCGCACAGTACCTATTGAATACACAGTACCTATCTGTCTACCTACATCAGCTAAAGAACTGCGCATTAGGAGCTTGGGTTTCCATTTTGTGAAGCAGCTGCACACAAGCCTAAGATCAAAATGCACAAGGCCAAGCGTCAGATGGAGTGGAGTAAAGCGTCTCCACTGGACTCTGGAGCAGTGGAAACGCATTCTGTCAGTCTGATGGACGAGTCTGGGTTTGGCGAATGCCAGGAGAACCTTACCTGCCTGACTGCACTGTGCCAGCTGTAGAGTTTGGTGGAGGAGGGATGATGATATGGGGCTGTTTTTCAGGGGTTGGTCTAGAACCCTTAGTTCCAGTGAAGGGGAATCTTAAAGCTTCAGCACCAAGACATTCTGGACAATTGTACACTTCCAACTTTGTGGAACAGTTTGGGGAAGAACCTTTCCTGTTCCAGCATGACTGAGCCCCAGAGCACAAAGCAGCTCCATAAAGGCCTGACTGGGTGAGTTTGGTGTGGAAGAACCTGACTGGCCCTCACAGAGCCTCTTTTGGAACAGTGTACTCTGACCAGTACTGGGGCACTACATGCAGTCAAAGGAAACACGACCGGAGAGATGTACTAGGAGGAGAATTTAATCTCATCGGCCAAGAAAAGAGAGAAGACAGACATTTCAACAAGTCAACAACCCCAAAACATTCAGCCAAAACAACTCAACATGGTGCTTGTATGAGTTCCACAGTACTAATATTATAAAATCATGATGTCTGAATACTTTTCCCCCAATCAGTTTCATTTTTCAAACCTACTTTGTTTATGCTTCTGAACAGTAAAATCGCTGTGTCTCGGCTCACACAGCATCTGGGTGTTCACTGCACAAACAAGACAAACAGGCAGTAGCTTCAGGTTCACCACCCTAACCACGAGAAACACACGCCTCACTACAAGCCTCGAGCAAACTAGCCATGTAGCTTTAACAGACTGCTCAGGTATTAAATATTGATTTTAAGGGTACTCATGTAGTGTGACTCAGTCATGAATAAGTTATGTAGTGGCCGCTGTTGTCTGAGGATGATGATGCCACAGTAACACTAAAGCTGTGGATATTTGGTCCATGTCTGCGTGTGCATCATTTGTATGACCTATACATAATGCATGTAATTTTCCCAAGATTTTAGAAACATTCCAAACTCAACATGGGCTTTATAATGATACATCCCAGAGTAATACATCATACATGAAATCAGTGTTAACATTCATTGGATTTAACTTCATAAACTGCAGCTGTTGCACACTTTCTGGATAATAATAACCTGAGCTGACACTCAAGACCATCCAACATCACCTCCTTCTGCTGCAGCTGCATGATTTTATCTACTCAGATCCACTTAGCGGCAATGTTTTCTCACTTTTTACATAATTTATTCACATCTCAAACCCCAGCTGTGTAAACCTCCCTGTGCAGTTGTGCATGTTCTCACCAATATTTCATTTACTCGAAATATAAGCAAATTTCACACACATTAGCATTCGCACACGTATCTACACGGCAACAAGAAGCCTGAGAGATGTGCAGGGTTGGGTTTTGGAACAGTGGCCTGGAGTTTTATTGGGAATTTTGGTGCCCTTGTGTTGAAAATGGTCAAAAAATTAGGTGTTAAATTGTAATAAACTACATTTTCGCTACAGAACAACAAATACTTATGTCATATTCTAAATAAAAACAAATTATCAAACTTTACCTTACCATGACAAGACAACGCCCCTCCACGTCCACTTGCAGATTGTAGACTTAAGGGCCATTAAACTAAAGTGACATTTGTTCCATTTATGACACTGTTATGAAGCATCATTCCCAAGCAATGGATTATCATTTATCTGTTAATATATAGTGAAAATACACTATATGTCCAAAAGTATGTGGACACCTGATCATCACACCTATATGAGCTTGTTGGACCTCCCATTCCAAAACCATGGGCTTTAATTTGGAGTTGGCCCCCCCTTCCAAAAGATTTTGGAGTGTATCTGTGGGAATTCATTCAGTCAAAAGAGCATCTGATGTTGGACGAGAGGGTCTGGCCCACAGTTGCATTCTAGTTCTTCCCAAAGGTGTTCAGTGGGGTTGAGGTCAGGGCTCTGTGAGGGCCACTGGAGTTCCTCCATACCAAACACAACGTGGTCACACAACGTCTTCATAGAGCTGCTTTGTGCACTGGGGCTCAGTCATGCTGGAACAGGAAAGGCTCTTCCCCAAACTGTTCCCACGAAGTTGGAAGCGTACAATTGTGTAAAATGTCTGTGTGCATCACCCTTCACTGGAACTGAGGGGCCCAAACCCTGAAAAACAGCCCAGACTATCATCCCTCCTCCACCAAACTGTACTGTTGGCTCTGCATTCCGGTGGGTAACGTTCTCCTGACATCCACCAAACCCAGATTCATCATCAGACTGACAGATAGAGAAGCTGATTCATCACTCCAGAGAACACGTTTCCACTGATCTAGAGTCCAGTGGCGGCGCTTTACACCACTCCAGCCGACGCCTGGCATTCCGCACAGTGATCTTAGGCTTATGTGCAGCTGCTCAGCCATCAAAACCCATTTCATGAAGCTCCCGGTTCACAGTTATTGCCCTGATGTTGCATCCAGTGGCAGTTTAGAACTCTGTAGTGAGTGATTTTAACAGACAATGGACCATTTTTTACACACTTCAGCACTCAGCGGTCCCACTATGTGAATGGCAGAGTATATAATAATCATAATAATAATAATAATAAGCCCCTTTGTAGTTGAGATATACGCACATGTAGTAGCAAGAACAACCTGAAAAACACATTTTTGTATATTTTGATCTAAACATTTAGCTGCATGCAAAAGTTTGAACATCCCAAGTCAAAATACATCTATTTATTTATTTTCTTGATTTTCTAAGTGAAACTTTAACACAACGACGTGTAACTTATTTACACTTAGAAAATCAACAAATACATGACCAGGGGTGCACAAACATTTGCATATACTTTTGCACTTCTTTTAAATTAGTTTTTGAAATGTTAATGTAGTTTTCTTGTTCAGGTTTGGTGTCTACAGGTCTCTCCCCATTCACTGAGATGAGTATTCCCTGTGTTGTTAATAATAATATTAATAATAATGCATTGGCATCAGCACTAAACAGCAACACTGTCCAATCCTGATGTAGACATTTGTGCTATAACACTGAAGCACAGATGAGCAGTAGTCTATACTCGCCATGCTCTTAATAACTGGCTCTTTTCAAGTCAGTCATATTTCATCTGTTTTTTCACACCTTAGATCATTTTCCTTTTCATTTTGCTGGAAAATGCAGTAAACAGACTCCAGGCAACAGAAAAGTTTTGGCAAAGTTATTATGCTTGATTGCAATTAAGCCGTTTGAGTAGTGAGTTTTCTGCTATGAGTTTCTATAACTCTCAGCATGCATGCAGAATGTAATGGATAATTACTGTCAGAGCTGATTAGAACCCATCATTAGATCATAAATGGATCTATTATGTGACATTTTAAGCACAGCAGTCAGACGGTTCTCCTAATAAAGCAGAAAAAGGAGAAACTCTGCCAAACTTTTCGTTTTTTTAGCTGTTCTAATTCTTATGCTCTGCACATAAACTACTAACATGAGCTGTGAAGTCAGATTTTTTTGCTTTTGGACTCTGATTTAACTCCCAGTTCACTCCATCTCGCTTAAACATTCCCAGGTGCCCAAAACACTAAGGCTTCGGGGGATTATGGGGTTGAATAAAAGGCAAAGAGAAAGTGATGTGATGACTCAGACAGGAAGGAGAAGCCAGAGGAGAGAGAATCTCACAAACACAAAAAAAATAGATTTTTGATGGATTTTTTGATACAGCAAAAATAGTCTGAATATGTGCCTTGGGTTCATATGTCAAAGGCCCCACAGCATGAAAACTGAATTGTTTTGGTACATAAATATTGCTAAATTGTTCACAATTAAACCATGAAAAACAGAAATGCTGATTGTTGGTACTGAAACTCAGAGAAAGCTGCTTTATGAGAGTCTCGGTTCTTTAGTTTCGTATCCCAAACCTGCAGTAGAAACCTGGGTGTGATCGAAGACTCTGAGCTCTGTCTAATCTGCATGTAAACACAGTCACTCAAAGCAGCTTTTATCACGTGAGAAAATCTGTAAAGTTCAGCCTTTTCTCTCTCAGAGCGACGCAGCATTTGTTCAGCAGAGTTGATCACTGTAATGATCTTCTTACTGGAGAAAACAGTGCATCCTCTAGAATTCGTACAGAACACAGTAGCACAGATCCTCACAGCACCAACACAGAGAGCCCATATCACCCCGTCTACACACTGCACTGACCGCCTGGATCTGTTAGAGAGAGTTTAAAGCTCTGCTGCTGGTTTTTAAAGCTCTAAATGACCTTAAAGCTCCTGAATGTCTGTTTATGATCTCAGATCTGCAGATTCTGACCTTCTGAACACCTTCAGTAAAACACAGAAAACGTGGAGAGACTCTTTCAGTTATTCTGCTTCTAAACTGTGGAGCTCAGTTCAGCTTTTATTAGACAGTCGAGCTCAGAGCTCACTTTTAATAAACATCTGAAAACACTGCGCTTCATTAAAACTCTACGGCTCTTTGGTCTTTATCTTTTAATCTGATCTGTATCATTTTCTTATATGATTCTAAATGAATACTTATAATTTCTTCTATTACTGTTAAGCTTTATCAGCTGTCTGTTAAGCACTTTGAGCTGCCAGCGGCATGAAAAGGACTCTACAAATAAAAATTATTATTATTATTATTATTATTATTATTACTAAAGTTTCAAAAAAGCACCCTTTACATTTCAGTCCATAAAGTCCATATATGGAAACTAAGTTGTAGAAACAGCCCATTTTGAATTGATTGTGATATCACAAACATAGCCTACAGCAGTTTAACCCCACCCACACACACTGAAGTTATAAGCAATGTTTCAGCTTGAACCACTTTCCGATAGGACAGAGTATAGGCAGCCAATCAGAACCAAGCTCATTTACATATATCAGTCTTAAAGGCAAAGTAACAAAAGCAGCCTGTTTGATTTAAGGGCTAAAGAGAGGAAATGTAGACACGACTTATTTTAAAGGCCTTAATCTGAAGTCACTTCAGTGCAGTGTTACAGTATTTCAGTGTTTTCCCAGCAGAAACAGTTCAGAATCAGTTAAAGGACACTTCCATATTTAAAGGGGAATTCCACAGATTTTTCATAATTCCTCCATAATTCAGTGTTTGAGATGTAAACAGAGAGATTCAGAGTGGTTTGGTGTGAAATGGTTCAGATGTCTTTACAGTAGACATTTTATTTACTATCCAGAACCACCAGTGAACCTACACGAGTCTTCTGAGTTTATATGGAATGTTGATGATGGAAAATAGTGGAAGCGCCCTGCAAATACCTCTCAGCCATGACTGGAATTTAAATATACATGGTAAAAAAAAAAAGAGGTTCTTCAAGGGTACTTAAGTAAAGAAAATGGTTATATATAGAACCATAAACACGCAAAGAACCATTTGCATGAATGAAATGGTTCTTCAGATTGATGGAGTTTGTGTCGGATATGGTTCTATATAGCACCAAAAGCGTTCTTCCACTGTACAAATTTGACATCATAACAATAACAAAATCCTTTTTGTTGCTATATAGAACCACTGTCTTTACTATCTTTGTGCCACTATCATAAAACAGAGTCTCAGACATCAGGCAGTGAATTCATAACCATTTACTGTAAGGGGGCTTTTAGAGGTGGACGTCTGGTTCCTATCACCTCCACTGTGAACAATTCTGACTCTGTAAGTTTATCTAGAACGGAGCGTTTCACACCAAACCACTCTGAATGACTCTGTTTACATCTTAACCATTTAATTATGAGGAAATTTAAAAAATAGGTAGAATTTCACTTTGTGGGTAAAAAGCCCAGCCAGTGAAAACAGACTCACCTCCAGCCACTGGCCATGCGACTGCATCTTAATGACCACGCAGGGGTCAGGCTTGGACAGGGCGTCACGGTCAGAAATGCCCTTACAAGCCACGCGCAGCTCCACTTTGGTCAGGCAGGGGCTGCTGAACAGGCCCAGCGAGGTGGCGGCCGACTCGTAGATGTCGCTCATTTTCTCTTCACCGCTAATGCTGAGAAATAAAGAAGAGAAATATTAATGAATTACGAGATTCAGAAATCATGTTTTCACCCTCACTCCAGATACAGTTGATCGGCCATGACATGTTCAGTATGTGAAGTTGCACTGAAGCTACGAGGCTAATACAGCTAAAAGGTAATGGGAGCTTAGAACTCCACCAATTAGCATATGCAGATATGCAATTAACACATGCAAATAGACTCAAATATTTAAGACTGACTGCTGACACTGCATGACATACTGTTATTTATACATGGACAAAAGTCACACAGCTAAAAACATCCATCTTAAAGGGCCCAAATCATGGAAAAGAGAATTTCCCTCGGTTTTTAAAAGGAAGGAGTTTTTTTGTTAAACGGATAGTTCTGGTCCTAAAATCCGATTGACTGAGCTGCACTCGAAGCCGTTGTAAAATCCACGATATACGCCCATCTATGACTGCCTCACAACATGTATTACTACGCCACGGCACGAAAAACCCTTCTGCTGTTAATGGAATAATCTTTGACTCTAATGCTGCTCGCATGGAGCACAGAGTGTACTGAGGAAGTAAGAACCCGTTCTTGTTTAAACTGAGTAGCTGGAGACTTATGTTCTTCACTAGAACCAGGCTGGTCAGCTAGCTAACAGGCTAAAAGATAGCAAACATGCTAAACAACTCTATCATTAATACTAAGGCTTGAATTGGAGTATTTACAGTATGATTAACTGTAAAACTGCTGTATGAAACGTCACTTGAATGTTTTACACACTTCAAATGTTCGTGTTTCAGTCAGAAGTCGCGTCAAACCCAGACTGAATCCCAAACGGCTCCGTACTCCCTAAATAGTGTTCTAGCTATGAGAGTTTAGAAATTCTAGCCTCTACAGCCAAACAGTGCATCATGTATCAAGTTTGGATGAGTCTGAGACCCAAATGACTGTTTCTTAGCTGTATTTTGCTCTGTTGGGCTGCAGGATCCAGTGTTTAAACTCCTACGTAGTGCACTATGTAGGGAGCAGGGAGCCGTTTGAGATTCAGCCCCAGGGTGAGAGGAGGGCGCCGCTGGATTGGTGCTAAATAAGACTTGGTGGTGATTTGGTGACCAGAAAGTACTTATATAGCGAAAATCTGTGTATTAATCAGTGTTTTCATATGTTTATTATAATATGACAAAAAGTTTTTAAAAATTCATGAAATGACTGTAATATACAGCGACGGGCGACCAAACATTCTCCTCATTCAGCGGGACATGGTTGCTTGGCAACGACACCAAACTCTAAAAGAACTACATTTCTTGGCGGAATACTTGTTTATGTGGATTATTATTCATAACAACTTAAATTATTTTCTGGAAAATGGTGTATTTGATCATATTTTATGTTGCCC
Organism: Colossoma macropomum; assembly: GCF_904425465.1. Taxonomy (NCBI): domain Eukaryota; kingdom Metazoa; phylum Chordata; class Actinopteri; order Characiformes; family Serrasalmidae; genus Colossoma; species Colossoma macropomum. The sequence goes on from NW_023494809.1 coordinate 5,772,063, forward strand.
GCCATTTCATAAAAGCAATAAGCCACTTGAAGTCGTGCATTACAGTGATTTTATCACAGGGAAAGGAGTTTTACTCATGCCTAACAACACCCTTCCCTGTGATACAATTGCACTAACGCACATCCTCTCATGGCTTATTGCTTTATTAACAAGGTATTGTTCACTACTCGATCCACATTTGGAAACTAAGCTGCAAAACAGCCATTTTTGAACTAACTGTATCTGTGACGTCACAAGAACCAACTCACTTACCTACTCAGCCTACAGCAGTTAAGCCCCACCCACGCACACTGAAGTTATAAGGAGTGTTTCAGCTTGAACATCATTTTGATAGGACTGGGTACAGGGCAGCCAATCAGAAGAGAGCACATTTACATATATCAGTCTTAAAGACAACAGCCTGTTTAATTCTAAGGGATAAAGAGAGGCTGGAAAATGGTCACACAAAATGAATTATGACTGTTTTTGGTATATAAAACCAAATAAACCTCAAGGGAAAAAATCTAATACAACAGAAATGTAGCATATCAGCCCTTTAAAGACTGAATTTCATCTGTACTTTGTTCACTTTAGTAAATTATGGAAGATGTAGTGTTGTTTCTTATAATGAGTCTGTACAGAAAGACTAATGCAGTCTAGAGCTGCAACTTCTATGACTGTAAAAATGGCCCAGAATAATAAGACGCTTCAACATTTAAACTGTGGCACGAAAACTACAAACAAAGCGTCTTTTTCTCACCCACAAACGAGGATATGAATGTTTCTGCCGCTTTAATAAAGCATGTTTCAGCAATCCGGCACAGTGATGCAACTCAGAGGCGCTGTTACATAACGCAGAGCAGAGGAAACTTTATATTAAAGTGAAGAAAAAAGAGAGAAATAAGCAGCACAGCGACGAACACTTTCACACAATTTTCTCCACGCAGCAGCCTGAAGGCAGCGCGCCTTTCCCTCCGGAGACTCGGCGAAGCCCCCCGAGAGGCGCAGACAACGTGTCACGATCAAACGCTCCGTCTGCGAGGAGGACTAACTGAATTTAGATAGAAGACTGAAGAAAATAAAAGCTGAGGGAGCAAAATCAAACTGCAGAAAAAAGAAAAAACTGACAGAGAGAGAGAGAGAGAGAGAGAAGAGAGAGAGAGCGAGCGAAGGAAAGAGAGAGGAGGTAGAGAAAAGAGAGAGAGAGAGAGGGACAGAGACAGAGACAGAGAGAGAGAGAGGAGGCAGAGAAAGAGAGAGCGAGAGAGTGTGAGAGAGAGAGAGAGAGAGAGAGAGAGAGAGAGAGAGGGACAGAGACAGAGGAGGCAGAGAAAGAGAGAGAGCGAGAGAGTGTGAGAGAGAGAGTGTGAGAGAGAGAGAGAGAGGGACAGAGACAGAGACAGAGAGAGAGAGAGGAGGCAGAGAAAGAGAGAGAGCGAGAGAGTGTGAGAGAGAGAGTGTGAGAGAGAGAGGGACAGAGACAGAGAGAGAGAGAGGAGGCAGAGAAAGAGAGAGAGCGAGAGAGTGTGAGAGAGAGAGAGAGAGAGAGAGGGACAGAGACAGAGGGAGAGAGAGAAATAGAAATTGATTGTTTGATTCATGTTTGAATGCTTGTATTTGAAATATACTCCAATCTATGATAATGAATATTTATTAGATGAATGGTTTGTAAAATAGTAATGAAGTAAAACAGCAATAAAGAGAAAGTAACTGCAAAAAGACCTAATAAAACAGAGCAAACTGAAGATATTAATAACCTGGAAAGACGTAGATTTAAAGGTGATTAAAGGCGATTTTGCTAGGTTGGGGCTATGGTATGTCTGGTTGTTGCTAGGGTGTTGCCAGGTGGTTGCTATGGTATTGCTAGGTTGGGGCTATGGAACCTCTGGTGGTTGCTAGGGTGCTGCCAGGTGGTTGCTATGGTGTTACTAGGTTGGGGCTATGGTATGTCTGGTTGTTGCTAGGGTGTTGCCAGGTGGTTGCTATGGTATTGCTAGGTTGGGGCTATGGAACCTCTGGTGGTTGCTAGGGTGCTGCCAGGTGGTTGCTATGGTACCTCTGGTGGTCGCTAGGGTGTTGCCAGGTGGTTGCTATGGTATTCCAGGTGGTTGCTAGGGTGTTACTAGGTTGGGGCTATGGTATGTCTGGTGGTTGCTACGGTGTTGCCAGGTTGTTGCTATGGTATTGCTAGGTTGGGGCTATGGTACCTCTGTTGGTTGCTAGGGTGCTGCCAGGTGGGTTGCTATGGTACCTCTGTTGGTTGCTGGTGTGTTGCCAGGTGGTTGCTAGGTTGATGCTAGGTTGGGGCTATGGTATGTCTGGTGGTTGCTAGGGTGTTGCCAGGTGGTTGCTATGGTATTTCAGGTGGTTGCTAGGGTGTTACTAGGTTGGGGCTATGGTACCTCTGGTGGTTGCTAGGGTGTTGCCAGGTGGTTGCTAGGTTGATGCTAGGCTGGGGCTATGCTACCTCTGGTTGTTGCTAGGGTGTTGCCAGGTGGCTGCTATGATATTGCTAGGTTGGGGCTATGGTACCTCTGTTGGTTGCTAGGGTGCTGCCAGGTGGTTGCTATGGTACCTCTGGTGGTTGCTAGGGTGTTGCCAGGTGGTTGCTAGGTTGATGCTAGGTTGGGACTATGCAACCTCTGGTTGTTGCTAGGGTGTTGCCAGGCGGTTGCTATGGCGTCGCAGGTGGCTGCTATTGTATCCCAACAGTGTTTTGCTAACACTGATGATGCAGTGCATTAGTGTGTTGCTAATGTATTGCATCATCATGATACACGTGGGGGGCACAAACTTTTTTCCCAAAGTTATGCCATTCATTCCAATAGGAAAAAAATATGAAACAATCATTGTACGAAAACCATACGGCCGATCAACACGCTGTACACAAGCCTGCAGCCCAGTCAGATCATACAAGTCAGAGTTCAGAGCCGACATCTCAAAAACTGTGGAACAAGTCGGAAAACAAAACATGCAGAAGAAGAAGACAACGAATAACAAATAAATATCACCACTAATAAGCATATACACGTCCACTCAGAACGTTCTCTGATAATAAAGTCAGCAAACTCGGTCGTGTTTTCCGTGAACAGACGCTGAGCTCGTTTATCAGGAGAGAAATGAGTTCATCATGTGACAGAAACGTGTGGAATTGATTCAGTGGCTGATTTACGCTGGCTGTATTGTTTGTCATCTCAATCAGTGTAGCGCTCGCTCCGGGACAGCTCCGACTCAATCAGACCCCCCGCTACCACCCCCCACCGCTTCATCACCATCCATCAGCCCTCTGACAGCTGACACAGACATACATTACACAATCCCCCCTGACAAAAACAGAGGAGAGAGAAGCTCACACAGCTCACACAGTGTCTGCCAGGAACATGAAAAAGCACCTGAGGGTGGAGATTCACCTGCCTTCATTTTATCACCATCAGTTATAATAACAGGCCACTGTAGTCGTGCGTCATTCTGTTCATGTTATGCCCATATTAGGAACTCTAAGATCAATTTCTCTATGGCTGAAATGACTGGGGTGAAAAATCACCTCTATCGCACCCTGTGGTCAATAAATGTTCAGAATCCAATGGGTCTCAGACTGCAGGCCAATCGGATTTATTTTCCAAATCAGATCTTTTGAGACGACTGTCCACACTGTTATTCACAAGTGATCAGATCGGATTTGTCTGTCCACAACGTTACTATGTAGCTATGCTGGTGACGCGGATACCAAATGCGGATGCAGGAGTGATGGAGGAGCATCATCTCGCCCTCCAAACCTTTCAGAATTCTTTTCATAATCATGAATCTTTGCCGCTCTTCTTGAATCCCAGCGCTTCATCACTCTGGGTTTGACATTGTTGTTTGTCGTGTTGCAAGTGATGTAAAAGACACTGTGAGATCCGATTTGAGCGTCCAGAGCGTCCAGACTGAGATGGTATCTGTAAAAATCTGATTGGGATCACATGTCAAACCACCTCAAAATTTTTCAAAAATCAATCTGGATACAATCTGGATATGACAAAAATCAGATTTGGGCTGTCAGTCTGAACAAGGTCTTAGATTAAATCTCCATATCAAAAAATACTACCAGCATTAAAACTACGAAGCTGAAGTCTTAGCATCTTATTCACCAGCTTCTTGTTCAAATTTTCCTGTTCCACCTTAATGACAGTCCACACAGCTACTGAATAATATCTCTGGTGGTTACTATGGTATTCCAGGTGGTTGCTAGGATGTTGCTAGGTTGGGGCTATGGTACCTCTGGTTGTTGTTAGGGTGTTGCCAGGTGGTTGCTAGATTGATGCTAGGTTGGGGCTATGGTACCTCTGGTGGTTGCTAGGGTGTTGACAGGTGGTTGCTAGGGTATAAATCTTAGCATCTTATTTATTGGTCACCAACTTCTTGTTCAAATGTTCCTGTGCCACCTTAAATGCTGCAACAGTTATAATTATAATGTTTCAGGTGCCAGAAAGTAACTGCTGCACCACTTAAGGTGGAACAGAAAAATTCAAACAACAAGCTGGTGAGCGTCCTTATCAGAAAATAGTACCAGCATTAAAAGAATAACTACAATAATAGCCTAAATAAGCTTATCAGAGGTAAGTAGTGATACTAAGGTGAGTCTGTACTGAATTAACATTAAAAACACAATAAAACATTTATGTCAACACTGAATTACTACACTGACCTTGTAATTGAGAGGATCCAGTGATGTTTGAGAGAAAAATGCTCAAAATGTTCAAAATGTTTCAGCTTTGGAATATTTCTGATGTGCGACAAAGGCTAATCTCGAAAACTCCATTCATTTTTCTCACCAAGAAATTCCTTTTAGACCCAGAATGACTTACATGGGCATAATAGCATGGCACCGACTGCAGAATGACAACACGACTTCAGTGGTCTATATTCAATAGGTTATGCATTATTGGCCACAACAAAATTCTCAGGTACTGGTTATTGTTTTTATTGTCTGTATCCTAAGAACAATCACTGCAAAAGCACCATGTACAAAGTCAAACATACGATAATGTCTGTTAGAAGTGAGTTTCTAATCTGAAATAGATGATGTTCATGTGCAGCAGTATCTGCATAGTGCTAACATACTATTAGAAATCCCATTGAGGTGCTAGCAGAAATTGTAGAAGCGGGATTTTTTAGCGTGGTATGAGATTCACCCCGTGTGTGTGTGTGTGTGTGTGTGTGTGTGTGTGTGTGTTTGTGTGTGTACACATGCTCTCCGAACGCCGAGCGGCTGCTGAGTGGAAGCAGACGTGTTAACAGTCCTCCGAGCGCTGCGGGTGTTTCTGTGTGAAAATGTTTTCCCTGCCAGTTTCCCTCCTATTCCCCCGCTCACACTTCTAAATATATCACTGAGATACCGTACAGTACGCCTGACACACAGCAAAAATAAATAAACAAACAAATAAACAACTCCCCGAGCGTTCGTCTGTTGCTGGCATACAGTACCAGAGTCCAGATCCTGTACAAATATACTTACAGTACAGTACATAAAGGGAGAGAGAGAGAAAGGGCAGAAAAAGAGAGAAATCGGGGGCCGTATTACAGAAACTTCTTCTCTTTTAGTCCTAAGTTAAGATCTGACAGGTCAAGACAAGATTTTTCACAGATTCATATTACAGAAGCAAATCTGATCTTAATTTAGGAATCTTATCTTACAGCATCGTATCTCCAGTTAGGAAATCTTAACCTACTCGATCAAAGTCGAAAATCAACAGTCATGTCTGTTACCTAGCAACCAAATGATCCGCACACAGCTGGAACATAAACACGTGATCACAATAATGTGAAAATATGACAGCTGCTGTTACTGATGTAAAAAAGGTCAAAGCTAAAGTGTGATAAACTGTAAGTAGTGAATATTGTGAGAGCGCCCCCTGCTGTTTATCAGAGCGTCGCCGCTCCCCAGTTTCAGTCTCCATTTCCCAAACGCTTTAGCCGAGCGCGCTAACGTTACTCCTCCTAATAAACAGACACACGTTCAGCTCCGTCTCCTCATTATTCACCACCATCACTGTAATATTTCATCATCAACATTAACACACGAAGGTGATCAGAGGGGCGGTGGAGATCGAGTCTGCAGCATCTGAGATCTTTAAAACGCAGAGTTAGAAAAGAAAATCATCTCACAGTGAAAGCAGCGTTTTACAGTAGAAATAAATGGAGCTCATTATGCTGGTAGTGAACTATGCTGCTGACACAGCTGCCTAAAAACCATAGAAACGGACCTTAAACAGAAGTGAGGACCCTGTTGGGGTTCATCCTAAAGTTAGGACAGGATTTAGGAGGTTTAGTCTAGTTAGGATGTTTGTGTGATGCTGTTTTCTTATCTGGAGTTGATGATGAGATTATGAAGGTAGGAACTGTTGTTCTGTAATAGATACTGTCCGAAATTCAGTCCGTACTGAAGTCGTCATGGAGACTAAACACAAAAACAATCAGATTTCAGAGTTAAGTACTTTCTTTAATACGGATAATGTCAAGATTTTGACAGAGAGGAGAAAAAAAACACTTTGAATGACTTTTCTTCTCTAACTGACAGGCATATATTTTATAGACCTGTGATACAGCAACTGGGATTACGAACAAAATATATTTTATTTGGCTCATTTTGAACAGACATGATATTTTCTCCTTCTCCATGCCTTCCCCTCTCCAACTAGTGACCAGTTAGAACATAATAAAGGAACAATTAATAACATTAAATATTCCTGCATGATTAAACGGTCAAGATATACCCAGAGTCATTCAGAGCGGTTTGGTGTGAAACGCTCTGTTCTAGAGAAACTTACAGAGTCAGAACTGTTCACAGTGGTGGTGATAGGAACCAGACGTCCACCTCTAAAAGCTCCCTCACAGATAGTAAATAAAATGTCTATATTTGTGTTGTAGTCATGGCGACCCCTGGTTCCTATCACCACCACTGTAAAGACATCTGAACCATTTCACACCAAACCACTCTGAATGAAAAATTCTCAGTGTCAGGAATAAAAACAGCTCCACCCTCATTTACTCAAGGCTCACTGCAGGTTTGCTCAGAAGAGTTTTATCATAGTTTTTCTTCTGCTTAATGGAGGAAACAGCATTTAGAGACAAGTGTGACAGGCAGAGAGGCGTGTCAATCAGTCCTTTTGCTGTTTGAAGTGCGCTGGTTCCCCCAGCCCACCACAAGCTGGAAAGGGACAACAGGGGGACGTGAGACTGTAAGAGCAGTTCAGTTCCCGGCTGCTCTTTACTTTACTCTGCGCTCGCTTGTTGACTTTTACTGCTTTACTTTAACATTTCAGTCCGCCTGCTGCTTAATAGGCAGCCAATTATCAAGCAGTTATCAAGCAATTCACTTAATGAAACCGTGCTGAAGTGCCGCCAGGATGAGGACGGCTGACAGCTCCGGCAATTTCCGCTCAATTTTCCCAGCCGTGATCCACGCCGCGCCGCCATACATAAAACATGGCAGAAAAATCAACAGCTCGCTGTGGTGTAACGCTGAAATATGGTCGCGTACTCAGTGGACTGTGCTTTCATAAATAAATCATAGCGCTAAACTACTATCAGCCTCTCTAAGCGAAGGAGAGAGAGCGCTATCTGAGGCCAGACGCCCTGAATACTGACGAGGACAGATAGCCTGATAGCTCTTTATCAGTACTGAAACCTTCAGAGTTCCAGAATACACAGTTCTGACACCTCATAGTCGGTCCTGCTTAACTCACGCCCTCTTTCAGTCTCTATATAAATGATTTTTTCTTTTCTTTATGGCATAAACGCGATGTTAGAAGTGGGCGATGTATCAGTTCATCTGGTATAATGGTTGAAACTCTTTTTAAGGTATTAGTTTTCTTATGACCATTACCCTGTGTGCCAATAAATGCAGATAATGCGATGTACAAACAGGTCAGAACACACTGATTCCCTCAGGTCTCGTGTTGTGAGCTGCAGCCTGAGGTCAGTTAGTCCAGTTTACTGTCAAAGGAGTGACAACCGATTGTAATTGGTTAATGAGTTAACAAGCAAAAGAGAGTGAAAGAAAAAAGCCAGTCTCTTGGGGTTAGCCATTAGCCAAGCATGGGCATTAGCTGGGTTTCCATGTGTGCCAACCATGGCGCTCCTTCCTCAGTCAGCTGCTTCAGGTGACGCCGCGGCCTCAGCCTACGAGCCAAGATGTTCCACAGCTTCTCAGCTAAAACTGATGGGCTGTAGTATTTACTGAATTCCAGCAGCGTCTGAGGCTCGTAGATTAAAGTCCGAGTGTAAGAGACGGACATATGAGACAAATGACTTTCGGATGTAAAACTACATTCAGCCTCTGTGGGCTTTACATAGGCATGCCTTTACCTCATTAGCGTTAGAAAGCAATACTAGCATCTGTCTTTATACAGTTAATTTCTGTTTTCACTATTTTGCCCAATAAAAAGATTTTAGATTTACTTCCATTGTTAAATGTGGTTCTTACTAAAAGCGAGGGGACGGATTAATACGGCACCGTTAATCTACCAAAAAGCTTTAGTTAAGCATCTAAAATGGTTTAACTTGAAAACATATACATAAATATTCTATACCGTAATATATACCCAAACCATCAGTAATATTCATTATACCATCATATAAATTTGTGACAATACCGCCTCCTACGGTGCGACATTGTTTTATTCACTCTTTCAATTTTTGCAAAGCGAGAATTCGTTTGGTCTCTGCAAACTGTACCTATTACCAAGGTAATAAAATAACTGAGTAAAAGAAAGAGAGGAAAATAAAACTAAAATAGATCGAAAATAAATAAATTTGACTAATACAATTCAGGAAAAGCGAGACTAAAAGAAAAGTTTTGAGATCATGTTTAGAAGCGTCCACAGACACTAGCTTGTTAGCTTGCTTTTAGCATGTTTGTACCATTATTGAGTGTGTTTACATGCATTCAATAATCCGATCATAATTGGATTTCATCAGTTATCTGGATATTCAAACAGTCATGTAAATACCGTACTCCGATCTAGAAATTCATTCTAGAAATCTGATAAATAGAGCTGGATTTCAGCTCAGTAATCAGATTTCTCAGTGCATGTTACTCTGATTTCTATCGGATTTCTCACTCTGCGCATGCGCGAGATCAGACATCAGAAGTTGCGAGATGCAAAACACTGTTGGAGCGGCGCTGAAACCAAACACGAAATAAAGAACTAAAATGATCTTCATCTTCTAGATGATGTTTGTTCATATTTTCAGGTAAAGTAACGCGATGTTTAAAAAAAAGCTGCAGTATGAAGTTTGAGTTTTACATTATGTTAACGTCGTGTCTTCTTCTGTGAGTTTATTGGCTGGTTGTAAAGCAGAAATCTGATTACTGTCTGACTCATGTAGACCTGGAGTTTCCCCATTATCTGATTACTCAAGTGCATTTAAACACGTTGATCAGATTACTGACAAAATCTGATTTTCTGCAGTTATCAGATTATTGAGTGCATGTAAACACACTCATTGGTACACTGGTATGGCTCATATTCAGAGAATCCAGTGACATTCAGGGGGAAATGTACACAGGACAAAGCACCAAAATGACACAGTTAAAAAGTGCAAAAGTAGACGTTTTAAATTTTGTAATTCTGTTACGTCAAATTAACTAGCTACTTACTGGCTACTCACTGTTCTTATGATAATGTTAGGCTACATGTAGCTGCCACCACATTACTCTCGTTTTTATGATATTTCAAAGCCGGATTTGTTATAGAATCAGATCTGAGACACTTCTGAGAGAAGTTATTGTCTGCTAGTGCCGACTTCTGACGTATATTAGCCTTGTGTGGACCTGCAGCAGCCGGCCCCCATTACTCATATTGAATCTGGTCATTTAGTGAGCACTAAAACCTTTGAGCTGCCCAAACAAACCCCATTACTGTCAGCAAGAACATCCGTTATTGACCCTTTAGTCAATATATAGGCCTGCGGAAAGACGGATTTGCCCAGAGTGAGCAATTCCAGTGGACTGAAACAGCACAACACAGCTTAGCGGCTGCCCAGACACTTCATTCATCTCACCCAGGACTTCATTAGCTGAGTAACTTAATTAGATGCATTACAGAAGCATTCCTAAAGATTCATACTGGATTAGAATCACTCCACAATTATTACCGTCAGACTGTTAAACTACACACACTGCAGATTCATACTGGATTAAAATCGCTCCACAATTATTACTGTAAAACTACACACTGCAGATTCATACTGGATTAAAATCACTCCACAATTATTACTATCAGACTGTAAAACTACACACACACTGCAGATTCATACTGGATTAAAATCACTCCACAATTATTACTGTCAGACTGTAAAACTACACACACACTGCAGATTCATACTGGATTAAAATCACTCCACAATTATTACTGTAAAACTACACACACTGCAGATTCATACTGGATTAAAATCGCTCCACAATTATTACTGTCAGACTGTAAAACTACACACACTGCAGATTCATACTGGATTAAAATCGCTCCACAATTATTACTGTAAAACTACACACACTGCAGATTCATACTGGATTAAAATCGCTCCACAATTATTACAGTCAGACTGTAAAACTACACACTGCAGATTCATACTGGATTAAAATCACTCCACAATTATTACTGTCAGACTGTAAAACTACACACTGCAGATTCATACTGGATTAAAATCGCTCCACAATTATTACTGTAAAACTACACACTGCAGATTCATACTGGATTAAAATCGCTCCACAATTATTACTGTCAGACTGTAAAACTACACACACTGCAGATTCATACTGGATTAAAATCGCTCCACAATTATTACAGTCAGACTGCAAAACTACACACACTGCAGATTCATACTGGATTAAAATCACTCCACAATTATTACCGTCAGACTGTAAAACTACACACTGCAGATTCATACTGGATTAAAATCACTCCACAATTATTACCGTCAGACTGTAAAACTACACACACTGCAGATTCATACTGGATTAAAATCACTCCACAATTATTACCGTCAGACTGTAAAACTACACACACTGCAGATTCATACTGGATTAAAATCACTCCACTATTATTACTGTCAGACTGTAAAACTACACACTGCAGATTCATACTGGATTAAAATCACTCCACAATTATTAGGGTTAGACTGTAAAACTACACACACTGCAGATTCATACTGGGTTAAAAGTAAAAGGAATCCAGCTCCAAAAGAGTTTTTGTCCTACGGCTAAATTACAGACTGCAGTGGTCTACATGCTGGTCAGTGTGGAGAACAGAGCAAAACGGAACTGACAGTTTCTGTCCCAGCTGACCGCTTCAGCACACTGTGAGTGTCCATCTGCATTAGAGAGAGGAAACCTCTGGAGAGGAATCCCTCCGAGAGCGAGAACTGTGTCAGAACTGATGGGTGTGTGTGTGTGTGTGTGTGTGTGTGTGTGTGTGTGTTACAGCCTTCAGCTCCAGTGACACTTCACACTCGCCCTGCCTCCCACCTGCCAGAGTGAGGAGGTGAAACTGAGCTAAAGCCTGTGAGCAGCGGCACGTGAGGACCCTCGGCCTGGAGATCTCCTCCCCCAGCTCTGCTCAGTCCTGCTCTGTGCTTTCTGCACTAATTAGCTGTCAGTGCATTATCAGGAACACAATGCTGAACAACAGCTCCACAGTCAGGAGCAGCTTTGTGGGAGGAGGGGTTCAGTTTGTGGCTGTGCTGGAGAAACCGGATAAGGAGCGGATTCGGGAGATCAGAATCAGTGCAGCTGCCAGCTACTCAGACATCCCCTAGTCAGCTAGCTATACTTAATAAGGCTCATTCATAGAGCTACCCATAAACAAAAGAAACGTTTTTACATAGAGTTTTCATTTTTCTATATTTCTGATATACACCGATCAGACATAACATTATGACTCCTTGTTTCTATGCTCATTGTCCATTTTATCAGCTCCACTTACTATATAGGTGCACTTTGTAGTTCTACAGTTACAGACTGTAGTCCATCTGTTTCTCTGCATATTTGTTAGCCCCCTTTTACCCTGTTCTTCAGTGGTCAGGACCCCCATGGACCCTCACAGAGCAGGTACTATTTGGGTAGAGGGTCATTCTCAGCACTGCTGTAACACTGACGTGGTGGTGTGTTAGTGTGTGTTGCGCTGGTCTGAGTGGAGTTTTTAAACACTGTGTCCACCCACTGTCCACTCTATTAGATGCACCTGCATTGTTGGTCCACCTTGTAGATGTAAAGTCAGAGGCGATAGCTCATCTGCTGCTGCACAGTATGAGCTAATCATCCTCTAGTCCTTCATCAGTGGTCACAGGACGCTGCCCACAGGATGCTGTTGGCTGGACTATTCTCAGTCCAGCAGTGACACTGAGGTGTTTAAAAACTCCAGCAGCACTGCTGTGTCTGATCCACTCGTACCAGCTCTGTGAGGGTCCATGGGGGTCCTGACCACTGAAGAACAGGGTAAAAGGGGGCCAACAAAGTATGCAGAGAAACAGATGGACTACAGTCTGTAACTGTAGAACTACAAACTTATAAAGTTTACATAATTTAGACCTGCATATGAATAGATATTCACCAGGGGCCGTCTTTGCTCCATACTTTTAAAAAAGATATTTCTGTGGGGAATGTTTTGTATACAGTTCGATATAAACCCTTCTGAAAAGCATTCTATAGCACCAAAAAGGGTCCCTCTATTGTCATAGGCTTGACATCATAACAATAGAAGAACCGCTTTTCAAAAAGGTTCTATATACAACTGTCTACAGCACACGCCATCAATCTGAAGAACCCTTTAACAATGCCAAGAACCCTTTAATCATGCAAAGGGTTCTTTCAGTGTTCATGGTTCTATATAGAACCATTTTCTTTACTAAACTCTTGAAAAAACATCTTTTTTAAGAAAGTGTATATAGCACCAAAAAGGGTTCTTCTATTGTTACAACTCTGACATCATAACAAAAGCAGAACCCTTTTTGGTGCTATACAGAATATACAACACATACAACACATTCTCCATCAAGCTGAAGAACGATTTCACCATGCAGAGAACCATGCAAATGGTTCTTTGGGTGTTCGTGGTTCTATACAGAACCCTTGAAGAACCATCTGTTACATATTAGATATACTGTACATGTTGATGTTCAAAAACGTATTATTATATATATATATATATATATATATACATACATATACATATATATATACATATATATACATATATATATATATATACATATATATATATATATATATATATATATATATATATATTTAAAGGGCCATATTTTTACAACTGTGAGGCGCCTAGGAACCAATCACAATCCAACTGAAAGAGGGGGTCATAGAGTTTCTGACTGTCAGTGGAAGATGGCTCCCTTCAGTCTGAGAGGAGATGAGACCCCTGAGCAGAAAGCGTTCTGCGTTCTCCACTTCAATAAGAGTGAATCAGTCATAACTGTGCAGGGTGATTTTCGTGGCCAGTGAAGCTCCAACAGCTCAGAGCATTCGGCGTTGGTTCCACAACACTGGATGATCTGAAATCCCACTGAAAGAGCCGTGAGTGCAGCGACACCCGACATGCTCAATCCAGTATGGGATGAATCTGACTATGGTGTTGATGTTGTCTGTACAGCTGGAGGAGGTTCATACTGAGACCTTGTACAATTACATAATAAAAGTTATGCTCACTTAAACCATTTACAATTCACTGCATTGATCTGTAATGATTTACAAGTGAAATAAATCATCTTGAAATCAGATGAATCTTTTTGAATCACTCTGTATATTGTGCTATGTTTGAATAAGGGGTGGGCAATATGACAATACTTTATAATTATCGTGATAAACGATGGTTTAATATGCTTTTCTGAGTATATCGTAGATGTTGTGAGAACATGAACACTGGCTGAATGTGTTATTACAAAGAGTGTATAATTAGTCCTGTTTAACTGGATTTACAGCGTAAAATGTTGAATAAAAATCATTGTATGATCATCGTGTTCATCATTTTGACAGTATTGCTGTAAACGTGGCTCTGCTGGGCTTTTTTGTCTGTTCTAACTTATCAAAGTAATAGAACTCTACATTAAAACACCGTGATAAGTATTGAGCATCTAGAAAACATTTTCAAGTATAGTGATATTGCATTGTTTTCCATATCGCCCACCCCTAGTTTGTATATATGACAACATATCAGAACAAAACCTTGTGTCTCCATTTTTGTCGTTTTTCAGTTTTTGATATATTTGAAAAGACCTACTGTCTTTTCTATGTTAACTGTCTAAAGTGTGTTTTTGGCTTCTCCTGTGAAGTTATCATTTTGGAGAACGAGGTTTTGATCCGACAGCAGCGATATGCACATATTATCACTGTCAGAACAAAATCTTGCATAAACAGTTAAAGATGACTTAGAATAAAATTAACTTACATTTTCCTTCTCCTGTAAAATTACAGTTGTGGAGATAAATAGTTCTGTTTCAAAAGCAACAACATCTATATGAAACGTAATAAAGTCAATTTGTAATATTTACATATATGGAAATGTAAATACATTTTTTGCATATGGGGCTGTCACTATATCATAAAATGATCTATTATTCGACATTTTGAGAGCTGCAGTCAGATGGTGCTCCTCCTAAAGTAGAAGAAGTCTTAGTTTGGAGCTGCTGGAGAAGCCGAGTAAAGGAGGGGGGATTTTGGAGATCAGAGGCTTCCTGAAGCGTTAAAGAGAGTCAATCCTGCAATTTATTTTCGTGAACCCACCCAGCTGACCGTTATCTGCCCGCTTTCAGCGAATCACGAGCACGAGAAGCTCTGCAGCTGCCCAACACCGCACTTCTGATCCCTCTAATCTGAAACCATGCCATCAACCTGGAGCCCACCGAGACGCGTAACACCAACACATCCATCGCAGAGACACTCCACAGACAAATCCCACCATTTACCCACAGCAGGCCTGTCAAATCCGAGAAATGAGACGGCGGAGCAACCTTAAACACACACAGGTCTGCAGGTAACTTTCAGCGACCAGCACTTTCCTCCCCGGCCATAAAACAGTCAATTATGGTGCAAAAGTCATTTACCGCTCAGCCCACAAAGCCGGCGTGATTACAGCCTGTCTGGCTAACTACAGCGAAATGTCACAGATGTCAGTCACAGCGACACTTGAAGAAAGCAGAGCCCAGAATGACGAAGCGCACCACGGCCCGCTCCGCAAGCTACCTGCGGAGAGCACACTGTGAGCCCAGCAAGACGTCTGGAACAAAGGAGCCATTACACAACAGCACAAAGAGTTACAACGCTGATACGCCAGCTCACACACTCAAAGAAACCTTTCAGATATAAATTAAACACAGTTAAAGCTATAATTTGGCCAAAATCTGATTCATAAAATTTTCACCTGTAGCAAATCAGCCATGTTTGGTGTCTGAGCCATAGTGTCACTATACTTGAAGACATTCTCAATACAGCACCATTCATTCATTCATTCATTCATTCATTCGTTCATTCATTCATCATCTAACCCACTTATCCTCCTGGGTCGCAGGGGGGAGCTGGAGCCTATCAAAGCGCTCATTGGTCAGAAGGCAGGAAACACCCTGGACAGGCCGGCAGTCCATCACAGGGCAGACAGCAGACATATACATTCACACACACACACACACACACACACACACACACACACATGCACACACACACACATCTAGGGCCAGTTTAGCATCTCCAACTGCCATGGCTGCATGGACTGTGGGAGGAAACCCACACAAACACACGGAGAACCTGCAAACTCCACATGGAAAGAATCCTGGTTGCCCAGCCGGGGAATCGAACCCAGTTAGCAAGTTAGCAGGAAATAAAACTTTCTTAGTTATGATTAAAAAAGTTATTGAATTAAAATATTTCATCTTAGTTGAGTAATCGCTCTAACAGATCTCCATCACACATTATATGTTATACGTTTATGTATATTAAAAAAATTATGTGCTACACACACACACACACACACACACACACACACGTTCACCAAAAAAACACAAATTTGGTGCAGTTAGCAAGCTAGCTAACTCTCACGCCATAAAAAGTAAAAACAAAAAATAGTGAACATAAATATATCAGATAATTAAACATAAATAAATCTGATAATTATTTACTGACAAGCCCTGCGATGGACTGGCGACCTGTCCAGGGTGTATCCTGCCTTCCGCCCAATGACAGCTGGGATTGGCTCCAGCACCCCACCGCGGGATAAGCAGTTTAGATGATGGATGTATGTATGTATTTACTGACAAGACTAAAGTGCTGCACATTGATGCACACCATCCCGATTTTAGTACACTGTTAAAAAAGATGTAAGTCACTGCCGTTAGTAGAGGCAATGGCTCTCCTTAGAACCATGAGTTCTATATAGAACCATTTGCATGCTCAAATGGTTCTTTACATGGTGAAATTGTTCTTCAGATTGATGGAGAATGTGTTGGATATGGTCCTATATAGCACCACAAAGGGTTCTGCTATTGTTGCAAGCTTGACATCGTAAAAATTGCAGAACCATTATTGGTGCTACATAGAACCATTTTCAAAAAGGTTCCGTATAGAACCATAAAGAACACATTCTCCATCAATCTAAGGAAACTAGTGGCCTCAAAACAGTCAAGCCAATTCCCAACCGAAAGCAAAACCACTAGGTTTTAATCCTCATGGTTTCTGATGGTGCTTTTTCAGCAGGGAAGGTTCTGAGAAGAACCATTTCCTTTACTAAAGAACCAATAAACAAACATCTTTTTAAGAGTGTAGGAATTACAAGCTTCAGGCAAACACACTACTATAGCCACGAGTTAGCATGGCGCTAACTGCATAGCTAATCCATCACTCTTGCTTCAAACTGTGTCGTGTTGTTAATCAAATAGACTTTCTGTCCATTTTTACTAAATTACTGTCAGAAACCACATATGCTACGTTTACACAGCAGGTAAAAGTGGCCCAAATCCGATCTTTTTCTTCATATGTGACTCAGATATGTGTCTGTGTGTCAGTGTGAACAGACAAACACACTGAATCTGACATTTTCAATTCAGATTTGAGACGCTTTCATATGTGGTACTAAAATCCGATACTTATCCGATCTGCGGCAATGCCACTCTGTCTGAACAGCCAGATCGGAATTCATGCGACTTTTACGTCAGTCCAACTCGACCTTCGTCATAATTTAACACTGCTGAGATTCATAAACATTTAGTCTGATGTTTCTGTACCATAAAATTAGAAGAGACTCATCAAACCACTCCGTGTTCAAACGGAACGGCCGAACGTGGCCGGAGGAGGCCGAGGCTGCAGCGTCAGAGACCAGTTAAAAGAATCCGAGGACACGAACCAAAGAAGTGGCCGAATAACGAGCCCTTTTACAGCGAACTCAAACACACTGTGGGTGATGAGTCCAGCTGTCAACCACTGGAACTTTATACTCGCTCCTGTGATGCTGGCGAAGATGAAACTGAAGCTCCGGGAGCGACTGGCGTTCACTGGCCGTCATGACTGTTTACCTCTGGACGAGCCACGTGAAGCTCTGTTCTTTTGTGCATGTGGGTCAGTTTAGGAGCTGATCTGTTCAGACTGATGTCACATACAGATCACATTTAAAAGACATGTGAACAGACAAACAAAAAAATCGGATTTGGTGAGAAAATCAGATTCGGGCCCCTTTACCTGCAGCGTAAACGAAGGCTTTGACTCAACACTGTGCTAACAGGTGGCTGTTAGCTTTCATTGTTTGATTAGCCAGATTAGCCTCACAGCGCCAGTACAAAACTGAAGAAGTACCAACTTCAGACACCAATCATGTCTTGAATGACTGACTACATTTGGTGTAACACTGGAAACCCTGATTTGATCTTTGGCCAAACACAACATTTCACAGCAATAACGCGAAGAAGAAGCTCACACTGTGTTTCATTTGCAAGATTACTTCGGACATGGAGAACTGCTGATACGCTGAAGTACTGAGGCGGTGAGCGCTCCGAGGGAGATATGGACATTTAAAAAAGATGAACAAACGTGGAAATGGCTCTACACGAGATACGGCCGCAGACCTCACTCTCTCGTTGTCTGGGCCGGAGCGGTCCGCTAAAGCAATGAGCAGACATCAGCGCCTCGGTAATGGAGCAGCAGGAAATCAGGGCCTCGGATTCATCACCCATAAAGAACCCCAATTTTACTCTGCGCTGTTCCTCTGGGGTGTTTTTGTGTGGCAGTGTGCATGTCTCGCCAGGGGAAGTGCCACTGCGGCCTTATCTGATCTCTCACAGTGCCATTAGCTTCTCCCTCAGGAGCCCACCGCCTCCATTCACCCGCTGTCATATCATCACACCACACGCCGCTCCCGCTGCCCGACCCTCTCCCACTGTAGAACACTGAGCTCCTCGCTTTTCATAGAGATTTAACCACTTAATCTACAGGCTTATTACCCAGTCATCACTATAAATTTCTCTGTAATTACTATGAATCTAAAGCACAGTGTGATCTAGATTAGTTTTTTGGAGAAAGTTGTGTAAGAAGATCTGTGGGATTTTGATTGGCTGATATGTCTGGTATAAAACATCTATATAATTCCCCCAAATATCCACATGTAGTCCAAATTAAAATGTCATAGACTGGGAGTCCATTATTTTGTGTTAAGCCCACTATACATCTGTTATATAGTGGACTATTTTGTTATGCCCACTATATATTTACTATACAGTCCACTATTTTGTGTTAAGCCCACAATATGTTCATTATATAGTGCACTATTTTGTGTTAAGCCCACTCTATTTTCATTACATAGTGCACTATTTTGTGTTAAGTCTACTATATATTCATTACATAGTGCACTATTTATGTTAAGTCTACTAAATATTCATTACATAGTGCACTATTTTGGGTTAAGTCTACTATACATTCATTACATAGTGCACTATTTTGTGTTAAGTCTACTATACATTCATTATATAGGGCACTATTTTGTGTTATGTTTAGAACTGTCCTATTCACTATACACTATTTTAGTCATAGTTCAACATAGTGCACCATGTAGTGAATAGGGAATAGTGTTGACTTAGTCCAAAATAATGCATTAAAATGGTGAATACGGCATGGTGTCAGGGTCAGTGCAAAACATAGTGAATAGGAAATAGTTTTGGACAAAATCCCAAAATCGTGCACTAATTAGTGAACCGGGCGTAGTGTCAAACATAGTTCAAAATAGTGCACTACACAGTGAACAGGGCACAGTTTTGGACATAGCCCAAAATATTGCATCATATATTGAATAAAACATATTTTTGGACGCAGCCCAAAACTTACTTTGGTTTACTTTGGACAGTTTGCGCTTCGGAGCAGCAAAGTGGCCTTGATAAGTAGCACCTAATGGCCTGCATGCTGAAGTAGTGGGGGATGATGAATGGGCCGGTGAGCGCGAGATGACCCCGCTCCGTCGGCTCTCGCCCTCAGTTCACTTCACATCTTTAATCATTTCTGCGGGTCTGAGGCCACTGGTCTCCTGGCTTTGATTATTTTTGAGATAGCGAGCGCGGGCCATTACGGGACAGCACTACAAAGCCATATTATAGAGAAGAAACAATGACCCTTACTAATCATGAAACGATCCCAAGAGGCATACGTTTCTGAACATTATCTCCCATCCAGAAGGGGCTCTTTATTAACCTACAGCATTATAATATTTTATTACTCCATTCTCAGTGTGACAATGGGGTCATTTATCTTCCCAACACTATCATGCTAAAGAAAAAAAAATCATGACAGCTGGCAGAGCCGCAAAGAAGCTCAGGGAAATGTCTCGAAAGACAATGCCGGATCTGAAGCCTATCATGGTTATGTCTGCTGAGCTGCCGAAGCATTGTGGCTGTAGGAAGAAGAGATTACGTGGATTTTACTGCAACTTGAAAGTTAGCCCATCTCATTAGCCTTCCTCCCATTCATCTGCCAGCAAGCAATTACTCGCCGGGATGTGATCTGCTCATCAGCCATTACAATTACATGAAGACGCTCGCAAGGCCGCAGGCACCTTTGGAGAAAGATGGCTTGTTATCTTTTTTGTGACCGGATTATTAGAGGAGACTTAAATATACTGTACGAATAGCCAAAGCTTTGAGAGCTAATTTGTGCATCACTGAAGCCTATCAAAGTCTAAGGAAAGCTAGGTATAAGCATAACAGAGGCTTGGCATACCGCTCGAGGCTACAACACCATCTCACAACTGTTAGTAATTTTTTCCTCCACTGGAATTTCGACAAAACAGCTAATCCCAGAGCAGGAGGTGGGATTTGCTGGAATATTAAGTTAAAGATAAGGCTTATCTCCTAAAAAACAGCTAATCTTCTGTACGCCTGTGCTAAAAGTTGTAAGTTACACCACTGGCACTAATATTGCATAGCCTAAAACAGTCATGACTGTTTAGGGCAGGGGTCACAACCGAAAAGTTAAGAAGAGCCACTTTGTCCTTTTAACAAAAATCAAACCACCTTGGGAGCCTCAATATTTCATGACCATTTTACCACCTTGGCTGTAACTATGTCTCAGTATGTGCTGATGTGCTAGTATAGGCTAAAACATATAATATAAACAAAAATGCAAACTGACTTTGCTCTGCTTTAAGTTTTAGCTCAGCTATAGCTGCTTTTCTCACATCTCTGGCAGGAAAAGAGGAATAATTTCTTGTAATATGCCTCACAACGTTCGCCTTTTTACGAGGCTGGAGTCGCTTCTCGTTCGCCGGTTTCTTGTTCTAATTTTCCCGTTCTACCCTAAATGGTGCCTGAGGCACCAGAATGTAACTAACTATGTAGCTACCTGCTGCACCATTTAAGGTGGAACAGGAAAATTCAAACAACAAGCTGGTGAATGAGAAACTGGCTTCAGCCTCAAAACTCTTTAGTGTTTCCGTTTCTCGTTGCAGATTAAACGTATCAGGAAACCAGCTGGAGTGATTATAAACACAAATAAGTCCATTCGTCTCCAAATTATCGATGTTCGTCTTAAATCTCTCTCTTTGCCGTTTCGTTAGCTACTAGCTAGGCGAGATTGTTGTCTGTGTTGCTATGGTGACCAGCAGTCTGCGCTGATCTTCAGGGTTAAAGGGTGAATTAGCAGTTCTACATTAACTCCAGAGTTTAAGACCATTTATTGTTAAACTGTGTTGAACGATCAGCAGAGCTT
This sequence comes from Colossoma macropomum, assembly GCF_904425465.1. Lineage (NCBI taxonomy): Eukaryota > Metazoa > Chordata > Actinopteri > Characiformes > Serrasalmidae > Colossoma > Colossoma macropomum. The sequence goes on from NW_023494809.1 coordinate 5,793,268, forward strand.
TATTTTACTGTAAAGGAGGATTATTTTATTCTTACCTACTAATCTGATTCTGCTGTGGAGCCGCAACACGGCAGTAAAAGAGACGGCTCTGGAGCTGCATGTTGCCGACTCCTAGTTTAGGGGTTGGTTTCTTGGACATGGATTAAGTCTAGTTCAGGAATGCCCAGCGTTTTGAATGGAAATCTCCATTGAAAGCTAAATGAAGTCCAGGACTAGGTTTAATCCCTGTCTAAAGAGTTTAATTAGCCTAAAGAGTTTAACTAGCCTAACCCACTGCCACAGTGCCACACATTCAGGGTTCATCTAGGGACAGTGCAGTCGTTTGTATGCATTTTGATAATGTAGTGATGGGTGTAGAGGGTAATTCAGGTCAGTCACAGTGAAGCGGTAGAAAGTATAAAGTGGCTTTTTATTGGAAACATTGACTTCTGTCAAAAAAGTAATACTGTCACACTTCAAGAAGTTTTCACAATAAACACCATAGACAAAAGTATTGGGACACACCTCTTAATCACTGAGTTCAGGCATTTCATTCAGTCTCATTGCCACAGGTGTACAAAATCAAGCACCTGGCCATGCAGCCTGCCTTTACACACATTAGTGAAAGAATGGGTCTAAAGAGCTCACTGAATTTGAGCGTGGTGCCGTGTATATATATATATATATATATATACATATATGTATATATATATATATATATATATATATATATATATATATATATGGAAACATATTTAGCTGGAATCTCTGAGCATGACTTTATCCATAAAACCAAACTCAGTTTATGCTATACTCCTAAAAATGATGGTTCTTCAAGGGTTCTTTAGTAAGACAATGACTCTATATAGAATCATAAGCACTTAAAGAACCTTTCTGAAAAGAGTTCTACATAGCACCAAAACTGTTCTTCTATTATAACAAGCTTGATATCATAACAATAGAAGAACCTTTTTTGGTGCTATATAGAACCCTTTCAAAAAGGTTCCATATAGAACCATCTACAGCACATTCTCAATCTGAAGAACGTTTTCACCATGCTTTAATCATGCAAATGGTTCTGTGAATGTTCATGGCTCTGTATAGGACCATTCTTTATAGGGTTTCTTTACTAAAGAACCATCTTTTTAAGTGTTTAGATTCACATGAGAAATCCTGTGGTCACACAAGCTAAAGAGAACCATGCCTTCTCTTTGCTGTAGAACGGGAAATGGACTCAGGTACTCGAGCAGCGTCTGGACAGTTCCAGGTTTGGCTTTGTAAGCATAAAAATGGCCATAAATGAGAAGTGGAGAACTGAGTGCCAATGGACTGCATGGTTTAGTGAAATGGTTCTTCAAGGCTTCTTTACAGAACCATAAACACTCAAAGAAACATTTGAAATCATAAACTGTTCTTTTCATGGTCAAGTGGTTCTTGTCTTTGATGGAAAACCGGTTCTATTTAATTACCTGAAGAAGAAGAGTAGGTTCCACTACTGTTACGATCAAAGAACCCTTTCTCAGCACACTCTTTAAAACGATGGTCCTTCAAGGGTTCTTTAGTAAAGAAAATGGTTCTATATGGAACCATGAACACTCAAAGAATGCTTTGTATGATTAAAGGGTTCTTTGTATCGTAAAATGGTTCTTCAGATTGATGGAGAATGTGCTGTAGACTATTCTATATACAAGCTTTTTGAAAAGGGTTCTATATAGCACCGACAAGGGTTCTTCTACTGTTACGATGTCAAGCTCATTACAATAGAAGAACCGTTTTTGGTGCTATATAGAACCATCTACAGCAACATCTACATTCTCCATTGGTCTGAAGAACCATCTCACTATGCAAAGAACCATTTAATCATGCAAAGGGTTCTGTGAGTGTTCGTTGTTCTATGTAGAACCATTTTCTTTACTAAAGAATCCTTAAAGAACCACCTTTTTTACGCATGAATTCATAACCATTTCATGTAGTAACTTTCTGTGAGGGGGCTTTTAGAGGTGGACGTCTGGTTCCTATCACCACCACTGTGAACAGTTCTGACTCGGCAAGTTTATCTAGAACAGAGCGTTTCACACCAAACCACTCTGAACCACTCTGTTTACACCTTAACCATTTAATTACACAGAATTTTTTGAAAAACTGGTGGAGTTCCCCTTTAATACCCTTCACTACAGAGAAAACTAACAAACTTTTGGACATGTATTGGTCATGGTTCAAAATGTTTTGGAGGCTAATCATCATCATCATCATCATCAATCCATCTTCAGTGAATCAGCAGCACTGATTGAGTGGGAAGATGAACTCAGATGAACTGGTGTGGATTAATAAGCAGCACCTGGGCTTATTAAAGCTCCACAGTGCCAATTAATCTTCTTAAAGTGGCTGATATTTCGTGATTTTTGGTATTATTGCTGACAGTGTCAGCATTTTTGTCAGTATATGTGGTTTCTGTATACTTCACACACAGTTTGTTCACATTTCTCGTTTTACTTTGCATATATATATTTATATTCCACGGTAATAAGTTGTTTTGTAGATTAATCTACGTCTATCTGAATCAAAAGTAGACCGAGTTGCATTAAACTTCACTGTCAGCTGCAACACAAACACATTTTAAGCCACTGAAAGAAAAAAAAAACTAAGTCTGAGTTGTCTTCTTAAGTGAATTTTCCGTTCCACCTTAAATGGCGCAGCAGTTACGTTCTGGCGTCTCAGGCACCGGAATGTAACTGCTGCGCCATTTAAGGTGGAACAGAAAATTCAATTAAGAAGCTGCAATTTCAGCCTCGTAAGAAAACAAAGAACATCCACAACTACGCAGACTGTGTCAGTAACTTCTTACACATGACTCCAAGATAAAAACATCACCCACCTGCGCAAAACACAGCTGCCCACTTACCCTCAACACGCAGAAACAGCAATAATCCCAGGAGTCGCTTCTCTTAGTTGAGCAGGGATTAAACGCGCGCTCCCTCCAAAGAGAGCCGCTCCATCCTCGCAGCCGTGCAGTGGGACAGAAAGTCGCCCAGTGTCTGCTCCGCTGTCTCTCTCAGTGAGTGTCCGTCCCTCTGGCTGCTGAAGTGGGTCTTCACTGGGATGTTTCCACTGGTTGGCTTTTCACTTTTCCAGTCCGGCGTCTGGGAGACAGCGCCGCCTGCTCAGCGCCTTTGCTGGAGAAACAGCGGCCTCTAGCGGCCACTTGGCGTCAGTGACGACAAAAACACGCCAAAAGTGAAGTTTATTCTTTTGAGAAACTTTTACGAAGCCCCGCTGGTGACATCCTGTATAAATAAAAATAATGCGTGGCCACGACTTAGTAAGGCGTGGGAATGGGATGATTAAATCGTGGCCACGACTTAGTAAAGCGTGGGAACGAGATCCTAATGCGTGGCCACGACTTAGTAAGCCGTGATCTCATTCCCTCGCCTTACTAAGTCATTAGTAAGCCACGTAATATTTTTGTTTATACAGGATGTCACCAGCGGGGCTCCGAAGAAACTTTGTACTCAGAGCTCGACCTGGAGGGGATGCAGGAGGATGACCCCCATACATACATACATAAATAAATAGCTTGTAAAACAACCGCCTCTCTTTTCCATCTCATTTCAATTATTGTTGTTTCATGTGAGCCTGTAAACATGGGCTGATAGGGCTAACTAAATCGATATTTGACGAAAAATCCCCTAAGAGACAGTTAAAGTTAATGATTTGTCCAATAATAATACTTATAATGCTGCTAATGATGCTAAAAATAAATCTTTTACTGGACGCACAGCAGCAATATCGAAATCCTATACTGTTAATCAACACTGGACAGATGATCAGACTGAACGGACTGGGCTGCTATGCTATTTTATTCACTTTGCTGCGTTTGTAACTCAACAGAAATATCTGTTGCTAACTGACTGAGTGGGTCTACAGAGCATCGTTGTTGTACTGTTTCTCATTGTAATTGTTGGCGCTTTGCTGTAGTCCTGTTTAATTTTTTTCTTTTTTTAAGGTTAGGCCTTTTATTTTGTAACCGGAAGAGCCAGTTTAGAAGGTTTTCAGCGGTATTTTCCGGTGGCTGAAATTTCCGTGCATTCCCAACAAATAAAAAGCTTTTCTGAGAATATTATTGATTTCAGCACTGAAATAACTGAGTCTTTATAAAGAGAGCAAAATCTGTCCTGATTCGCTGTTTTAGTGCAGTGTGTGAAACATTAGCTACTTAGAAAAATCTAAACAATATATTATTAAAACGGTTTTAATGCTAACAACAGAAAAACAAAATATAATCGCACACATTTAATGTAATGTGATGGATTTCCCTGCTTTACCTCTTACAGCAAACACAAACACTGTGGCGAGCTTCACTAAGCCTAGCAAATGCGAGCGAGTCCTCAATGAATGGGAGTGAACGGAGCTAAACGGCTAAAAACGAAGAGTTAAAGTAGTTTCTAATCACTGAACCAGAACTTTCCTTTAGTTTTAGACAGTAGAAGGATGGATTTCACTAAAAAAGCAAAGAAAACTCACCTGTATGTTTCCTTTTTCTACAGCAAACGGGTTTTGAGCAGCAGGACGCTAACATTACTGCTACTGAGCGCTGACTGGCTGGCGAGCGGAGCAGCTCATTGGCTGTTCGCGCTCACTGACGTCATGAACGTACATGAGGCGCCGTTTTAAACTCCTATAACTCGAGTTTAAAAGCTCTTAAAAATATAACAGCAATGTTAAAATGTTTTATGCTGCTCTGTGTTCAGGAAATGAATGAATTCTTTTACAGTAAAAATGTTTCAGCATTTATAAACTATATTTCTGCTCAAATGCTCCTTCATAACCCATTTATTGTGGACTCGCTCGGGAGCGCCCTCTAGTGTTTGAGAAACCTGAAGACGTTACAGAGTGGTAATTCTCTGGTAGTTCTCTGACCGTACTTCTCTCTCTCTCCATGTTACTGCTGACTGACTTTATGTTTTCGGACCGAACACCTGAACAAACAGTCATAACACTGTTTACTGAACAATCAGGCGTAATTTACACACTGGACCGACACCTCTGAGAACGCTGCACATTTTGGACGCACTAATCATGCGCCAGTACACTTGTGTGTCTCTAGTTTATTCTGCATTCCAATGGTCATTTTAAACAAAGCCTTTTTAATGGCTAAAAGCTTCTTTTAAGTGCAACTTTTATGTCGTGCGTCATTCTGTAGTCCTCGTTATGCCCATATTAGGAACTCCGGGTCTAAGCCCCATTTCTCTATGACCAGAATGAATAGGGTTTTCCAAAAATCGCCTCTAGCGCCCCCTGTGTTCAATAATAATGCTCAGAACCCGATACGTTCTGTCCTGTGAACATTTTTCTCCTGAACACCACTGGATCCTCCGAATTACAAGGTCGTTAAAGAGCTATAATACTAATATTACTACATGTGAGCTAAAGCTACTGCGCATCAATTTGATGTCACTGAGCTACACTAAACTAAGGCGGGCTGTGGCGGAGCTCTGAGCTGTGCTACCTTATCGAAATGTATTGTACTATAGCGCATAATTACAGGTATACCCCTAAATAAAACCTCTAGGTGGGATATTCTGATAGACTAAAACTCCTTATAAAATACTCCCCGTGTTAAACTACGAGGCTGAAATTAGCTTCTTTTTTCGCAGCTTCTTGTTTGAATGTTTCCATTCCATCTTAAATGTGCAGCTATCACAAACATTAGCAAACGAGACAAAACACTGACCTGTCTTGTCTGTGAAACAGCAAAATAAGTTAATGTTACTCTGTTAAGTGGAAATAGAGAAACTTCCTCATATCAGGCCTTTCAACCCTCCATGAAGCTCAAATCAGCTTCTTTTTCTCGGCTGTTTGTTTGAATTTTCCTGTTCCACCTTAAATGGTGCAGCATTTCTGAACGTGACTGCTGCACCATTTAAGGTGGAATGGAAAAGTCTAACAGAAAGCTGGTGAATGTCCTGAGAAAATGTCCTCAGAAAAATGTTACCAGCATTAAAATCATTAATAATGGTTCTTTTTTTTTTAGCAAGGTAGCACTAAAAAAGGACCTTGGGGACTTTTTTGCTTAACTATTCCAAATGCAATATATATATATATATATATATATATATATATATATGTAGAGAGATAGAGAATTGCCCTGGTCCCACATGCTGGACCTTGTGGGTGTTGGACCCACATGGCCCCTCCATGTTGCCTTTTCAGGCTGAGCCCAGCTGGGTTATGTGGGCTGCCAGGCCACCGGGCATTCGGCAAGGAACACTATTCCCAGTCCTGGCTCCAGAGGTAGACCCTAGTAAACCCTCTCCCGGGCAGTGTACACGATCTTGTGCCCCCTAGTCATGGAGGATTTTGGGTCAAATGAGTCTGGGTCTATGCTGCTCCAGACGACTTGGCTCCGAAGATCTGTAGATGTGTGCGTCGCTGCTGTCGGACCAAAACCTCTCCAAAATGAAAACTTTACAGGAGAAGGAGAACCTTGTTTACTTTGAATTTAATTCAAAGGAACCAGATTTTTTTCTCAAGTAATTTCTGGCCATTTCTTTTGGTCCACTTACACACTATATATCTATATCTATTTACATGGAATGTTGATGGTAAAATAGTGATAAATCTGAAAAAGTTTTAAAAAATACGTGTTAACTTTTTCAAATCTATCATAAAGCAGTGTCTCAGTCATCAGGCAGTGAATTCATAACCATTTTACATAATAACTTTCTGTGAGGGAGCTTCTAGAACTCCCCTTTAAGGGAACGTGATCCAGAGTCACAGGTTTGTGTGAAGTGTAGCTCTGAAAGACGAGCATGAGAACAAGACTCCATCAGAATGTATGTGCAGTGATATTTTTATTGCATAATTGGCATAATTAAAAAAAGTACAGACATCGTTCAAACAGTTTGGACCATTTAAACACAAACTCACTCTACAGTCATGATACAGCAGAACATTAAAGGTGCAGTCCAGCGTTTTCCAGCCTCATCTCGATCTGCTGCTGTACGGATGGTCAGCACGGACAGCGACATCAACGCATTTCTCTGAACTCAGAACAGAAACAGGATTAAAGGCCACTGCACACCGAATGCGCTGCAGATACAGGGCAGAGTGTGCTATGCTACTTGTGTCACAACTGATAAACACCAAGTTCAAGCTCATTTTTACACTCTACCTGTATAAATTTAATTAAATTAAATTTTTACCATAATTGATCAGTTTACTAGCTCTTTGCAAACTTGAGCTGAAAGACAGGAGCTGAAAAAGACTACGCAGGTAATTAGGCAAACTAGGCTAAGTTAGCGGAACTAGCAGATCGTTTGTCTATTTTTCTAAAAGACTGACCTTCTCTGAGTGAATTTCAAGCCATGTCTCCTACTATGGCTTTCTGTTGTCTCGATATGGCTTTAATCTAATGCAGTGGCCTTCACTCAACAGGAGCCAATGGGCAGATTTAAATGTTTATGCGAATTAATTCCATTAATTCAATCAAAGCTGTTTGTAAACAAAGCTGTAAATCTGTATAATTCGCTCTTTCAGAGATGCGCCCTATTTTTCCAGAGGGAAGAATCTTTGGTAATTCGTTATTAATGGAATGGGTGGAGTTTTCATGGATACCATTTGGGAAAGCAAAAGAAACCAGAACTACTGTGTCCCAATTCAGGGGCTGCGTCCTTTGGAGGCTGCATTTGAAGACCGGTTGTGTCACAGCGGTGCGACTAGGCTGTCCCATTTCAAAGGCTCCTTCATATGCAGCCTTCTTTTCCATGGCAACGAAGGATCCAATGGGTGGATCCTTCGCCAGCCAGCATATCCCAAGGTTCAATGTGTGCCGGCGAGGATTCGAGAACATGGCGTAGTCAGCAGAGGAATGAACAGCGGCTGAATGTTTGGGTTTAAACTGAGTCGAATAGTTAACATTACAAATTTGGTCCAAAGCAAAAAACTAAAAAACTAAAAAACTAAAATCAAAGTTTTTGGCTCCATCTTTAAAGAAATTTAAAAGAACTTGACAGGAGCGGCGTTTTGTGATGCAGTGGGAACAGCGGCGCTGTGACGCAAACAGGAAATCCGCCGTAGAGCAGACCGTCTCATTTCAGTTCAGCCTTCACAGGACACGCCTTCGTAGACGGCATCCTTCAAAAGATGCAGCCCCTGAATTGGGACACACCTCGCCTTAGTGTTGTAGTGTCGGATTAACGTCATAAGAACAGGAATCAGAAACAAAAGCTTTATGATGTCGAAGGCACTAGCTACAAGCTAACATGTTAGCCCTGAGCTAATGCAGTACTCACAAGCTAACACACAAAAAGCCACCTACTGTGAGCTCCACATCACATCAGATTGGTTTTTAAAATTCCACTCTCCATTTGGTCCTGTCCTACTAAGTCTACGACTCCCCCCCCACTTTTAACCCTGAATTTTTCATGGTAGTCCCCAGACGTTCTTGTTACAAAATCATGCCTGGTCTAGCTACGTTCTAGCTACGGTCTAGCTGGCTAGCTACATTTCTGAAGGGTTTTTTTTTTATTTATTTATTTTTAAAAAACAGCTAATTTTGTTAATTTTGTCAACAGAAATGCAAACTGTCTGTAATAAACACCACTTTTATTTCTAATAAACCAAAGCCGTTTTTGCTGAAAAAGACGTCATCATGTAAAGCATTTTCATCTCTAAAAGTTAGTTTGATTTGATGGAATATTTAACGTACAAATTTGCATTTTACCACTTGTAATTTGCACATAAAGTCGATGGAAACATTGCTCATTATACAATATGATACTCAGCGCCGTATCGCGTATTTCAACAGGTGCCCATTGGGTTCTACTATAAGCGAGTTTCAAGTTCATGGTTTTTCTCTTCTGTTCTAAGTTCAGGGAAACGTGCTGAAATCATTATCCATGGTATTCGACCATGCGCTCCAGATGCAGCAGACAGAGATCAGGGTGGAAAACGCTGACGTGCTGCTTTAATGAAGCTCGCCCCATAGCTGCGTTCACTGTGTGCCGTTTGCAGTGTCAGTTTGGGGAAAGGCGGGACTTCTGAAGTGGGAGGGTGCTCGCGCAAGGCAGAAGATTCAGTAGATTTGCAGTCCGTTTGGTCCTCCGGGCATTTACGAGAGTGATCAACTGGGCCTACACGCAAACACGCCTCTCGGGACATGGCGACCTTCGCTAACAGGAAACACTAAACTACAGGATTTCACTCACTCGGTATCAAAAACGTACATCAGATCCACGTTTACACACCAATCTCTTTTACAGCTATTCAGCTCTTAAAGCTATTCGGCTCCTTAAGGCACTAAGACAAATACAAGATATTAACAAATAAAAACAACTTCACACCCCTCCAAAAGTCAGAACCACAGGCAAGAACAATGTGAATAGGTTTTTCAGACTGACTCTTATTATATAATTATAAAAGGACATTTTTTCTGCTGTTTTTCAAATCATTTTTACTGTAAAACAATAACACTTTTAAAATGATGCCTGTGCCGGACCTACAAAGCTCTAATAACAGTGCAATATTTGGAAAAGGGAAAAGTCTTCATATCATTTTGCTGTTTTCATTTTATCTTCCATGTTTCCATTTTGGCATTGTATTACACTTTGGCAGACAGTTGTTGCACTTTTGCCCTGCAGGTGGCGCCAAAAAGCTCTGAACCAATCAATGCATGGTGTGCTCTCTGATCTGAACAATTTTCAGGCTGTAATTTTTTATTCTTTTTTACAGTGGAACATTTTCTCACCTGGAAATTAAAGTGGAATTAAAAATTTACATTTAAGTGTAAAATTAGGAATGAGAAAGTAACAGTGGTGAACATTTAGCAATTCTACCAATATATACATAACAGCCCGATGAAAGCTAACTGCAATTTACACATCAGTACATATAAGATAAACCACACAGTCTAAAACATCGGCTCTCACAACTAGACACGCGCTGTGATCTGGTAAAGCTATCAGGCCTATATGAGCAACACGCTAGACTAGCACTAAAGTCAAGCTGGATTAAAATGTACACGCACGGCCTGATGTGTAAGGCTCAAAATGTATTGCTGACACTTCATTTAATTTCTGCAACCTGATATTTCTCCAAAATTCTGCTATCGTCCAACAAGAACATGCAGAATCGGCCAAGATAGTCAATCAGCAGGTTTGTTTTTGTTGTTTTGGCCAATCTGTGCAGAGATTTTGTGATGTACTGTAATGTTAGACAGGTAAGATCATGATGATACTGGTACACCAGAACTGAAATATCGTAGCATAGTTGAACTTGACTCATGCTGAATAGCCAGTCGCTGCTAGCTTTTCAATAGAGCAGCTGAATTTTAATTTAGGACTTTAAAATGGCAATTTGGCTCACTAAAGAGCAAAAAATTTAATTTCCATTGCAGCTGTGGCTTAAAGAAAAATAGTGATGGATCGAAATTTCAGCCACTGAAAAATTTCAGCCAAAATTGGTCAAAAAAGAGAAAAATTTCTGAAAATTTGCCTGAAAAAACTCAAAGATTACATTGAACCTACGACGAAGAGTCAAGACCTCACACTTAACAGATAATACATATGCTCAGTGTATAAAATGATGGAAACATTCACAAACCACAGAGAAAGTGCAAAGAATAACTAAACAATAATGGAATTGATTGTCCTGGATAAACGACCGCTCTCTGTTATAGACACTGGATTTCATGGCACGATCTGTAGCTGCATACTATTATAATTTTAATAATTAAGTAAACCGTTTTGGGTTTCAGTTTTTGGCCCAGTGTGTCCTGATTTTCGCTGTCAGTCTAAATGTTCAATTTGGTGCGTCACTAATAAAAAGTACTGTTCTTTTAGCCGGTCAGCTTTGGATTTTAAAAAAGGCTATTCAATTTTGCCAAAAATGGCCAATTAGCCAATTTAGCTGTAAAGAAAATCACAATTGGCTGTAAAAATTCTAATCGGTACACCTGAATTTTCGAAAGCCAGTAATTCAGAAGCTGCTGGTGGTTCATTTGGCTGATATCTGTGCTTTAGTTATTGGTACAGGTGGTGAAAAACAGTACAGGACCATTTTTACTCATTACTACGTGAGTGACGTGTAAAAATGCGCCCTGATACAGCAGATCAAACATCTGCATCTGCTAATGCTGCCAGGAACATGACTCTTTCCTCACAGTGAAATCCATGTTTTGTTTCTTTTTGTGTTTAAAGGCGCTTAAACATCATGATCAGATAAAATGATTCAGTTTTTCACACTTAAAAAAGGTCACAAACCTCAGAACCCCTTCATTCATCCAAGGCACAATAACAAACAAAGGAAAGGTAGTTAAAAAGGTAATTCATCCAATTTCGTGTGAGCGAGTAGGTAAAAGGAGCAGGTGTCAATGTCATGATCTCTGAGCTTTGGGTCGAAAACGTCTTCATTTACAAAATAAAATGTAATAAAGACACTGAGGGACAGTGTGTCAGTCTAGGGTAGATTAAGAGTGAAGCGGCCGGATTTTTCTCCATTTACGTCTCCGATTAACCTGACTCGTTTCCATTAGCGTTCAGCTTCTCGACTTCAGGCACCGGCGCTGCTGGGTTCTCTGCTGCTTGTTTCTTGCCGAGACACGGAACGCCTCTCGTCTTTATAAACACAACCACGTCTGCGAGGAAGGCGCCCGACGCGAGGAACCCAAACAACTACAAAACAAACACAAACAAACCTGTTAGTGCTGCACAAAGTACTTAAAGTTCAGCTACAGAGTAATAAACAGTTCAGTCCTCTTTCAATACAATTTCAAAATATCATGCAGCTGTGCACTCTTAAAAAGATGGTTCATCAAGGGTTCTTTAGTAAAGAAAATGGTTCTAAAAAGAACCATGAACCCTCAAGGAACCCTTTGCATGATTCAAGGGTTCTTTGCAGTGCTAAAGGGTTCTTCAGATTGTAGGAGAACGTGTAGTATATGGGTCTATTTTGGAAAGGGTTTTAAATAGCACTATTCTACTGTTACGATATCAAGCTTGTTACAATGCAAGAACCTTTTTTGGTGCTATACACAACCCTTTTGAACACTCAAGGAACCATGGTAAAATGGTTCTTCAGGTTGATGTAGAATGTGAAAAGGAAAACCTTTTTTTTTAATGGTTCTATGTAGCACCAAAAAGGTGCTCCTATTGTTAGCTTGTAGCAATAGGAGAACCCTTGTTGGTGCTATATAGAACCCCTTTCAAAAAGATTCTACATACAACCATCTACAGTACATTCTTCGTTTTATGTTGGACTGACAGAACACAGCGCGTCCACACGCAGGGCACTGCGGTAGCTGGTAAAGCTAAATTTACTCCAGTTGTACAGAAGGAATCGTACCACAGCGGCGTTTTCCACCTTGGTCCCACTGTTATCCGTAACGAAGGCGATCGAGGCGATGACGAAGAACACCAGGATTAGGAGCGTGTATCCAAAATCCTGCAGGAGAAACAGACAAACAGTGAGTGAGTTTATATGCACTTAATAATCCAATCACTGCAAAAAATCAGATTTTGTCAAGAATCCAGTTAGCGTGTTTACATGCACTTGAGTAATCAGATAATGGGGAAACTCCAGGTCTACATGAGTCAGAAAGTAATCAGATTTCTGCTTTACAACCAGCCAATAAACTCACAGAAGAAGACGTGACATAAACTTAATGCAAAACTCAAACTTCGCGCCGACGCTTCTGGTGCTGCCGTCTGTTTTCACACATGCTCAGACTTTGAAATCCGAAAGAAATCAGAGTAAGAGTTCACATGCGCCGAGAAATCTGATCTCTGAGCTAAAATCCAGCCTCTTTATCAGATTTCTTAATCAGATTTCTAGACCTTACTCTGATCTAAGAAGTCAGAGTGTGCTGTTTACACGACCATTTGGATGTAAACGCAGTCAGTGAGTCAGTCCTGGGTTAGACCTGCTTTCCTCATTATCCCTCTTTCTCTGTAACTTTCACGACAGTTTAATGTACAGTAAAGTGTAAATAAGGCAGACCTTTCCATTCATTTCATTTCCGATCAAAACGGCCATCAAGTAGAAGAAAAAAGCAGAAAAATATCCAGAGTGGATCACAAGTCTGGTGAAAATGCTTCTATTTTGAATCTCTTTCCACTTTAATATAAAATCACAGATCACTGACCTTTTTGTACAAAGGCCTTTAACATGGCCAGTGTCAAAATCTGCTTAAATTTGACCAGTGACCCAAAAATAGTGCAGAATTTTAAATACTACTTCATTTTACCTGCTATAACTTCTCTTTGTTCTAACATTTCTAAATTTCCAAAACTTTGTTGTTTATTTAAAGCTTTAAAAAAATAATCCCAGATTTCCAGTCGAGTCTCAGACTTTTGGACTCTTACACAGAAGCCACCAACACTAAGGCCCAACCCCATTTCCCTCCTCGCCCCTAGCCCTCAGCCCTACCCCTCCGTTCTGAGCGTTCATGCCTTACAGAGGGTGTCCTGATTCTTGTTGAGATAGAGGGGGAGGGTAAAGTGTTGGGGCTACATGACCCTCCAAATGGAGGATTTTCAGAGACTCCAAACAGAGAGTTATGAGAAAAGAAGAAAAACCAGCAAGATGGAGAACAAGAGACCAAAGAAACACACAAATGTGAGAATTTTCTCTTTAAAAAATTATGATAATCATCGTATTATCTTAGTTTAATGTTGTTTCAGTGTATTACGGTCCTTTTATCCTAAACAACAACCAAAAAAAATGCTAGTAGTACTGATGTCTCAGTAGCTAGTTAGCCAAATTTCCCGTTCCACCTTAAATAGTCCAGCAGTTCTGATGCCTGAGGCGCCAGAATGCAACTGCTGCACCATTTAAGGTGGAACAGGAAAATTCAAACAAGAAGCTGGAGAATATCTGAATCAGCTTCATATCACTGAAGAATTAGGGGTGGGTGATAATAAATAATTGCCCCCTCTTTGAAGATCATATGATGCCCTAAATGTAACTAAAGCCCAGCAGTGAGGAGCTGAACTTTACCCTCCTCTGCTGTCACTGCAGACTGGCAGGGTCGCCTACAGAGCAGCGCTGGTAGCTGTTAATGAAGTGATGCTCTTTTTATTTGAGGGTCCCATTTCAGAGGGAAGACTTCAACCACTACCCCTGTAACTCAGTTCCAAGGAGCAACACTCGAAAACAAGGGGTAGGGGTAAATATAAGAAATGGGACTGGGCCTAATATGATATCAAATCTATCAGTATTTCACTTGCACACTCTTTACTTTTCTGTATAAGACAGCTTGCTGGACAGCACAGATACAAATACAAACACATAAAAACACACATAACCATCAGCTCTAATAATAACATTGTCAAGTATAACATCTCATTCAAAACTGACCACAATCAACAATTCAGGATTAATAACGTGAAGATTGGAAAGGAAGGGAGACCAAATGTGCTCAAATTCCTCATTGCTAACTTTTAGTCTAGGACTTAAAAGCTCAAAGGGAATAGTTTTATCATTTCATTACGCCAAATATTGATTGTGTGGCTGATTGTCAATCCAATTAATCACGATACATTAATGGCTGATGAATAATAACTTACATTAGAGCTGAATATGGTGAGGTGTAAGATTAAAAAAATACCTTCCCATATCTACACTCATAAAAAAGATGGTTCTTCAAGGGTTCTTTAGTAAAGAAAGTGGTTCTGTACAGAACTTTGAACGCCAAAGAACTCTTTGCACAATTAAAAGGTTCTTTGCATCACTGAATGGTTATTTCCCAAAAGATGGATAAGGTGCTGTAGACGGTTCTATGTAGCACATTTTTGAAAATGGTTCTATACAGCAACAAAAACGTTCTTCTACTTAATGTCAAGCTTGCAACAATGGAAGAACCCTTTTTTGGTGCTATATAGGTTTTATATAGAACCATCTAGAGCACCTTTTCAAAAAGCTTCTATAAAAAAACTTGTACAGCTCATTATCCATCAGTCTGAAGAACCATTTCAAAGAACCCTTTAATCATGCAAAGGGTTCTTTGAGTATTTATGGTTCTATATAGAACCATTTTCTTTACTAAAGAACCCTTGAAGAACTATCATTTTCAAGTGTGTATATATTATATATTCTATATAGTGTTCTATATAGCACCAAAAAGGGTTCTGCTGTAGTTATGATGTCAAGCTTGTAACAATAGCAGAACCCTTTTTGGTGCCATACAGAACCATATACAACACGTTCTTCACCTATCTGAATAACTTTTGCCAATTTCTTTGGCACAACATCCTTTCACAGATCCATTATTGTAATCTTCCCTCTGGAGAAACGAGAGGAGGGTAAATGTTGACCAGCAGATGGCGCAGTTTAGCACTTTCCCTCCCGACTGCAGCGAAGAGCGCGATGTCAACCAGCTGTTTATCTTACCAGGTGCGGCCAGCAGGTGATGCCCACTTTCGTGTGCAGCTGTGTGCTGAGGAGGATGAGGAGGAGGAGGGTGAAGAGGAAGGCTGTGCAGCTGACGAACTCAAAAAAATACAGCGGCGCGCAGGACATACAGTTATTCACCACTTCCTCTAGCACGAAGGCCACGAACGACAGGAGCTGAGGAGGAAAGAGAAAAACATGAAAAATAATGCAAACAAACCAATAACTACACATTAATAAACAAACAAGTAACTACATAATACACTGTAATATGGATAAAACACAGCGTACAAAGAAAGATTCCTCAAGAAGTACTTTGCTCTGTTATTATTCAGCGATTAAATTAAAAATTTACATTTTTAAAATTTTAGCTGGTCTATTTTACTCGTTTCATGTTATTGTAGTACTGTTTTATTTATTTAATTTATTTATTTATTTTATTTAATTTCATTATTGTAATTTGTTTATATTTTCATTTATGCCTGTGGAAAGGCACTACTAGAAAACAACACCAATATTAACAACAATAAACAATACTAAATAATACATATTACTATTACAGTAAGATGTATAATAATAAGAAGATGAAAAAGAAGTAATTTAATCAATTAGATTTATAATTATTATTGTTGTTATTATACTAAATATAATTAAATAATCAATTAACTAGACGTGTAATAATAATAATAATACATAATAATAATAATAATAATAATAATATACATCTTACTGTTATAGCAATAACATTTGTTAATATTATTATTACTACTTCTACAACTACATGTCCTCTTATACTGATCATATATATATATATATATATATATATATATATATATATATATATATATATATATACATACATACCCCAATATGTGGTGCATGTCCTCTATCAGGCCAGTAGGCGGCACTGTGGGTTTGTTCACCATTTTAACTACAAAGTCAGTAAAGCGCCACGTTTAGTCAGATAAAGAATGCTCGATTCCTGCTTTTCATTCACCAGACGGCTCAAAATAGTTCAGCTTATGACTCTAAAGGCTGTTTCATTTCTAAATTAGGAAGTAAACACTGTTTAGGATGTACGAGCACAAAGATCCGTCCTCTCTCTGCAACCAGCGCTGCAAAGACTTACTGTCATGTTGAACTGCTAGACGGAGGAAATGAGACTATGTTGACTTAATTCAATAAAATAATAAAATATAAACACAAAAATAAAAATAGATAATAAAATGATAATACACTTTAGTGAACAGTGCATATAAATGAAAGAGTTTGGTACAGTAAGAGAGAGTATGCAGGAGGATCTAACACCACACAGGCAACTATCCACCGCAGAGCAGTGAGAAACGTTTTTTAATGGAGTTTAACTGAGTGATCGTGACGGCCCTAAAGGCCACTGAACACTGCTGGGCCTTCCGCTCCAGCTGCGTTATCTCACCACCAGTGTATATTTGCTAGTGCTAACATCACACAGCTAGAGCTGACCACAAATACGGAAGTGGATGGTTCTGTGCTATTTTTGAGAGGAGTATGGTCTAGATACCACTGTGCTTTACATAGCCTGGTTCACAAAATACCACCACCGTATTTAATTAAAGTCCACTTATCTTCAAACACAGAACCACGTGACTCAGATTGTTTAAGTGGTTTCCGACACTGTATGACACACTGTTACGGCTCAGCTGGGCTGTACTTTACCGAGCCCCTAAGCTGACATGGTAATTATTTTTTAATAAGGCATGGCCACAAATTAATATACTAAGGCCACAAATTACTATATGGAGCCCACAAATTAAGTTTCTCATAACTTGTGGCCTCTATATCTTAACTTGTGGCCTCAAAATAGTAATTAGTGACCTCAGTTTGGATGTTGATTTGTGGTCTCAATATAGTAAATTGTGGCATCAATATAACAATTTCTGGCCACAATATAGTAATTTATCACCTCAGTATAGTAACTACTGGCCTAAATATAGTAATTCTGTGGGCTTAACATAGTAATTTGTGGCCTCAACATAGTAACTTGTGCCCTCAACATAGTAAATTGTAGCCTCAATACAGTAATCTGTCACCTCAATATATTAACTAGTGGTCTCAATATAGTAAACAGTGACCTCAATATAGTAATTAATTCACGGCCTCAACATAGTGAACTGTGGACTCGATATGTTAATTTGTGGCCTTAAAACAGTAATTTGTGGCTCAACTTAGTAATTAGTGGCCACAATATAGTGATCAGTGTCCTAATTATAGTGATAAGTGTCCTCAATACAATAATTTGTGGCCTCAATGTATTAACTTGTGGCCTGAATATATTGATTACTGGCCTCTATATATTGATTAACTTGTGGCCTCTGTGTACTGATAAGTAGCCTAAATGTAGTAATTAGTGGCCTCAATATATTAACTTGTGGCCTCAATATATTAACTTGTGGCCTCAATATATTGGTTACTGGCCTCAATATATTCATTGGAGGCCTCAATATAGTAAAGTAATTAGTGGCCTCAATATATTAATTTATGGCCATGCCTTATTAACAGATAACCAGCATGTCCCCTTAGGGGCTCTTTATGCCATACAGTGTAAGAAACCACATAATCAAGTCTATGGGGGATTAGCATGCAGTTAGCACCATGCTACTTGGTGGGGTATAAGCTACCACTTCAGTGTTAAAACTAATGAAGCAAACATCCGACACCAAACACGTCTCGGCTGATCGACCTTATTTGGGCTACGGGTACAAAAACCTGTATATTTTCCCAAAACTATGGCATTAAATATTAAAGTCTCCTGCAGTTGAAAGCCATTAGCGCTCGTCGCTCTGCTTCTGCTGTGGTGAATTAATGGAAGGAAAAGGCAGGTTAACTCAGCTTCCTCAGGAACTCGCAGCCAACGCAGCTAACGGGATGGCTACGTCATTGTCTGACCTTATCAGCACCTCCCAGCATCTCTCACAGCAGCCACAGTGACCAGGGTCAGTCAGATTTAGCCAGTTGTAGCCAGATTTAGTCAAGTTTAGTCAGATTTGGTCAGGTTTAGCCCTGGTTTCACTCCAAATCAACAACTCATTTCTCACAAAGAGACTATGAGACCACATTAAAGAAGCAATTTGGCAAAAAACCCAAACTGACACAATTTTCCACTCTCCACATAGCGTCATTATGCCTGCTTGCCATGCGTTCACGCGAATGGAGTCTGATCTCAGCACGTCAGCAAACCCTAC
Source organism: Colossoma macropomum (assembly GCF_904425465.1). Classification (NCBI taxonomy): domain Eukaryota; kingdom Metazoa; phylum Chordata; class Actinopteri; order Characiformes; family Serrasalmidae; genus Colossoma; species Colossoma macropomum. The sequence goes on from NW_023494809.1 coordinate 5,811,852, forward strand.
ACTCAGTGGCCATTTTATCAGAAACACCTGTCACCTGTCATAGGTCCATTAGATGTAGATGTACAGTTACAGACTGTAGTCCATCTGCTGCTGCACACTTTATCAGCCCCCTCTACCCCACTCATCACTGAAAAGGCTCCAAAAACTAATTTTTCGTTTGTATACATACTGCATCACTGATAAGTTACTGAATAATTCAGAGTAGCTCATAATTCATAGTAATTACAGAATAATTTAGTAAAAGAATTCATAGTAGATGCTGAATAATTCACAGCAGTTACTGAATTATAAACAGTAGGTACGGGATTATTAATGGTAGTGAGACAAAACAATTTATAGTAGTTATTTAATGACTAAGTAATCAATGATAAATACTGGATACTGAATAACTTTGTAGATACTGAATAATTCATAGTAGATACTGAATAATTCATAGTAGACACTGAATAATTCATAAGAGATACTGAATAATTCATAGTAGACACTGAATAATTCATAGTAGTTATTCAATAATTCATAGCAGTCACTGAATAATTCACAGTAAATACTGAATAAAGCTGTTTTGAAACTGCGGTCAGACTCTAGAGGTCATAAAACGAATTTTATTTCCATCTTTCTTGAGCTCAAGGTGGCTTTACAATGGAAGAAAAACAGAAAAATGCAGGAAGAGGAATAGAACAGCCCAGAACAACCAATCATTCAGACTGTTTACACAGTACTGTAGTGTTTATAAGACAGACAAACCTGTCTGATCATTAGAATATCATTAATAAGCATGTTATAAACACTTATACTTTGCATCATAATTTTCACTGGTGTAGGTCTGTTAATAGAAACCACCAGTGTGTGCTGCTGGTGTCCAGTTCGAGACTGCAGGTCATCTGTTGCACAATTTGTGTTATTCGTCATCTAGTCTTTCATTAACGGTCAGTTTCTGGCCACAGAGCCGCGCTTGTCTGGCTATTTTTGGGTGGTGGTCCACTCTCAGTCTAGCAGTGGCACTGACGTGTCTAAAAACAATAGTAGCCTTAACCTGCAACTCAATATCACTGCACTCTTCATCGCTTAGAGGAAATTATCCCGCGGTCACTTTGCCTGAAAAACCTGTTTTAACAGGTAAAATCCGGCTATTACTGTAAACCTGCACACTTATACACACACACACACACACACACACCTCATTATTACCAGTAATAATAAAAACATACTGTAATTTTTGTAGTTGTTAATTTGTAAAAAGTAATCGCATTGGTCATATTGGACCAAATTTGACTGTAAAAAAAAATTCTCCATTTAAAAATCAGTGCATTTTGTTGTAGAAAAATATGAGTGGACAAAATATCGTCGCTGTCCAATGAAAAACATGTATCTCCATTTTTTGTGATTTCTACTATTCTGCATCATTTAAGCTCAGCAGCTGTCCTTCACATTGTGTGAAAGTTTAATGATGATTGGACCAATAGAAATGCTCCAAAATTGCTTAGAATAAAATTTTTTTCCATTGACTTACATTGAAAGTAAAGAACGTTTTTGCCCTCTCCTGTAAAGTTACTATTTTGGAGATACTTGTTTTTCGTCGGACAGCGACGATATGCTTCATCAGAATGTATTTAATAACAACTGAATAAAATTATTGTGACCACAGAGTGAGTGTGTTTACCTGCACTAAATAATCCGATCATTTCCGGATTTCTGCAGTTATCTGATTATCCAAATGGTCGTGTAAACAGCTCACTCTGATTTCTTAGATCTGAGTGAGGTCTAGAAATCTGATTAAGAAATCGGATAAAGAGGCTGGATTTTAGCTCAGTAATCAGATTTCTCAGCGCATGTGAACTCTTACTCTGATTTCTTTCGGATTTCTTAGACTGCACGTGTAAAACAGACAACGGTACCGAAAATAAGCGAGCAGCGTCGCCACGAGATGCAGCAAAACACTTTTGGAGTGATGCTGAAATCAAATACCTGCTTGACGAAATGAAGAATTTAAATATTCTTCATCTTCTAGATGATGTTTGTTCATATTTTCAGGTAAAGTGGCGCGATGTTTAAAAAAAGCCGCAACATAAAGTTTGAGTTTTACGTTATGTTTGCGTCTCGTCTTCTTCTGTGAGTTTATTGGCTGGTTGTAAAGCAGAAATCTGATTACTGTCTGACTCATGCAGACCTGGAGTTTCCCCATTATCTGATAACTGAAGTTTTTCTGACAAAATCTGATTTTCTGCAGTTATCGGATCATTAAGTGCATGTAAACACAGTCACTGTCTGCATGTTCCAAACAATGACTATTTATATCCCATGTCAAGAGGCCAGTTCAGGCCCACGACACAATCCTGTCCGGCCCGCAAAAGTATTTTAATTTTCTATTAATATTAGCTCATTTCACAATGCGCTGCACTACAGTCCCCAGCATGCACTGCAACGTAACGTGCGCTAACAGCAGCCTAAGGGACAGCGGTTAGATTACATTAGAAACTGTCATTGTGCAGAGTTCAAGTACAGAGCCAATGACATGCAGCATCTAACCAGAAGTGCAAAATATATTATTATTTACATATAAGGTGCAGAAGGACATTACAGTGGAACAAAAATATAGATATGCATTTATAAATATAATATACATACATACAGAGTGAGTGGAGAGCGTATAATGAGGTGCTATGTACTGTGAGAGCAGCTTATGTAAAAGATAAGTATACAGAGTGAACATGTACAGTAACGGCCAGTGCAAATATGAATAGTGCAGCAATAGACTGTGCAAATATGATTAGTACAATACACTACACCTCAATTCTGCACAATACCACACCTGTCATATCACCAAACGCACTAGCTTCATTTCAGCTGCAGTGCAGCCAGTATAAACACCTAACATCAGCTAAGCAGCTCAGAAATTGAGTCCAAGTCTTAATGAACTTGCAGTAAAGAAAGGATGCCGGGGTCCAGATCAAGCAAATAGGAAGGTTTAAAAGACTGAGCTCCTGGGGACGTTTACATTTTGAATATTTCAACTATTCATGTATGCTCGTACGTATATTTCGTTTTTCCATTTACGTGCCCACATCGTAAGGCAAATTATTCAGTAACTGCATGAAATAAATGCAAATTTTGGTTTTTTTTTGTAAAAGTTCCCCTCAAATTAACAGAAAATGTGTTTTATCATAAACATACTGCTATATGCTTACAATTTACTGCTGAAAGCCAAAAATCTTAGACGCTCTTTGTATTTCTTTATAAAAGTAATTTTTTACAGAGCAGATCACTGAAGAGACGCCATCTGAGATCCAGTTTACAGCTCAGATTTGTGGAAAAATGGGTCAACTTTAAGTAGAAAAAATAATTTGTGAGTTCAGCTTCTTTTATTATAAGGGTTTAAAATGACATCACCCATCTATTTGACTGGAAAGAAGACAGTTACAGCTCTCATACGACCCCCACCTTGTGAATGAAGCTTATGAAATATGAAAGTTATGAAGTAAAGAATATGACGAAGTGCGTTTTGGAACCACCGGTGGTCTCAAGGAGTCAAAGAGGTTAAGGTTTACTACAAAGTACCTGTATTTAACTATTGAAGTTTTTGCTCAACATACAGCACAACAGTCATTAAAAATGAAGTAAAAACTTTTTTTTCTCTGACCCACAAATTTGTTACGAATTTTTAACACGGCCCCTTTAGTGGCTCAGTTCGACACCCCTGGACTATTTCATACATATTATATAAACTGATGAGCCAAATTAGTTTGACCACGTTCCTATTATCACACTATCTTACTACATTAATGATTTACATTAATAACATTTCAATGCCACATCAAAAACCAAAACAACAATACAGGCTGAACCTCTGAGAGTTACCCACAGAGCAATATGCCTGACCCATTTACACACAACACGTCTGTTATGCGCTGAAGCTTCTGGCAGATTTAAAGCTTCACTAAATTAGAAAAACAGACCGTCTGTCTGTTGTCCGCAACGAAAGGGCAGTAAAACAAAAATGCCACCATTTACAGGAACCTCGAAGCTGCTCAGTTTAAAATAGTCTCTTTCACTGGATCTGAGCACATCAAATCATTTTAATCAGACGTTTCGGTCAGATGTGTCTCACAGAGAGTACAGAGCACTAAAATTAGCCTGTTTATCTCTCCGCGGACACTTTAACAAGAAGAAAATGACTAAAGTCCTGAGCCATAAAGATTCCTCTAGAATAAAAAAGGCTGTTAACTGTTGAGAGCCAGTCTGAGGATCTAAACTCTCATAACTACAGAACTTACACAGTTACTGGGTTATTAATAGTAGATACTGAATAACAATAAAGATTCTTCTAGAATAAAAAAAAGGCTGTTAACTGTTTAAGAGTCTGTCTGAGGATCTAAACTCCAGTTTCTAACTGGCATAACTACAGAACGTATACCTTAAGTTCATTAGCATCACATTAGTACACACTGGATAATTAATACATACTCTACCATGGATCAATTACTGAATAATGCATAGTGGTTTAAAATTCATAATAGTTACAGAATAATTATAATTAGTGAAATAATTCACAGTAGATGCTCAATAATTCATAGTAGTTACTGAATAATTAATAGTAGATACAGAATAATTCATAGACGTTATTTAATCACTTAAAGTGGTTAATGAATAATTCATATTGGATACTGAATAACTTGTATAAGTTACAAAATAATTTATTATAGGTACTAATTATTTAATAGTAGTTACTGAATAATTGATAGTGGATACTGAATATTTAATAGCAGTTACTGAATAAATCATAGTAGTTACTAAATAATTCATAGTAAATATTGAATAATTCATAGTGGATACTGCATAATTCATAGTAGTTACCCAATATTTAATATTGGATACTGAATTATTCATAGTAGTTACTGATTAATTCATAGAGGATACTGACTAATTAATAATGGATAATGAATAATTAATAGTTACTGAATAATTCATAGAGGATACTGAATAATTAATAATGGATACTGAATATTTAATAGCAGTTACAATATAATTAATAAGAGATATGGAATAATTCTTAGTAGTTACTGAGTAATTCATAGTGAACCCTGAATAAATCATACATTATATTAGTTTATATTATATTATGTTATATTTTATTATATTATATTACGTTATAATCATTGAATAATAAGACACTGTAATTAAAGACAGAAACACATTCTGCATTTTTCTCTGCCCGAAAACTGTGGGGTTCATTTTAATTTCACGTTGACTTTATTAACTGAAAACCAAGCTGGCAGATCAAAGGGTTAAAATGACTGGGTGGAGTAATCTGCTTACTAGGATGCAGCTCCTCTCCAGAAACTCTGCTTGAGTGACTTACTGCACCTCCAGCGAACAGTGACTGTTTACACAACAAAAAACCCAAACGCTGCGCCAGATCAGGTGACTTTCTGGTTCTAACAGTGCGCTGGGATTCACCCTGAACTGCTGCAGGTTTTCTGACAGAGGCGGTTCAGCAGCTCAGCACTCAGCATTACAGCCACCAGACCAGTTTCCCCATAAAGCACCTGAGGCTGGGCAAATAATCCTGGAAGTCTCAGCTGGAGAGTACCGAGTGATTTACCAAGTCATTATGCGGGAGAAATGGAACAGAAGGAGGAGGTGAAGACAGGGGGGTTTCCCAAACACATGCTGCACTCAGACACCACCTCCACAGCCTGCCAGAGAGACTTTAAAGTGAAAGTTCAGCATAACATCTAATTTACCTATTTCCTCTCCTTATACCAAACGCAGCTGATCAGCCAAGACGTGTTTGGTGTCTGAAGGTTCTTTAGTTTTAGCACCGGAGCTACGAGGGTAACGTAGCCACTAGTAATGTAAGCTTATGTAGAGCAATTAGCATGGTGCTAACTGCATGCCACAAATATGGACTAAAGTACAAACAAAATTCAGGCTGCTACTTGTTTTTATCTACGTTATCCATGTTTATATATTACAGTGTGTCACACAGTGTCAGAAACCACATAATCAGGTCTATAGATCTCTGAGGTTGTGTGTTAAGCCCATATTAGGAACTCCAGGCCTAGGCTGGTTTCTCTATGACAGTAATGAACGGTACTAAACATCCTGACCTACGTAGTTTTCCACTGAACCCTTCTTACTCACTCATTCAGTCCTAAGTGAAGCTGTCACGATGACTTAACAGGTACGATTTCAGAGTTAGGATGTTCTGTGTAGGATGTTCACAGCATCAGGACCCCTTCTAGACCCCCTCCCTTCTTCTTCATTCACAGATGAACCCCCTATTTTAGGATAAGCAACATGCCTTAATAGCATCGTGACAAAAAAATAAACAGTAGTCTTGGCTTCATCGCTACAATAATTACGGAGGAATCTCTAGCAGGCGCTTAGCAGTGAAAGGTTAATATTTAAGCTGTTTTGGAACTGCGGTCAGACTCTAGAGGTCACAAGTTTGACCTCAGCTGACGGCTACTGCTGTAGTGACCTTGAGCAAAGCACTTAAGAGTCGTTCCACAAGATTTGTGCTAAACAGCGATGCTAATTTGAATTTGAGAAATAGTTTTTTTTTGCCCTTCACAGTTTCAATGCTTTGCATGCTTGAAAAAGAAGGTTCTTCAAGGGTTCTTTAGCAAAGACAGTGGCTCTAAATGGAATTACATAATAATAATTTGTCATGGCAACTAAGCAGATGTCAGAGTTACGATGTTCTGTAATACAGAGTCAGGACCCCTTCTCACTCATTCACAAATGAGGCCCCTTTTTAGGGTGAGCAACTGGCATTATTAATATCATGACATGTCAGCTCATTGACTTTAACACGGATTGACAGAAAAGTATTATAAGAATAAAACTGCCACAGTGAGTCAATCAAAGTATTAAACTAGATCATTTCTTCTCCGAAATCACTTCAGATTCAGACGTCACAGCGCTGCTTTGGTTTTTGATGCCTTGAAACCAATCGCACAGCATCACAGTTCAGGAAAGGACAGTTCTCACGCAGAAAGACTGCAATTTTTGAGTAAGAATTCATTTTTCAGCTTTATTTTTATTTTCTATGCAGATGCACTCCCCTATAAATCATACCTATTATTTCAGAATGATTAATTCTTTCCAAACAGAGCTATTCAAGCCATCTGGTGAAAATCCCTGATTTTTATACACAAAAAAAAACCTGCAATGTCAGTTCTTTCCTATATCGTGCAGCCTTAATCTACAACACCATTAACAATATGCGTGCATGGCAATCTAGTACAAAAGTGGATGTACTTGTTTTACTTGCACATTGGCTTCAACAAATACTCCAACTATTCCATGGTCCATTTAAAGCCATATTACACTGTTTTATGCAACTGACTCAACCCATAAAATAATATATAACACAGCTAGTGTCATACACTGCAATAACAGAGCGATTAAATATGTCATTTTAGGAAAATAACTACACTATATAATAACATCATTTTACTGTCTTAAAAACACTAAGACGTTTTGTTTATTTCACATTTTATTATTTCCAGTGGTTGTAACTTTAACACTACAAAGTTTGGTCAGCAGGGGGAGCAGTGCACTCACTACCCAACCTCAAACTCTGCCCACAAGCACAGCCATTGGCTCACAGGCTGCTGAATGCTGTCATCTTATTGGCTCCCTACTAAAACATCTGCATAAGTTAGGGTCTGCTTCATGTAAATGGTATGTAAATGAAGTGGTAGGCTGGCGCTTGATTTCACGCACCGAAGCTGACTGAGCTCAAATCTCCACTCATTTCTACTTAAGTTTGTATATTATTAAAGTCAAATCTGCAAAAATGCTAATTACATGCTACAAACAAGCTAACACTGCTTTTAAATGATGTCACATGACAGTGAGTCTACTGTTAAACTTCAGCACTATTATATACCAACACCAGCTACTCAAACTGCAGCCTAAGACTGCCAAACGCCTCTAAACTACCACACTGCACACAGTCTGTTTGTTAGTGTGGGGTATTTTGGTGAGGTCAGTCTCATTAGGTCAGTTCAGCAGCAGCTGTGTTAACTTGCATGAGGCAAAATTTGTACTCTGGGTCCTTAACGACCTAATTCAGAAGATTTTCCGATATTCGGAGGAAAAAATATTCAAAAACGGCAAAACGTATGAGGTTTGGAACATTTGTTTACCACAGCGCTTTCAAAAACGCTGTTATGTTTGTGAGGACATTAAACCCGGAGTTCCTTATATGGTTGCTGACTACATGCACATCTTAAGAGGTCTATTAGAGATCACTGAACAACCCTCACAGTTTGAGGCGAGTGTGTGGGTGATTTAGGCATGCAGTTAGCACCATGCTAAATGGCGGGGTTTGAGCACTCATTACATGTTAGCAACATTAGCCTTGTAGCTTCAGTGCTAAAACAAAAGAAGCAAACTTCAGACACCAAACATGTTTTGGCTGGTTAACCTCATTTGTGGTTGTTTGGGGTGGGGGTGGGGGTGGGGGGGGGCTGTGGAAATCAGCCTGCCAGACTATCGCTTTAAAGCTCCTGCGCCAGAGCAGTTTCCGAGCAAGTTGTATGTAAAGCCAAGTCACCTCTCACGAGTTCTATTAAACGGAGCGCTTCTAAAAATGCAGACTGGACATTTATTTTGAAAGTTCAACAGTAATTCATTACTGTACGTTTCAAAGGAAATGATTGCGCAATAATATATCCTGTTCAAATCCTCTAAACATCACACACAGACATGAATGAGAGCCATAGACACATGACAGGAAGAACACACACACGCACAAACACACACAGAGCACTGAGGAAAAGCCCGTCTTCCAGGATAAGAAGCGAGTATTAAACCTAATTTCCTGAGGAGTTAATGAAGAGCATCTGTCTGTCTCATTTCTACATTTTTTCATAAAATCACATTAATCCCAGGGTTTTTTCCTCCATTCAAATCTTTTTTAGCACAACGCTTTGTGAGAGTCAGAAATGAGCCGCTGATTGAATTTATCAGCTTTTCTTTAACTGTGTTCGCAGCACACAGACAGGCCGCATTGTTAACAGCTGACACCACTTACAGAGTCACATGGACGCTGTGGACGCTTCAGGTAAAGCCAAATAGGGTCACTTTGTTCTTTCTGAAATCAGCATGTGGGCATTCCGGCCCGCTGTTTAATGATCTCATCACTGCATAAATAAAAAAATAAACACATCTACCTGCGTTTTTTTTAACCTTCTACACTTTGAACACAGCATCCAACATTTACACTGTGTGAACATTTCAGACGAACGGAAGAACAGAAATGCTCCAAAATCACGTGGAAGAAAATCTTCACATTAACTTCTATTAAAAGTGGAAAGTTACTATTTCGTAGATACTTGTTTTTTTAGACAGTGACTATGTTTGCTTACACCGTATCTGATATCCGTAACGAGGCCTGACTGATATCATTTTGCCGATATAATCAGCCAATATTACGTTTTTGTAGATTTATCATTATTGTAAGAAATTTTGCTAATAAAGTAATGATATCACTTTAAATATTATATAAACAAAACTGACATTCAGAAACATGATGCAATTTTGATGTTTTAAGTTTTTTCGTTTTAAGGTGAAGTTATGAATTTACTTATAATAGTCTTGTTTCATATATACATTAAAGGGAATTTCACAAATATTCCAAAATTTCAGCATAATTCATGTAAACAAACTTGTTGGAATGCTGATGATGGGAAAATAGTGATAAAGATGAAATAAGAATTTTGGGTGGGGCTATTTTGCCTCGCAACGCCCTGAATTGCATGTATCCCTCCACCATGAATGGATTTTAAGGCCAAAATCTTCTCAAAACTATCCTAAAACAGTGTCTCAGTCATCAGGCAGTGAATTCATAACCATTTCATGTAGTAACTTTCTGTGAGGGAGCTTTTAGAGGTGGACGTCTGGTTCCTATCACCACCACTGTGAACAGCTCTGACTCGCTAAGTTTCTCTAAAACATTAAACCACTCTGAATGACTCAGTTTACATCTTAGGCATTTAATTACAAAGAAATTTTGAAAATTCCCCTTAAGACTTTGTACTTTTTGTACATTTGAGAACTGAGTAACATCTGACAATTAGCAAGCATTCCAGTCAGTAAAGCAGTGAAACTAAAACTGCTAGAGTTTAATTTTGATCATGTGAAAGTATAAATAACATGTAATACATATATAGATATCTATATATATATATATATATATATATATATATAATATATATATATATATATATATATATATATATATATATGGACAAAAGTATTGGGACACCTACACATCACACCTACAGGAGCTCTTATGACTCCCATTGTAAACCCATAGGCATTAATATGGAGTTGGTCCCCCTTTACAGCTCTAACAGCTTCCACTCTTCTGGGAATCTTTCTACGAGATGTTGGAGAGTCTGTGGGAATTTCTGACCATTCATCCAGAAGAGCATTTGTGAGGTCAGACACTGATGTTGGGCGAGAGGGTCTGGCTCACAATCTTCGTTCTAGATCATCCTAAAGGTGTTCAGTGGGGTTGAGGTCAGGGCTCTGTGAGGGCCAGTCAAGTTCTTCCACACCAAACTCACCCAGTCAGGCCTTTATGGAGCTGCTTTGGTCACTGGGGCTCAGTCATGCTGGAACAGGAAAGGTTCTTCCCCAAACTGTTCCCACGGAGTTGGAAGTGTACAATTGTCCAGAGTGTCTTGGTGCTGAAGCATTAAGATTCCCCTTCACTGGAACTAAGGGTTCTAGACCAACCCCTGAAAAACAGCCCCATATCATCATCCCTCCTCCACCAAACTCTACAGCTGGCACAGTGCAGTTAGGCAGGTAACGTTCTCCTGGGATTCGCCAGACCCAGACTCGTCCATCAGACTGACAGATAGAGAAGTGTGATCCATCACTCCACAGAATACATTTCCACTGATCCGGTGGTGGCGCTTTACACACACACCCCACATTTATATATATCTTTAAAATAATTATAGGTAACAAAATGTTCTTATAGCCAGACCCCAATATGTAAACAATCAAATATTTGAATGTAACTTTGTCAGCTCTGCTTATCAGCAGGTGCTAACAATAATTTCCCTTTTTTCGGTTACTGTATGAAAGCTTACAATCTGACTTTAACGGAATTATTTTTGGTCTGTACCCCACTACAACCCAGTTTTGCTTTTACTTTAAAACAGGTCAAAGAACTCCACATGTAGGTCTCTACAACCAGAAGCTGAAAATATGCAGAAGTCGAAAGGCTGAAGAACCTGAACAGAAGCCTGAACACTCAGACATTGTCATTTCAACAGATTTTGCCACAATTTCAACATCAAACCAGTTGCGTACAATTTCAAGTAAAAAAGCAAGTTATGAAAAATAACAAGACCTTTTCTTCCAGAGAAACACTTGAACACACAAGGCCTACACTCAGACACACGCAGACGCCTGTGATGTTGCAAGAATTTCACTTTGTGGGAGTCTATTTACAGACTGAGGGGGCAGCTAGGATGCATTAAGGATTAATTGGAGCTAAACTGTAAGAAAATCACTCTCACTTTACCATAATAACAGTAAAAATTAATATTAAAGGGCTCATATTATGTAAAATCATTTTTTTTTAAATAAGAGTTTGATATTGTACATAAACACAGTTAAAATTTCAAAACATGTTCACCCCCCAATCCATACCGGAAAACTAAACAGCAAAAACAGCTCGTTTGGAATTCAGTTTTTCTGTGATGTCATGAAAACCAACACAGATTTACACAGATCCGCCTACTGAGCCTCCCACTCACTCATGGTGAAGTTATAAGGAGTGTGTGAGCCCAGACTACTTTCTGAATGGGGCAAAATACAGGATGGCCAATCACAATAGAGCTCATTTACATATATCTTTCTTAAAGACACCAATAAAAACAGCCCGTTTAATTCTGGGGGATAAAGAGAGGTTGGAAACGGTCATGTAAGAAAGAATTATGTTTTTGGTATGTAAAACAACACAAACGTTGTAAAAGGACCTCAGGAGATACAAATAAAAGAAGAATGTGGGATTATGGGCTCTTTAAACACATGACTGCTTGCTTTGCTAATTTTAGTCTCTTTACAGTCATATGTGCAGGTTTGAACACCCTTCGGTCACATTATATGTTGTTTTTCTAAGTGAGAATAAGTTAAAACATCCTCCACATCTCATAAAACTGTACATTTTACATGGACAATTTTTATTTATTCGCCAAGTTTAATATATTGGGGCGAAAAATTAAACATACATTTCAAAACGAGCCATACGTTTTGCCTGATATCCTAAATCTGTAACTAAAGTGAATAAACAGTAACTGTGCAACTGTACACTGTGCAGACGTGTATCTCTGTAGGGGATGTAACTTATTTACACTTTAAAAATCAACAACAACATGTGATTTGACCAGGAGTGCCCAAACTTCTGCATAGGACTCTAACAGCTGACAGCATTCCACAGCGGGTAAAGGCTAACTAACCACAGTCCTTCTACAGCAGTCAGAGCAGACGTTTTGGGTAAATTGCTTAAGACCATGACCTTTTTTTTTCTCAGTACTGAACTGTTTTCTTTCCCCACAGTCAACTACTTCTGCACTTCACTAGACAGAAGAAGGCCTCTAGGAACTCAAAGCTCATCTAGGTTCTCACCATCATGTTTGCATATTGGTGGGGATTTTTCATAATTCCTCCCTGAATACAGTGTGTGAGATGTAAATAGAGAGGTTCAGAGTGGTTTGGTGTGAAATGGTTCAGATGTCTTTACAGTGGTGGTGATAGGAACCAGGGGTCGCCATGACTACAACACAGACATTTTAGTTTAAAAAGGTCAAAATCTTATCAAAACTTTCATAAAACAGTGTCTCAGTCATCAGGCAGTGAATTCATAACCATTTCCTGTAGTAACTTTCTGTGAGGGAGCTTTTAGAGGTGGACGTCTGGTTCCTATCACCACCACTGTGAACAGCTCTGACTCAGTAAGTTAGAACAAAGCATTTCACACCAAACCACTCTGGTCAAATCAATCAGGGCTGGACTTCTGACCAATCAGGGACAGCCTTCTGACAAATGAAACTTCTGACCAATCAGAGCAAGCCTTTTGACCAATGAGGGACAGATTTCTGATCAATCGGGGCTACGCTTCTGGCCAATCAGGGACGGCCTTCTGAGCAACAAGGGCAAAGCTTTGACCAATGAGGAACAGCCTTCTCATCAATCAGCATTTCGACCAATCAGGGACATCCTTCTGACCAACCAACCCTCTGGTCAAACAGAAAAGCCTTCTGACCAATCAGGGAGAGACTTCTGACCAATCAGCCTTCTGAACAATCAGAAACAGCCTTCTGACCAATCAGCGACAGCCTTCTGACCAATCACCCTTCTGACCAATCAGTGACAGCCTTCTTACCAATCAACCCTCTGGTCAATCAGAAACAGCTTTCTGACCAATCAGCCTTCTGAACAATCAGAAACATCCCTCTGACAAACCAGCCTCCTGACCAATCAACAACAGCCTTCTGACCAATCAGTAACAGCCTTCTGACCAATCAGAAACATCCCTCTAACCAACTGGTGAAGGCCTGCCGAATAACCAGGGCTAAGGTTCTGACCAATCAGGGATAGCCACGGAGGCGGACCCTCTGGTCCTTTTTTCGTTTCTTTCTTGTTTACGCCGTTTGTGTTGTCAATCAGAGTCAGTGCTGCTTTTTACTGTCAACAAGGCTTTACTTTCTACACATTTACACTGTATGAGTTTTTCTCTTCCTCGTAAAATGAGCTGCTTGACTCGCCGTGTTTCACATGATCAGCTATTTGTTATATAAGTCCCACTTTCACAACTTTACTGACCATCTGTTTAAAGCTGAAAAACATCAGTCACAACCAGTTATTTCATGTATTACTGCAGAGCACAACCATGAACAATCTGGATAACTTAACTCGGTCTCACTAATTTACCTCTAATTTTTCACTGATTTACCTCTGTTTCACTAATTTATCTCTAGTGCCTCACTAATTTTACTGTCTCACTAATTAAACTCTAGAGTCTCACTAACTTAACTGTCTCACTAATTTAACACTAGTGTCTCACTAATTTATCTCTAATTTCTCACTGATTTACCTCTAATGTCTCGCTAATTTAACTCTAGTGTCTCACTCACATAACTCTAGTGGCTCACTAATTTTACTCTAGTGTGTTATTAATTTTACTCTCACGAATTTAACTTAAATGTCTCACTGATTAACTCTAATACCTCACTAATTTATCTCTAATGTTTCACTGATTTATCTCTAATGTTTCCATAATTCAACTTGTGTCTCACTAATTTAACCTTATTGTCTCACTGATTTAACTCTAGTGTCTCACTAATTTAACACTAGTGTCTCTATTGTCTCACTGATTTAACTCTAGTGTCTCACTGATTTAACTCTAGTGTCTCACTGATAAAAACAGCCTGTTCAATTCTAAGGAATAAAGAGAGATTTTAAAAAATACAAGAATAACCGAATAGAATATAGAAAACTGGCCATTTGATTAAAATGTAAATACTTATACTTGTTATTGTCATTATGATGCATTATTTATGCATTATAATGTATTATTTCTGGGCACCTATAAGCGCACATGCTGTCTAGATCTTATCTTTACCATCAGGATGACAGCAGAACCCTCAGGCTCCAGGTAAACACCAAAGTTTCCAGAAGGTGAAACACATTAACGCGAGTCATTAGATAAACTGATAGTAACGTAGATTCACAGCCACGAACTGTTAATGAATTACTAGTATCAATATCTGGCTGCAGATATTACACTGCACACTGTGGTAACAAGAAACAGGATGGACGCTTCATTGCTTGCATATCAAAATATGGAAATCTTTATCTGTGTCAAGCTATTAGCAACATGACTGCACAAGACAGGCTGACAGAGGAGCATCAGGATGATCACTGGCTTTATAATTTAGCCACAGAGGACTAAAACATTGAATCTAAGGTTTTTAAATTTAAGGCGAGGTTACATTTTACAAATAAAGCCTTCCAGATGTGGCTCAGTCTACACTTAGATAAAATGATGATCCCTGTAGAAGCAAAACAAACCTAAGAAAAAATTTCCCTTTTCTACAAACTTATCAGAAGCAAATCTTTTTGGATCCTTTTGGTCTAAAATAAAATGCCAACACTCTAAAGCAGGGGAGTCGAACTCAACCACTAAGGCTACGTTCAGGTTGAAGTGGCACAAATCTGATTTTTTGCCCTAATGTGGCTCAGATCTGATGTTTTCAGAGCTGTGTGGACACAAATCTGATCTTTTCAAATCTGACCTGAGCCACTTTCATATGTGGTCCTAGATCGGATGCGTATCCGATTCATGGCCATGCTACTTTATCACCATCATTCAGCGTTACCATGGCAGCAGCGCCGAACAGAAGTTAAAGCCTGTAAATGGTGGAAAAGCAGCTCATCTCACCTTTTTTTCCTTCGTCTCGCTCTAATAATGAAGCTGAGAGCTGATCAGAGTTAATGATCTTCTCAGCGAAGCTCGTTCTGCTCGTTAGTTTGTGCTGATGATGAACGTGATTCATTCACGTGATGTTACTGAGTAGGATGAGCTCATGAGGGTCATTTCAGGACGCCAGTTCGTTTACATTAATGACAGATTTGAGTCACTTACCTAAACGAGTGTGAACCATCGAGTCAGAGAGATCGGATTTGAGCAAAATATCAGATTTGAGCAACAAGGTTTGTAATGTGAACGTAGCCTAAAAGGCCCACATTAAAAAACCTCTACAAATCTGGGGGTCAGAGAATGTTTGTGTATTTATTTGATTGTTAAATAACACTCTGTTATGACCTGAGCCGGTCATTGTTTACTCAACATACGCCGAAACACCAACATCAAAATAGAGGCAGCTGTAGCGAACCTTGAAATGTTAGGAATAACTGAAATATTCAAAAATAAACATAAAATAGGCCACAGTACACAACATTTCGCACATTACAGCAGGCTACATTACATTGCGTGCATTATTCTGCAGTGCATGCTGGGGACTGTAGTGCAGCGCGCTGTGAAACGGGCTAATATTAACAGAAAATGAAAATAATTTTGCGGGCCAGATAGGATTATGCTCTGGACCCCAGGCCTTGTGTTTGACACATGGGCTCTAAAGTGAGAGGAGTGACCAACAGTAAAGCAGTACAGATGCAGTCATTGTCTACAAAACACAGAGAAATTAAACATAAGAGAAACTATTCATTAATTAAATTATGACCTTTTGTTTGTCACAATATTTAGTCTTGAGGTTTGATGAGTTGAAGCGGTCAAAAAGGCCTCCAAACAAAACACCATCAAAAACAGTGAAAACAACGCTTTTTATTCACAGCATTGAATCCACAGGAGTAATGATGCTCTGTTTGTAATAAACCATGCAGCTCAGTGTTCTTTAAGCACTGACGATGAGCACAATGTGCTCAGAAAAGCGGACCGTTCATCATGATAAAACTGATGAAGAGAACAATAAACCACTACTTTGAGCAGACATAAAAGCATGAATCGAAAGCAAGCATTTAGAAAACAGTGTTACACAAACATCCTAACCAGACTAAATCTCCTAAATACTGTCCTAACTTTAAAATAAATCCCAGTTTTTATGGTTCTATTTTGTGAACTAGCTGTCAGTTTCTGACACTGTCTGTTTTAACTGATCCTATATGTTTTGGTGAACGTTTATGTACTTTATTAATTATTATACAACAGTTAGTTCCGGCCACGCAAGCTGATTGGTTGAGAGGCGTTCTAACCCTGCTGATATTTCCCATAACATCACGGTTTTTTCACAAACACTGAGTCACTCCGCTGAGATGCCGTTGCTAAGCAACGACTTTGTCAGCTGTAGGAGACGCTCAAGCCATTTGAACGTTTTTACTTCTTACTTCGCCACAAACAGAAAACAGACACTTTTAAGATCACATTTGACCGACAGCCGATTTGGTCAGACTCTGAAGACGAGACGACACTAAATTCCCAAACTGTCGTCACCACTGAGCAGCTTTTCAGTCGGCAGCTGAGACAGAAGAACAGCTGAACAACCTGGAATC
The DNA here is from genome assembly GCF_904425465.1 of Colossoma macropomum. Classification (NCBI taxonomy): domain Eukaryota; kingdom Metazoa; phylum Chordata; class Actinopteri; order Characiformes; family Serrasalmidae; genus Colossoma; species Colossoma macropomum. The sequence goes on from NW_023494809.1 coordinate 5,828,955, forward strand.
AGCCAGAAATGAACCCAACACCATTCGCCAAACTAAATGGGCTGTAAGATGCTTTACAGACTGGCTGGAACAAAACAACATTAATACTGATCTGGAAAAACTGACAAAACTGAGCTGAACTTGATATTGCGGCAGTTTTATGGCTCAGTCCGATTTGGTCAGACTCTGAAGATCAGACTACAGGTTTATTTATTTAACCGTTGTATAAAAGCAATAGAACACTCAAGGTCGCGAATAACATCACGGCTGTGATGATCTACGGCGCTCAAATCACAGCCGTGTTATTTCTATAGTGTTCTATTGTATAAATAGTGTTTGAGTCAGGCTGCAGTCGGATTAGTCTGCATCTGTAGTCTCATCACTTACAGCAAAGGTCACTATCAGTAAAGGTGGAGCTAAAAACAGAGTTCACACTTTCAGTTTGTGGCAGAGATGTGTGGGTCGCTTTTATGAACTCGTCTTTCCTAATCTTGCTGAGACACTTTTAAAGATTATTTACCAAAAACCAAAACGTGTTTGGTTTGTCTGGTGCTCTGAAAACCACAAGCTGCTTTCCCAAACAAAACCCTAAAGACAAGAGGATGGTGGACCACTGTTGGCCCACTGATGGCAAAGTTTGCGGTCCACTTGCATCTTGCTCAGCGTTTTCAGGGCAGCCCACTGGTGTTTAAGGAGATTAATAGACAAAATTCCACTCATCATCACTCATTTTCCACTCACAGGCCAGTTTACTGATTTTTCCTTCCTTCCTTTCTTTAGTTATACTCTGTAAATTAGTTCGGTAGATAATTTTAATCTACTAGTCCCGACCTAGTCATTATCTTTTCTCTCTCAGTTGTTTGTACTCTTTGTCTTAGTTTACTTTCTAAAATAAAAGTCCTTGTGCATTTCAAATCTGTTCAGGGAGATTAAAAACTAGTTTGAGCTTGTATGCGGGACAGTAATCTGGGTGGTCCAGCAGTGGCAAACAGTCAGCGGGGTGCTGACCTTATCAAGCCAGCGGGCCGATACATGCTCGTCTGGGACCAAACATCATAATTTCAACCTGCGGGGCAAAATCTTCACACATCGCTTTAGTGAAAAAAATCACCTGATCATGAGGTTAAATAGTGCTACTGTGTTGGTAAATATTATTTAAGAATGTGTGGGAGTCTTGTGTTTCCGTCTAGACTGTACCTGTTCTCAGAAACACCAGAAATTTCCCAAGGTAAGACTTTTCACAGACTCATATTACAGAAGCAGAACTCTTAATTTAGGAATTTTATCTTATCTTACAGCATCTTATCTCAAGGTAGGAAACTTTAACCTACTAAATCAAAGTCGACAATCGACTGTCATGCCTGTTGCCTAGCAACCGACAATCCATGCACAGCTGAAATGTAAACATGTAATCAAAATAATGTTAAAAACGTAAGTTACAGCTGCCATTACTGATGTAAAAAGGTCAAAAACTAAACTAAAGTCTGATAAACTGTAAGTAATGAATACTGTGAGAGCGCCCCCTGCTGTTTATCAGAGCATCGCCGCTCCTCAGTTTCAGTCTCCATTTCCCAAACGCTTTAGCCAAGCGCGCTAACGTTACTCCTCCTAATAAACAGACACACGTTCAGCTCCGTCTCCCTCATTATTCACCACTCACACTGAAGTTATAAGGAGTGTTTCAGGCCTGGCTGCTTTTAGAGCAAGGCGCAATACAAGGCAGCCAATCAGAACAGAGCTCTTCTGCACATATTTTAGTCTTAAAGGCACAGTAACACAAAACAGGCAGTTTTAATTGGTTTATTTGTTACTTCTGCTCCACCTGGAACCTTCATATAAGTCACAAAGACACTCACCACTTCAACGACTTTAATGCAGAATCTGACTTTGGTCAGGTGTTCAGAAGGCACTGTGAAGCATCTGGAGTCGCTCTGCTGGGCTGCTACTGTTGTTGAGGTATAAACCTCTGAGGTGGCCATGACTTCAGCTAAATACAGACACGCTTCAGCTTTGGAGATACCAGCCTGAGGAGAAAAGAGCACATTTTTGTGTCTCTGAAGTCTTAAACCAGTTGCCTAAGCGTGAACACAAAGGCAAAAAGTCGAGCAAGCCAGAGAAAAACCGAGAAAACGTTTTCATTTTTTCGAATTTTTCCGTTCCACCTTAAATAGAGCAGCAGTTACATTATAGCGCTTCGGCGCCAGAATGTAAGTGCTGCACCATTTAAGGTGGAACGGAGAAATAAAAAAAACGACGTTTTCAGCCTCGCGCCGAGGAGAAAGTGAAAGCAAATGAGTCCACAACAAAGCCACAGCGAAAACTCACACATTCCACGCCAAATAAACACAAACTGGTCCTGTAAAGAGCTGAAAAAGGCGAGAAAGGCTGCTGTGTGAGGAATTAAGGGACGGCTTACCTGTTGTTTTCGCTCGTCTCGTCACTTTATTGCCGTCTTTTTCTCGACTCAAGCCTCTGTCGCAGCAGCAACTTCCGCAATTCTGTTCAGACGAAGGGCAAAAGAGTCCAACCAGCGCTTCAGAGTAAATGATCTCAGACCGGAGACGCCGCTTTCTGACCAAAAATAGGTGTGGCTTACAAATATTGACTCACGTAGTTTTACTGCTTCACACTTGACTTCAGCCTCAGCACGTCTGCTTCTCTGAAAAGAAGGCACAAATATTTAAAAAGAGACTTTTTCGTCTGAAACCTTTTTTCACCCTTCCTTAGACGTATATCTCTTAGCGTACACACTACCGTTTACATGCTTGAAGGGGAATTCCACCAAATTTTCGGTATAATTCAGTGTGTGTAGACATTTTATTTACCATCCAAACCACCAGTGAACCTACACCAGTCTTCTAGGTTTTACATGGAATGTTAATGACGGGAAAATAGTGGAAAATCTGAAATAATAAGTATTTTTGGGGACTATTTTGCCTCACAACGCCCTGCATATTATGTATCCCTCCACCATGAATGGAGTTTAGGGCCAAAATCTTCTCAAAACTATCATAAAACAGTGTCTCAGACATCAGGCAGTGAAATGTCTGTGAGGGAGCTTTTAGAGGTGGACGTCTGGTTCCTATCACCACCACTGTGAACAGTTCTGACTCGGCAAGTTTCTCTAGAACAGAGCGTTTCACACCAAACCACTCTGAATGACTCTGTTTACATCTTAACCGTTTATCTATGCAGAATTTTTGAAAAATCAGTGGAGTTCCCCTTTAAATTGCTCTTTAAATGGTGAAATGGTTCTGCTACTGTCAAACTTTAACCACAGCAGAACCCTTTTTAGTGCCACATAGAACTATTTTCAGAAAGAAAGCTAGTCCACCCAAATTCTTTTGTTTCCTGGAAGTAGAAGGTCCAAACACACAGAAAGAGACCCTCTATAAGCCTTTAAAGCTTTTTGGTGATTTTACAGGTTTGGATATTATATATGGAATGTATTTACAAGACACAGATTCTGAAATGGTTGTAAATGTTATTTTATTGTTGGCAAAATTTTTCATATATATAATAAGGCATATGAAAATAACACCGTCTTACTAGTTACATGTTCCACAAGGAGCTCAGGTACTACTTCAGAACCTCAGAGTACATTAAAAGGAAAAATGCCAAAAAGTAACTAAGACTAATTTACGAATATTGTTTAATAGTCAGACCCTAGAGAGATTGTCTCACCCCCCTTATTTATTTATTTAGCTTATTAGCTATTATTTTATATACTTACATTTAATATTTAACCTATTTAATTATTTTTTTGTACTTGAATTTGCTGACTGCACTGTAAATAATTGTACCTTGCTCTGCCATTATTGTTTGTACTTTGTTTGCAAAATAAATGTTAAAAATAAACAAACAAAATAAAACACTTTCTATGATCTTTTTCCCCCATGTTTATACTTCTTTACAGTCAGAATCAGTGTGTTGGTCATGTACAGTATCTCTCTATCCAGCTTGCTCAATAACAGAAGTTTCCACAAGCAGAAACCAGCTGATGATCTTCTCCACTTGTGTTGCTTAAAGGGGAATTCCACCAATCTTTCAAAATTTCAACATAATTATATCGTTGAGGTGTAAAATCATTCAGACCCTTCTTGCTGGTGTGCGAAAAAAAGTGCTTGTTAACTGTATTAAACGGGAAAAAAACATTTTAAAAACACAAAAACTAGTGGAGCTCTTCTGTGTTTGGTAAGGTAAGCTGAAGCCGAGCTGAGCTCCGTCTGCTGCTGTGCTAGTTTTATTCTGCTCTTATCAAATGATTATCACAGTGCTTTTCACAATACCATCAACTAAAACTGAAACTGAGCCTAAATCAAAACTATCACTTTTCAATAAAATAAAAACAAAACTGAAACTGTTAGTGCACCATTAAGACTAACTGAAACTAAACTGAACCCAAAACCCAAAATAAAAACGAAATAAAATAATAAATAATAAAAAGCAATTAACAAATAATAAAACTAACCAACTAATAAAGCTAAATGAAAATAAAACTAATGACAATTTGAAAACTATAATAACCCTGGTTTACCATAAACCTGTCATATATTTAAGTCTGAAAAGCACTTATTAGCAGATTTCTGTCCCATATACAGCTGTATGCAAAAGTTTGAGCACCCCTTGTTGCTCCATGTTCCATGTTGTGGTTGATTTTCTGAGTGTAAATTAGTTACACATCCTCTAGAGACACACTTCTGCACACTTTAATGCACAATTACTGCTTATTTACTGAATTTAACATTATGGAAAAAAATGTGGAAAAAAACATGACCTGTGCAAAAGTTATGGTACCTTCTATATGTTTTATTTTTCCCCAATATATTAAACTCACTAAAAGCTACAATTTGCAGACATTGTTATATTTATGTGTGTTCTCTGTAGAGGATGTGTCCACTCTACATTACACTGAATGTAGACATATGCTTAAACGTGAAGCTGCTGTGGGGGAAAAGCTCCTGGAGCTGATTAATGTAGGTCAATTTGGTCAGAAGCATCAGATAAAAGGCCGAATAAGATACAATACTCAGAAATGTATCTGAAGGAGATGTGTTGGTTCTCTTGAAAATAAATAACCCCAATAAATAACACTCACAAAAAAAGCATTGTAAAGCAGAAACCTGAAGGCCACAGTTGGTCTGTGTTGATTTTGGAATGTAATTATACTGTTGTAATCGATTATGATTCTGTTCAATAAAGTATGCACTTTTGGCCAAAATAAAATCCTCAGGTAATTCTGAAGCTTAAAAATAACCTTTACTGACCTCACTGCTCCTACTGTCCATCACAGGCCATTCAGTCAAAACCCTGTTACATCAGCAGAGCTTAACTTGCTAGTGTTTCTCTGTATTCACTCCTAAACCTTAGTGGTCAAGAAACATTTCTATGTGGCCATAACTGTTCAACCAGCGACGTCCTGATAAATAACCATAAGCTAATATATCCACAGCTGAAAAGGTAAATGTTTTGCTTGTAATACATCCTACATCATAATCGACACACAATATATTTGTGTGCAAAAGTTTTGGCACCCCGGTCAAATTCCTTCTTGTTGTTGATTTTCTCAGTGAAATTAAGTTTACAGATCCACTTCAGAGAACACGCTTGCCAGAATGAAAACTCTTTCACTAAGCTGCTCTCAAAACTGCGCACTATTATACTAAACAGCATATCAGAATAGTACACTATCATTAGCTGTGCACTTATTAGTCACAATACACGCAGTTGTGTTCAAATGTTTAGCCCCTTTAAAATCTCAGGCTTATTACACACTAAGGCTTATTATTCATTAACTACAGGGACTTCAATGCAAACTGGCTGAGCTATTCTTACATTATAGAAGTGTATAATAAAACTTTGGGCCTGACGTCAAACCCTGGACATTTAAACAGCCTAAACAGATCCATCTCTAATATCACAGGCTTAAATTAAAGCACTTGCAGTATAATTCACTGTAAAACTGCTGAATTTATCACATTGAAAAAAATAAACATTAAATGTGGCCTGTGCAAAAGTAATGGCACATTTTGTATTTTATGTCGTATTTTTACCAATCTACTCAACATCCAATATCATTCAACTCTTCACCACCACTGTGACCCATTCTGACACTGGAACAGAGCAACTTCACATCAAACCACTCTGATAGACTTTACAGCTTACCCATTTAATTATGCAGAATTTTAAAAAGTCGGTGGAGTTCCTCTTTATGTGCAAATAAATAGAAACTGTGCCTTAAAATTAGCAGAAAAATGCCATGTTTGAGTGTGTTCTCTGTGAAGGATTTTCACTTATGAAATCAACAAAAACATGCCATTTGACCAGGGGTGCACAAACTTTTACACACAACATATATAATCTACACATATCTATAACTTTCATAATGTTGCTTGAACCTGTTTGGTAGATTAGCAGAACAGCAAGGAGACCACTGAGAAGAAGCAGAGCCTCAGAGTTCATTTCAGACATTACATAATCAATCCAGAGCTTAAAACTGCAGACTGCAAACTCTCTGGCTCCCTCTAGTGGCAGAGTGAGAAACAGCGCATTCGGCTCTGTTGGGCTGCAGGATCCAGTATTTTAACTCCTATGTAGTGCACTATGTAGGGAGCAGGGAGCCGTTTGAGATTCAGCCCCAGGGTGAGAAGAGGGCGCCGCTGGATTGGTGCTAAATAAGACTCGCGGTGGTGATTTAGTGACCAGAAATCACTTATAAAGCAAAGGTTTTTGCTTTAAACAGTGCTGTGATATCAAATGTTCACTGTTATACAACAAAATGTTTAAAAATTCATTAAATGACTGTAATATACAGCAATGGGTGACCGAACGTTGTTCTACTCATTCAGCGGTACATGGTTGCTTAGCAACGATACCAAACTCTAAAGGAACTACATTTCTTGGCGGAATACTTGTTTATGTGCATTATTATAGTCCACCGTAGTCGTGCGTCATTCTGTAGTCCTCGTTATGCCCATATTAGAAACTCCGGGTCTGAGCCCCATTTCTCTATGACCAGAATGAATAGGGTTTTCCAAAAATCACCTCTAGCGCCCCCTGTGTTAAATAATAATGTTCAGAACCCGATACGTTTTGTCCTGTGAACATTTTTCTCCCGAACACCACTGGATCCTCTGAATTACAAGGTCGTTAAAGAGCTATAATACTAATATTGCTACATGTGAGCTAAAGCTACTGCGCATCAGTTTGATGTCTCTACGCTACACAAATCTAAGGCGGGCTGTGGCGGAGCTCTGACGAGCTGTGCTATCTTATTAAAATGTTCTACTGTCACTCAAACCTCTAGGCAGAATATTTTGATAAAACTCCTTGTCAAAAATACTACCAGCATTAAAACTACGAGGCTTAATTTAGCTTCTTTTTTCTCAGCTTCTTCTTTGAATGTTCCCGTTCCACCTTAAATGTGCAGCAGCTGTGACTAGCTATCACAAACATTAGCAAACGAGACAAAACACTGACCTGTCGGTTCTGTGAAGCAGCAAAAATAAGTTAATGTTACTCAGCTGTTAAGCGGAAATAGAGAAACCTCCTCAGAAGTCAGCTTCTTTTCCGCCGGCTGCTTGTTCGAATTTTCCTGTTCCATCTTAAATGGTGCAGCAGTTCAGAACGTTCTGCACCACTTAAGGTGGAACGGAAAAGTCTAACAGAAAGCTGGCGAATGTCCTGAGAAAATGTCCGCAGAAAAATGTTACCAGCATTAAAATAATAATTAGGATATTCTGAGAGCCGAAATCAGTTTATCAGGGGGTGATAACCTGCTTAAGGGGGCTGCCAGTCTAATGATGTGAACTCAGTGCGCAGTAGCTTTAGCTCACATGTAGCAATATTCATATTTCAACTCTTTAACGACCTCGTAATTCAGAGGATCCAGTGTTATTCGAGAGAAGAATGTTCACAGAACAAAACGTATCGAGTTCTGAACATTTGTATTTAACACAGGGGGCGCCAGAGGCGATTTTTCGAAAACCCCATTCATTCTGGCCCATAGAGGAATGGAGCTCAGACCCGGAGTTCCTAATATGGGCATAAGAGCATGCCGCTGACTACAAAATGACCACACGACTACAGTGGTCTATTCATAACAACTTAATTTATTTTCTGAAAAATTGTGTATTTCATCATATTTTATGTTGGCTGCTGATTTATAAAAGCAATAAGCCACGATAGGCTGTGCGTTACTGTGATTTTATCACAGGGAAAGGAGTTTTATAGACTCTTCCCCTGATAAAGTCGCAGTAACGCTTGGCCTCTCGTGGCTTATTGCTTTAATGAACACTACTGAGCGATCAGGGCTGTAGATTATCTGAAAGGGAGCATAAAACTGAACAAACACCAACAAAGCTTTACAAAGTTTCACAAATCTTGCGGTGCGCTGCGCAATCTGGACACTAGATGGCGCCTAAACGCCATGAACTGACTGGCAGTAATGACTGGCCCACGAATGGCATTTACTTCATGTATAAAAATAATTAGGCTGTTTGGTTTTTTGCCACAACTTTCTTAAATACTAAAAAACATTCATATTTTACATGCTGTAGAAATAAAGTACCTATTCTGTATATTTTAATGTTAGAACAAATGCACTTACAGTAAAATACAGTATAGGCCTATGTAGTAATGTACCTCTGGCATTATTCCACATCACTGTCTCTCTATTAGAGCACATTAACATCACTTGATCACTGAATTTCCTGTTTACCTCACAGCCCATTACATTAAGAGCAAAAGGAAGCCGTCACTGTAAAGTGGAGAAGATTAGATGCTTGAGATATTCTCTGTTTTGGAAAGAGTCAAATAGAAGATGAAGAAAGTAACTTCATATCTGCTTTTGTCCCAGAAGATTTGGTGCCCAAAGCAGCACCAAAGTCACAAGGCATCATTCATGCGGCAGGCTGAAGAAGGCGAGGCCTCCGAAAACTAAACAGAGGAGGCCCAGGGGAGGTGGTTAGCCTGCATGACTCATACTTCTATATTAGCTGCAAGAGCCTTTCCTTCCACTTAAGGCCAAACAGCAGCTCTGCCCACCACTCACTTCTTCCATTCTGCCCTCTCTGAGCTTCTACATTTCACTTCACTTCACACGCACACGACTTCTACTGTACTCTCGACAATATTAGCTCAGTTTGCACCACTGAAGACATCTATGAACAGTCATCACTACTAAGGACTGTACAATGTATGTCCAGACACCTGTTCATCCTGCATTTAATATGAAATCAAGGCTATTAAAGGGCCCATATAGTGGAAAACTGGACTGTGCTCACTTTTGTGTGATCAAAGAGTTTAAGGCAGTCTTTAAACAATGCTATGCTCCGTTTTGAAACCTTCCAAAAAAGCATTCAGTCCATACAGTTCATATATGGAAGCTGCAAAGACAGCACTGTTTTTGTGATGTCACAGTCACACCCACATTTCATTCTAATAGCTTTGCACGCCACAGTAGTCAATCTGAATTCAACTGATTTGCCCACTACAGCATTTTTAAAGGGCACCATATTTTGGACAACTGACCCTCCCTTTATTGAGCCATACAGTCAACAACTGGCTGCAAAATTAGCCCAATTTTTGTGATGTCACAAAAGCCAAGACGTTTATACATATCCATCTATCCATCTACACTATATTGCCAAAAGTACCCGCTCGTCTGCCTTCACACGCATATGAACTTGAGTGACATCCCATTCTTAATCCATAGGGTTTAATATGATGTCGGCTCACCCTTTGCAGCTATAACAGCTTCAACTCTTCTGGGAAGGCTTTCCACAAGGTTTAGGATGTTGGACGAGAAGGCCTGGCTCGCAGTCTCCGCTCTAATTCATCCCAAAGGTGTTCTATCGGGTTGAGGTCAGGACTCTGTGCAGGCCAGTCAAGTTCTTCCACACCAAACTCGCTCATCCATGTCTTTATGGACCTTGCTTTGTGCACTGGTGCGCAGTCATGGTGGAACAGGAAGGGGCTGTCCCTTGGACTGCTGAAGCATTAAGAGTTCCTTTCACAGGAACTAAGGAGCCGAGCCCAACTCCTGAAAAACAACCCCACACCATAATCCCCCCTCCACCAAACTTTACACTCAGCACAGTCAGACAAGTACCGTTCTCCTGGTACCGCCAAACCCAGACCCATCCATCGGATTGCCAGACGGAGAAGCGTGATTGGTCACTCCAGAGAACACGTCTCCACTGCTCTACACCGCTTTACACCACTGCATTCGACGCTTTGCATTGCGCTTGGTGATGTAAGGCTTGGATGCAGCTGCTCGGCCATGGAAACCCATTCCATGAAGCGCTCTACGCTGTTCTTGAGCTGATCTGGAGGCCACATGAAGTTTGGAGGTCTGTAGTGATTGACTGCAGAAAGTTGGTGACCTCTGCGCACTATGCGCCTCAGCATCCGCTGACCCCGCTCTGTCATTTTACGTGGTCGACCACTTCGTGGCTGAGTTGCTGTCGTTCCCAATCGCTTCCACTTTGTTATAATACCACAGACAGCTGACTGTGGAATATTTAGTAGTGAGGAAATTTCACGACTGGACTTGTTGCACAGGTGGCGTCCTATCATGGTACCACGCTGGAGTTCACTGAGCTCCTGAGAGCGACCCATTCTTTCACTAATGTCTGTAGAAGCAGTCTGCAGGCCTGGGTGCTCGGTTTTATACACCTGAATTCAATGATTTGGATGGGTGAGTGAATACTTTTGGAAATATAGTGTATTTCAGCAGTTTAGCCCCGCCTATTCATACTGAAGCTATAAGGAGTGTTTCAGCCTGGACTGCTTTTTGAATGAGGCTCAATACAAGACAGCCAATCAGAACAGAGGTAATTTACATATTTCAGTTTTAAGGCACAGTAACAAAAACTGAGGGGTTTTAAGGGATAAAATGAGGATAGAAAATGATCATTTAAAAATTAATTATGAATGTTTTTGGTACACAAATTAAGTGGAGCTCAAAGGGAGAAAATAAGATACAAGAAAAAAATGTAGAATATGGACCCTTTAAATGTAGCACATATGGATGGACATATGCTACATTTGAAGGGTATATAAATATATATAAATATAAATATAGATACATACATACATACACATACACACCTGAGGCACTGTTGGGATAACTTGCTTTTTCCTATGAATGAGTTTAATGTTATATATAGTTTTTAGAAGGAAATAAATTTAAACTAAATTCAAAAAGTTTATTTTGTTTTGATTTGTCTTCACTGACACTAAATTCTTTCAGGGCCAAAGTGCTGCAGAGATCAGTGTTTACCCTCATCTAATGCTCTGAATTCAGCTCATGAAGGCTGATGAGCTGAATCAGGTGTGTTTAATGAGGCAGTGCTGAAGTCTGCAGTGTGTTGGCCCGCGAGGACTGGAGCCTGACACCTGTGGTCTAACTGAAGCAACAGCGCTATGTTCACTATTATTTCATATAATTTTAGTGCTTTGTATTATTTGTATTACTTCACCCGCACAAGTGCCAAATAAAGTAATTCCCACAGTAAAAAGTGGCCAAGATCACATAACTTTATTCTGAGTATTAGTTTATGCTAATGTGACTAACAACTGCTGAAACCATTGTGGATCAGTCAGTGTGATCTCGGCACCATCATGTTAACTGGAGCCTCCAGCTTCCACTCATTAACGGTACTGTTAGCATCTTTAGCTGCAGTATTCCTGTAACAGATGACAGCGGTTTCCTTCCTCTTTCCTCCACTCTTTCTGCGGATCAGCCTCAGCTTTTTCCTGCATCTGTAGAACCCCACCCAGCTAGCAACATTCCTGACCCAAACAGTCTGGCCTCACCAAAGTCCAGATTTTAGAGTGATATCACAACTATGCTTTTCATTCTGTTTAACTTGTACAAACCCAGTTCAAAAAAAGTTGGGACACTGTGTGAAATCCTAACAAAACAAAGCAGTCAGTAGTAAAATGTGTCTCACATGTATTCAGTTGGAAACAGCACAAAAACACAATATATATAAATATATACTCTTAAAGGGTTTTTAGTACAGACAATGGTTCTGTATAGAACCATGAACACTCAAAGAACCATATACATGCTTAAATGGCTGTTTGCATGATGAAATCGTTCTTCAGATTGATGGAGAATATGTTGTATACGGTTCTATACAGCACCAAAATGGGTCCTTCTATTGTTATTATGTCAAGCTTGCTGCCTTTTTGCTATATAGAACCATTTTCAAAAAAGGTTCTATATAGAACCATATACAGTACATTCTCCATCAATCTGAAGAACAATTTTACCCTGCAAAGAACCAAAGCATGCAAATGGTTCCTTGAGTGTTCATGTTTTTATATTATCTTTACCAGAGTACCCTTGAAGAACCTCATCATTCCAATATGAGCTTTTGAACTTTATGCTGGTAACAAACAGCACTTTTTGGCACAGCGGTGAGCCTTGACCCATCCCCGCTCATAAAACTCACAAAGCTCTATCAGTTCTCTCAGTTCCTCCTGCTCCTGTCCTCCCCTTGACTCCTCCACAATCCTCCAGGATAGGAGAGCAGCAGTAGTTTCTGGACACAGCCAAAGCCTGTTTTCTGAAGCATTTGGTTACAGTTGTTGCGCCTAAATGTGGTTTAAGTTTAGGGAGGGCGATTACTTTTCCACACAGGTGATACAGTTGTTGCGAAACTGTTTTCCTTCAATAAATGAAACGATCATTTGAAAACTGTTTTGTACGAGGATCCGAAAGCATTCAATGTGATAAATATACACAGATTAGAAGGGGGCAAATACTTTTTCACAGCACAGTATATAAAAAAAAACAAAACAAAACAAAAAAAAACACAAAGACAGATTTGACTTCTGTCCATTTTATACTTTCACTCTGCAATAACAGAGTCAATAATCCAGCACAACACACCAGAATGTAGGATTAAATATATATATTTAAAAAAAGCGAGCGAGCGAGCGAGAGAGAGAGAGAGAGAGAGAGAGAGAGAGAGAGAGAGAGAGAGAGAGAGAGCCTATGAATACACTCCACACAGGAAGTTAAGGGCAGACAAAATACAATAATAACACTGTGAATCGCTCCTAACGCAGCGCTGGCTTTAGGCTTCAGAGTCTAAACATGCAGGCTGTGAATTTAAGCAACAGCATCTCAAATTCTCTTCAATAAATAAATGTAAACAGTCTTTATATGAATGTATATAAATGGCCCCTATGCTTTTTCATAAAACCAATTTGCACACCAAAGCTAGAGCACCGTCTTCATCATCACTCTACCGTAAACCCCACACTAACGCTGCAGTGCTGAACACTTCCAAGTTCGGAGAACTTGAGAAGCATCGGTTCTGGAATTTTTAGATTTGCAGTAAAAATGTTGCTCATAAAAGGAAAATGTTCAGCCACAGTTTCAGTCCTTACCCCAAACGTAGATGATCAGGCGTGTTCGGCGTCTGAAGTTTACTTCTTTAGCTTTTAGCACTGGAGCTACGAGGCTAATGTAGCTAACGAGTACTGGAAGCTAATATCCTGACAATTAGCCTGGTGCTAACTTGATGTTTCGAAGCGTGTGGAGTTGTTTAGTGTCTCCCATAGACTTAATAATGTGGTTTCTGTCACTGTATGACTCACTGTTATCTATAAACACAGACTAATGTATGTTAGCATGGCTAAAATCAGTAGCAGCCGTTTGTTTATGTACAAATCATTTTACTTGGCTGATCGCTTTCGTAGCAAGAGTGTCAAGACTTAGCCATGTAATAGGATGGTGATAACTGGTGAGGTAAAAACTTACATTACTTGTTAGCTTCATTAGCTTATGTAGCTAACAAGGTGCTAACTGGTGAGGTATAAGCTTCCATTATTTGTTAGCTTCATTAGCTTATGTAGCTAACAAGGTGCTAACTGGTGAGGTATAAGCTTCCATTATTTGTTAGCTTCATTAGCTTAGGGAGCTCCCTGGCTCAACTATCCACACGTACCTGGAAATTCCGTAGTATTTCTCTGTTTTGTCCTCCTGTCAACACAAAAACTCAATTTCCGGTCTCTGAAAACGTTCTGAAAACGCTCTCTAGTACTGAGGCTTTTGAAAAGTCTATTTTCAGTGTTTGTGTGTGGACACAGCTTTTTGAAAACGCTGAAATCATGCCGCTAACTTGTGCATGTCTGCTAATGTTTTCATTTACTGAGCATGCAGAATTCAGAAAATTCTAAACATATACTAGGTATATAACCAAAGTCAGATTTGGAATAAAGATCATCAAGTCGTATATCTGAATTGTAGTTCAAATGTGGTGAAAAGCTAGAAAAACTCAGCTTCTCTGCCTGATCAGGACTGTGTGGATGTTTCAGAGATGGAGGCATATGGCAACATAAACAACTGCACGACAGCGAGCGGCAGGCTATTTTTTGAGCTTTTATTTTCTGGCAGAAATCGGACTTTGAATCTATTTGAAATATCAAGTTACGGAGGTCTGATGGTCTGGAAGTCAAAGCCTGCAGTGTTTGCAATACCGGCGTCAATTTGTTAGAAAATCTCTGCTTCGGCTGTATTATCACCTCCTGCTAGGCTAGCATGCTATGTGATTATTTTTGCGTTCTCTGTGTGATTTTTTTGAAAAGAGAGAAAAAACACTTTATTAAAACATCCTGTTATGTGTGGACGAGGCCTAAGCATCGGCCCCACTGTGAGGGAGATAGGGAGTTTGATCCCTTGTGATGCCACAGCCATCCGTAAGCAACTATCACTCACTGCAGAACCACATGTCCGAAGGGGTGGAGTCGGACCTGATCCAACTCCGCCCACGTCTTCTTTTCATTGGTCTAAAATCATCGCATTTCTATTGGTCTTTAAACTAGTATGTGTCACTTACGTTTTCCGCCTACGACTTATTTCATTGGTCTACCCTGACGTGTTTTTATCTGTGGGAAACTCGCAGGTGTTGCTGGTGTTTTTGTTTTTTTTCTCGATGTTGCTCCGTCCTGAACGCCACAACACAGCCTTTATAACCGCCCATAATTCATGGCGTTCACTCATTCGTCAGAACTTGAAAAGCTTTTTTTACTTTCCGGTACAAAGTCCGTTCTGTAAGCCTACATCTCAAGCATACTTATGATAGACAGGTTCTAGTTGAAAACGCTGAACGTTTTTAAACACTAGAATGCACATATGACACATTCGCACTTGATTACGTTTCACTTCAATCTGAAAGGCAAGTATAGCGGGGCGGGGTGGAGTTGGATCTAATTCAGACCAGTTAATACACAATGTGGGAGGAGTTGGATCAGATCCAGCCGTACCCCCTGGGCTTTTGGTTCTGCAGCGACGACAATCGCTCCGTAAGCGATGGTCCATAAGATCATAACTGTCCTCTATCTCTATGGGTGGGTGGGTCCATCACTCTGCACGACACTAGAAAACGTGGGTGCCTGTTAGTTGATGTAATAGAATTAGCAGTTAGCACTCTCTTGTAAGTATGCTAAGCTCCAATGATGCTGCATTAGTGGCAGTCTGAAAAGATGTGGTGGAGCTTAATGTGTCTCAGAGAGAGCATGTGCTAACCCTCACCCTCCCGGCTCGGTGGCATAGTGTGAACTGGACATGACTAAACTGGGGAGAAAAACTGGGTCTATGAAAAAAAGACTACGTTAGCCTCGTATCTCCAGTGCAAAACCAAAGAAGCAAACTTCAGACACCAAACATGTCTTGGCTGATCGACTACATTTAGCGTAAGGAGAGAAAATGGCTAAATTAGATTGTTGGCTGAACTTTACAAATTATATATAGTGCAGCATTCAGGAGAGGGTGAAAATATCAACACTTTTGAGGCACTTGACAGGTACCGGAACATTCCCTCTCATGACCTTAGGTTGAGTTGGGTTCCGTTACACAGCTGCACCTGCAAATCAGAATAATACAGCCTTTATAGAGTGAACGAAAACAAAAAAACAAATATTGATGATTTATTTAAATAACCAGTTTCCTTCACGAAGACTTTGTTTGTGAAGCAGCTCAAACATGAACTGCTAACATTACAATAACTGTAAAATAAGTACATAATCAGACTCACTGGTTGGCTGCGAACCACACGTGACCTTGTACGATGTCCAGAGGCTGAGGGCCATAAGAAAAGTTGCAATAAAGCCAAAAACCTAAAAAGAAAAATATAAGATCTGTTATAGATTCTGGTGTCTGTTTCTCAGTAATATGTTTATTAGGGCTTCCAAAGTTAACATACTAATTATTTATCAGCAGCCATTTTTATTTAACACATTTTCCTAGTTCGACCCATCTGCAGTAGTGCAGGCAGAAGCCCAGCTGCAGCGCTGTATGTCGCTCTGACAGAATCTGTGATTATAGCGCTCTAATTCAAATATCTCGACCGACGCTCGCGGAGAACTACTGATAAATCAACAAGCAGCAAACTGACAAAGGCAGCAGCTTGGTGGAGCTCCAGTTTCTCTTGGGATCCTCCACTGTAACAAGAACCCACAAGCTGCATGAACAAGAGCAACAGGCTACAATCACAGAGGAGCTGAACCACTGACTGTACATGATATATGTGATATACACACGTGATATACGATAGATATATATATATATTCTTTCAAAAAATAATAAAAACAGGAAAAAACTGACTGTATGATCGCTTTTCTATTAAATTATAACTGTAATTGTAACATACACCGATACTTTGTTAGCCCCCTTTTACCCTGTTCTTCAGTGGTCAGGACCCCCATGGACCCTCACAGAGCAGGTACTATTTGGATGGTGGATCATTCTCAGCACTGCAGTAACACTGACGTGGTGGTGATGTGTTATTGTGTGTTGTGCTGGTGCGAGTGGATCAGACACAGCAGTGCTGCTGGAGTTTATAAACACCTCAGTGTCACTGCTGGACTGAGAATAGTCCACCAACCAAAAATATCCAGCCAACTGCATCCTGTGGGCAGCGTCCTGTGACCACTGATGAAGAACTAGAGGATGACCAACACAAACTGTGCAGCAGCAGATGAGCTATCGTCTCTGACTTTACACCTACAAGGTGGACTGACAAGGTAGGAGTGTCTAATAGAGTGGACAGTGAGTGGACACAGTGTTTAAAACTCCAGCAGCACTGCTGTGTCTGATCCACTCGTACCAGCACAACACACACTAACACACAACCACCACGTCAGTGTTACTGCAGTGCTGAGAATGATCCACCACCCAAATAGTACCTGTTCTGTGAGGGTCCATGGGGGTCCTGACCACTGAAGAACAGGGTAAAAGTAATAAAAACAAAGTATGCAGAGAAACAGATGGACTACAGTCTGTAACTGTAGAACTACAAAGTGCACCTATATAGTAAGTGGAGCTGATAAAATGGACAATGAAGAAACAAGGAGGTGGTCATAATGTAATGCCTGATCGGTTTATACTGTAAAGTCATTGCAGATACATATGTGTATATATAATCCTTGTGTTACAATCCATGTTTTTCTTATTAAACAATAAATAAATAAATGGCTTTAAAACCTATACATAAATACAATAAAATTAATAGATAAATACACTTCCTACTCTAAGCTTAGGCAGAAGTAAATACTTCTCATAAGCTAAAAATACATAACTGACTTTCCCATGAAACTAGGTTACCACTCTCAGTATAAACTATATACACTACGAATGAGAAAGGTATTCTTCAGTAGAGAGAGGAGGAAGAGAAAAATGAGGTCATAAAAACCGTATGTGGTTTCTGGTCACATTGGTCCTGTATTAGCCAGCCATTTAACCCAAAAATGACAATCTGAATTCTCAGAGAGTGAGGTGGCTTTTCCATATTAAGATATTTAACTTTATTTAAGATATTTCACTCTGAACCCATTCAGACGTTTGTAGTGTTCTAAGCACCAGCCAAAAACCGGAAAAGGTAAATGCAAAAGAGCTGCTGCTTATTGTTCTTTTTAATTCTATTTTTTCTGCTTGTTCCATTTGACTGCTCAGGTGTTTTCCTTCCTCTTGAAAAAGGATGTGTTTTATTACTGCAACACCAGCACATGACAGCAGCAGCTGGGCAGACTGTGCTGTGTGTGAGAACCCTCCCCTCTCTGGATATGCTCTAGCTCAGGGGTGTCCAATCGCATCCCCATAGGGTCAAAGCTGGAGCTTGTTTGGAAAAAAAACCTGCAGCCACACCGGCCTCGGTGGATAAGACTGGACACTCCTGCTCTGAACAGCTGTGATGTGACGTACTACATCCCAGGGGTGGAGCCACTGAGGCACTGGCCCCAGAAGTCATTTGATTGGCCCTTTACATGCCCGTGTCACTCACCACACCCAAGCACATCATGGATTGATATATAAACTCAAGGAGTGCTGCTGGATAAAATCAATGTAGCTAAAGCTACAGGAAATCTGAGCCTTAAAGAGGGCCTGTTATGCTTTTCTGTTTTTTTTTATTTCAGCCACAGCGAAGTTTACAGCTGCTCAGGAGAGCAGACTGCAGGACAGGGGTGGAACCGCTCTGGAGGTCGACCAGTCAGAACAGAGTGGACAAGCTAACCAATCAGAGCACACTGGGCTCATAAGGAGGTGCGGCTTAAAGACACAGGAGCTCTAACAGAGCGTTTTAGACAGAGGATGAATAGAGATGAGTAGAATAGAAAGTATGAGGAAAACAATGTGTTGCTGGAACACTGAAGCTGTAAATCTAATCTAGATCTCAAAAAAAGAAAATTAGCATAATAGGTCCCCTTTATTGCTACAGATAAACAGAACCTCTGTGTGCAAACGATCACTGTTTGCAACCACTACAATCCGGTACTACTGCACTGATTTCTACTGAAAGTGAACTGAATCATTCTACAAGAGAATAAAACATAAAGAAACAATCCTGGTCCTGGAGATACAGCAGGCAGAGTTTAGCTTGAAAGCCTTGAGAGCCATTTGAATATTAGAGGCAGCTGCGTTGGACCTGAACTCTCCAGGGTGGTAGATCTCCAAGACTAGGATTAGGCACTCCTGTTTTAAAGCAAGTGTTACTTGTTTCCCTGTATTTTATTCTCAGAGGGCATTGAGATGTTTTTTTTTTTTTCTTTAAAATCACAAAAATGTTCTCGGGAGGACCAGGCCTGTGGACCCTATACAAGGGCTTGGTTACTGAATTTGTCCCCGTTTGTAGCTATTTACAAGTTTGAGTGTCTGTTATTGGTAGTTCAGAAATGATTAGCCTTATGATTATATATTTTGCCATGTCTGCTGCACAATGCATAATATATGTGTATAATGTGATTAATGTATACAAATGTATTTAGAGATATTAAGAGGTAATTGTGGAGCTCCTTGAATTTACAGGCGTTTATTTGGCCCCTGAACAGAAACTGTGGCCCCATTATAGCCCCACCTAGAAGAAGGTCCTAGAATAGCCACAAACTTGCTGTTTTAATAAGGGACGTGCTAAACGAAGAACTGCTGTTGTGATTACTCACAGATCCGGCTACGAGGGCGGAGATACCGGAGCTTTTCACAGCGGCTACTATGGAGGCGATGCAGACCAGGATGGTGCCCAGAGCATAGTGCAGAAACTCCTGCAGGACAGACATACAGACAGATACGCTGAACTTAACACATTTCAAAGAGACAACACTCGTCCTGACACCAGAGCTCCTCGGCTACGCTGAGGAGGTTACTGAAGTCCGCTCACCGTCAGTGTCCAGTTAATGCAGGGAATCTTGGTCTGCAGTCTGAGGATGTACATGATGAGGAAGATGAGGAAGGCGCAGAAGAACCACAGAGTGACAACTTCAAAGTACCGAAAGGCTGAGAAGTCTGTCCATGATCGGGAACAGTGCACACACAGGAAGGCAATGAGGAGGGCTACCTGCTCTCACAGACACAGTGAAGAGATGGGCAGGGGTTAGGGCTGGGCGATAAAACGATAACGATAATGATCGCGATATAACTTTCCTCGATAGAACTATAAGAAATGTTCGATGAACGTTCGATATAATAGACCGTTCTCACACTTCTACAGTCTAGCGACAGCCCTGGTGACATTTCTACTGCAAGGAAAGCGACACTACTCTGCTACATTTATACGTAAAGACGTAGGGCTGGAAGATTAATCGGTTTTATATCAAAATCGCAATTTTCAAATCGCAAGAGCTGCAATTTTCTTCATTTACAGCCGACACTTTTAAAATATAGTTCTTGAAGGTTCTTAAAAAGATGGTCCTTTAGTAAAGACAGTCATTCCATACAGAACCATGAACACTCAGACCCATTTGCATGCATAAAAAGTTCTTTGCCTGGTGAAATCGTTCTTCAGAGTGGAGACTGTGTTGTATGTGGTTCTGTATAGCATCAAAAAGGGTTCTGGTACTGTTACTTTGTTGCTTGTTGATGTCAAGCTTATAACAATAGAAGACCATTTTGGTCCTACAGAGAACTCTTTTCAAAAAGATTCTATATGGAACCATATACAACAGATTCTCCATCAATCTGAAGAACTATTTTACCATGCAAAGAACCATTTAAGCATGCACAAAGTTCTTTGAGTGTTCATGGTTCGAAATGCATGTAGGTGAGTCAGACCAATCAGAGGCAACCAAACCTACATGTGCTGTGACATCACAACCACAACTTACTGGCAGTTTGACACTCAAGTCAAAAAAAGGTGGATGTTCTGGTCTTCTAAAAAAATCAAGCCTAAATCTCAATTTAAAAAAAATAGCTATTTACATTGCAGTCGCAATATTAGTCGAAAAAATCGCAATTAGATATTTTCCACACATCGTTCAGCCCTATAAAGACGTACGATGTGGTGTGAAAAACTTGATGCCTCTGACTTTTAAATGATTATTTCAGGCTTTACAGGGCGACTCACAGCAGCGCACAATCACCATGTTTTAGCCTGTTTATATTCTCACTCACTCAGTAATGACACTAACAAGGAAAGCTTACATTAAAGTTGCATCTTATAGATTAAAATCAACTTGAAATCAAACTGTTCCTGGTTACATTACATAAGATTCCATCCATCCATCATCTAAACCGCTTATCCTTCTGGGTCGCGGTGGGGTGCTGGAATAGGGCTGGGCGATAAAACAATAACGATAAGTATCGCGATATATCTTTTCCTCGATAGAGCGATAAGACAGGTTCGATAAATGTTCGATATAATACACCATTCTCACACTTCCACATTCAGCGAAAGCCCTGGTGGTGTTTTCTACTGCAAGGAAAGCGACACTACTCTGCTGTCGCCAGGAGAGGGCGCACTTCTGAGTTTTTCGACTTGATTAGAGAGGGAGGGGGCCAAGGGTAAAAAAAAGGGTCGCCAAATATACTTTAGCAACGTCTGAAACGTGGAGTTATACAGTCCCTGTTTGAGCGGAGCGACAGGCGATCTGTTCTCCTGTGACCGAGTGTGAGTGACGAGGTCAGTGGCGTAACTGTACTGACCTACAGCGAACTCACCTCTTTACTAACATCCTAACAGCTTTAGCGGTGTTAAATCACGTCTGCAGCGCCGTGTTACAGAACCAAACCGTCATATTTTAGTATTAGTGCATACTTGAGCAACGAAAGTGAAAGAAAGAAGTGGGTTCATGTTCGAAAGTAAACTGAGGAAGCTGTGAGGCGTTGGAGAGCGGGAGAGCACTGTCTTTCCAGGCTAGCTGTTTTTAGCTGCTGGCTAACTTGAAGCAGCGCTCCGGCACAACACGGTGAATTGATGATACTGTAGATCAAACAAGACACAAAATCACTGCTTTCAGTTTAAACATGCCTAAAAGGAGGACTCTGTGACTGGTGTGAGAGATTCACACTGCAGATAATGCTTTTACACAGCGAGCGTCAGATATACTGCGGTTCACCCCTTGAACTACCACGATAGTATAGAGAAACCCAGCCGTCTAGCTGGTGTCTGAATACTGTGATCTGCTCTGACATGGATGTGGTAGGAGTGACAGCAGTGACCTCCCGAACAGAGTTGACGTTGTTGAGAAACTAAAGAGTTTAGCTCTGTTGTTGGCCACTTGTTTAGCGTTTGTAGCGGGGTAGCCGAGCGCTCGACACCAGACAGCTAAAATAATCTGTTTTCTTTCTTAAATCATGACTATTATAAAAATTGCAGCTGCGCTTTTCCAGCTGATAAAACAGCTCAGAAACTTTCTCCCACTCTTCCATGACAGATTAGTGAAATGTTTGCCGAGTGTTTGTCATGATCGGACCACAAGTGATTAACCACCCAGGAGCAAAATCAGCCTTCGAACGTGAAAGAAATCATGATTTGACATTTATCGCGGTATGTATCGATATCGAACGATATGAATTTTGTTTATCATGATAACATTTTTGGCCAGATCGCCCAGCTCTATGCTGGAGCCTATCCCAGCTGTCATTGGGCGGAAGGCAGGATACACCCTGGACAGGTCGCCAGTCCATCGCAGGGCAGACAGACAGACATACACATTCACACATTCACACCTAGGGGCAATTCAGCACGTCCAATTGGCCTGACTGCATGTCTTTGGACTGTGGGAGGAAACCAGAGTACCCGGAGGAAACCCACGCAGACACGGGGAGAACATTCAAACTCCACACAGAAAGGACCCTGGTCACCCGGCCGGGAATCGAACCCAATCGAGCAAGATGAGGCGACAGCGCTACCCACTGCGCCACCGTGCCGCCCTACATAAGATTCATCATATATAATTTAAAAGAGTAAAGTCTTGTTTTCCTATAATTTCCTACCAAAATGTAATGACTTCAGCCCGACCTCTGAAACGTCCTTTGATTTTCTGATGACATCACAGTGCGCCTGTGGGCGGGGCAAATGTATTAACCCCTTAAAATCCCAGGCTTATTACATACAAAGGCCTATTATTCAGTAACTACAGGGGCTTCAGTGCAAACTGGCTGAGCTATTCTTAGATTACAGAAGTGTGTAATAAAACTTTGGGCCTGCCGGTGACCCTGGACATTTAAGGGGTCAACTAATAAAATCATGTTTCAAGTATCATGGCAGGAAAATACTGAGTTAGTCTCCCTGACACTGTTTTTCTTACTAATATGCTGCAATACAGCAGCATATTACGCAACGAGTTATGATTTCACTTATACTGTATTACATGTACCGAAAAGCGCTCTACTTCCTGCATTACAGCACAAATGCATATTTCACAACATTAATTTCTCATTCTGTTGCTTCCTTTTCATTTCTGGACACTAATGATGACACTTAGCATGAATAATGAATCATCTACTAACCATGGTCTGCGTCCACTGAGAGGCCATGCTTGCCAAAAGCCTCTACTACTGACAGACTTTCACAGAGGCCTATTGTTATTAATCTGTCATTTCCTGGCTGCACACCTGCTTCCCCAGACACTGTCCAGAACTGAGCTGGACCCTGACTGCCCCCTACAGAGCTGCAGTGGAACTTCCTAGTCCATCCAGCGTCTATAAGCATATGAAGTGAATTTGTATGGCTCTGTTCTTCTCTCTTTGGATCCTTTTGGTATGAAACAAGATGCTAACGCCCCAAAGTGATGAGTGGACAACAATAAAGCAGAACTGGAGCTGAACCAACACAGCAGAATGAAATGAAAATTTCTGCATAAATCAGTCGCTGAGATGCAAACAGAGTCATACAGAGAGGTTTGGTGTGAAATGGTTCAGATGTCTTTACAGTGGTGGTGATAGGAACCAGGGGTCGCCATGACTACAAACACAAATATAGACATTTTATTTACTATCCAGAACCACCAGTGAACCTACACGAGTCTTCTGAGTTTATGTGGAATGATGATGATGGAAAATAGTGGAAAATCTGAAATAATAAGTTTTCTTTGGGGACTATTTTGCCTCACAGCGCCCTGCATGTATCCCTCCACCATGAATGGAGTTTAAGTTCTCTAAACTATCATAAAACAGTGTCTCAGTCATCAGGCAGTGAATTCATAACCATTTCATGTAGTAACTTTCTGTGAGGGAGCTTTTAGAGGTGGATGTCTGGTTCCTATTGTTTACAGTGGTAGTGATTCACACCAAACCACTCTGAATGAATGAATGAAATTTTGAAAAATTTCAACTCGTCTATGTTTTTCAGTTAGCAATATATTCCTTAATTTTAATTCTTCTTATACACTGTTTTTGACTCAAAGTAAGACCTCAAACCCAGTCATTTACCTTTTCACATATTAGTTATTTGGAAGCATCTTCATTTGTCTGTGTGCCATGTATGAAACAGGATTTGCTCATTAGAGGGACTATGTCGCCTCACCACAGCCTGCATGTATCCCTTCACCACGACCGGATTTAAAAAAAAGACCAAACCACTCTGAATGACTTTGTTTACATCCCAACCATCTAATCATGCAGAAATTTTGAAAAATCTGCTGAATGCCCCTTTAAACCTCACACAAAAAAAAATTAGCAACTAAATATTAAGGACTAAAATGGAACTGAGGGAAAGATACATAGTCAGAGATACTTCCATAGACATAAAGGTATCAACTGAAAGTAGCAGTAGCTATTATATGACCCACCTCTGCGCATGGGAGTGGACTTTACTCTGAAATTTAGCCATCTGCGCATGTTAACTCATTCATGACCAACAGCTACATTTATAGGGAAAATGCTGTAGAACTTGTTCTGATTGGTTTACAGTGATGAACTTTTGTATAGTTATGCCTTAGAAGAATATCTAACAGTATAATTTGAGGTTTTTTCAGATTAGGTGTAGTTTTCATACATTTATTCACGAGTAAATCTGAATTTTCTTCTGTTTTAGTAAGTCAGTATATGAAAAATGGTCTAAAGACTAGACTGTATATGATGAAGTGAGCACTTTTCAGCTATTAGGTTTGATGAATTTCAATGATTTCTTCAGATCTGTCCTCAGAGAACATGAGGACCAAAGAAAACAATATTTCACGTATTAATATTTGTGTTCTTTGTGCAGATGTTGATGTTTAGTAGCTCAAATGTACCTGTCCTTTCATAAAGGGACTGCTTTGACGAGGCTGAAGTTGGCTTCTTATTCGAATTTTCCCGTTCCACCTTAAATGGTGCAGCAGTTACATTGGGGCGCCTCGCGTCAGAATGGAACTGCTGCACCATTTAAGGTGGAACGGGAAAATTCGAACTGCCAGCTGGCGAATATGAAGCTAAATTCAGTCTCGTCTGTTTTTGTGCTAATTTAAGAAGACATACACAGAATATCCACATATTTTAACCATTTTAACACAGGATAACAGCAATAAAGTGACATTTTCTCACCACTTGAGCGACTTTTAGCAGCCCGGAGTAAGTCCTCACGTAGCCGGTGTTCAGGAAGCTTCCATCGCTCGACGAGGTCGTTGTGGTCGTGGTTGTTCTGGTAGTGACAACCGTGTGAGACATTTTGCTCTGTATTGAAAAGTTAATGTAATTTAACAGCAGAGTTCTCTACCGCTGCATGTGTACGCTAACCTAGCTGCCGTTAACAGCAAAGCAAATCTTACAACGGGTGTGACAGAGAGGGGAGGAGCTGTTTTTCACACCCGTATTCCGGGAAACCGCGCCCAGCCTTCATTTTTTCAACATTTTTTTTTTTTGCAAAGCACCTTTTGTTGATAAAGGTGCAGGGCAAAAAAAGAAGCTAATTAAATGCTCAAATAAGACAAAAGAATGCAAATAAAGCAAACATAAACATTGATTTCAAATGGAGGGTCTTGGGAGAAAATAAAACGAATAATAAAATGAAAAAAAACGTGCATGCAAGCTGTATAATAGCAACGAAGAAATAAAAATAGTGGTGGTTAAAAATGAACCAAAACGGACATAGCTAAAGTGAATAAATAAGTTGTGTTTACAAAAATAGCAGGGAAAATAAAGAAAAAAATAAATATATTAAAATAATGAAATTTTAAAGTGAACAAATAAGTTGCGTTTACAAAAATTGCGGAAAAGTACAGAAAAAAATATAAGGGTAATAAAATAATGAGGATTTTAAAGTGAGTAAGTAAGTTTTGAGTTGTTTACAGCGGACAACCGCCTTCCTACACGACGATTGGCAGGAACCACACGTGAATACGACGTTCTAGCCAATCACAGCACAGCAGGGCGGGGCTTGTCTGAATATGGGTGGGAGAAAAAACGCGGGAGGGGAGGTTGAAGCAGCTGCGTTCACTGTGCGGCGTCAATGACAACAACAACAGGGTTAAACAGAGGAAGCTGCAGAGAAAAATCCAGAAATCGGTCACGCGTTTCTCTTGTGCAGAGTTTCGCGGCCGTAGTCCAAACTTTAACCGCTCTGCTGGGGGCTGAAGCTGTTTTATAGCCCGGTATTGTCAGATAAGCTGCAGGGAAGAAGGAAACCAATCATTCTGATAGATCTGATACCAACACAGTTACTAATACTTTTAAAAAATCTCCTTATATATAAAAATGTGACTTCTTTGTGATTTCTACACTGAAAAACAGTAAATGTGGACATACAAATATATTCGAAAGCCTTTGCATCAGTGTTAGATTAGAGCTTAGAGCACTTCAGTTAGTTCACTTAGTTCTTCAAGGGTTCCTTAGTAAAGGGAGTGGTTCTACATAGAACCATGAACACCAAAAGAAACATTTGCATGCTTAAATGATTCTTTGCATGGTGAAATGGTTCTTCATGTTGATGGAGAATGTGTTGTAAATAGCACCTTTTCGAAATGGGTTCTATATAGCACCAAAAGGGTTCTTCTATTGTAGACATTGTGAGAATAGCAGAACCTTTTGGGTGCTACATAACACCATATACACTTAAAGAACCATTTGCATGCTTAAATCATTCTTTGCATGGTGAAATGGTTCTTCATATTGATGGAGAATGAGTATATGGTTCTACATAGAACCTTTTTGAAAATGGCTCTATATAGCACCAAAAGGGTTCTTCTATTGTAGGCATCATCAGAATGGCAGAACCTTTTTTGGTGCTACATAGTACCATATACACTTAAAGAACCATTTGCATGCCTAAATTGTTCTTTGCATGCTGAAATCGTTCCTCAGATTCTTCTATTGTAGACATCATAAAAATAGCAGAACCTTTTTTGGTGCTACGTAGCGCCATATACACCTAAAGAACCATTTGCATGCCTAAAAAGGGTTCTTCTGTTGTTACATGCTTGACATAATAACAATAGTAGAACCCTTTTTGGTGCGACACAGTACCATATACAACACATTCTCTATCAATCTGAAGAACGATTTCACCATGCAAGGAACCCTTTAAGCATGCAAGTGGTCCTTTAAGTGTTCATGGTTCTGTATGGAACCACTGTTTTAACTAAAGAACCCTTTAAGAACCATCTTTTTTAAGAGTGTAGGCATTTTCTATTAGATGTGATACCAAAAACCAAAGTGAACATTCATTTTTAAACTCCATTCATGGTGGAGGGATACATGCAGGGTGTTTTGAGGCAAAATAGTCCCCAAAGAAAACTTATTATTTCAGATTTTCCACTATTTTCCATCATCAACATTCCATATAAACTCAGAAGACTCGTGTAGGTTCACTGGTGGTTCTGGATAGTAAATAAAATGTCTATATTTGTGTTGTAGTCATGACGACCCCTGGTTCCTATCACCACCACTGTAAAGACATCTGAACCATTTCACACCAAACCTCTCTGAATCTCTCTGTTTACATCTCACACACTGAATTATGAAGGAATTTTGGTGGAATTCCCCTTAAAATAAGCTCAGACGATAAGAAAATGTAGGCGTAAGAAAAAGTAGTTCCTATTCTGCATTTGCTGCAGTCGTGCTTTTCCACTTTTCAGCGTCAAAGACAGATGTTCGGTTTACTGACTAAAGGAAAAACTTAGTGTTGATATTTTCATGCGAACATTTGGACTCAAAACTAAACAGCAGGATCAAAAATGTTGATCCTTTCGTATCAATCCGCCCTACTAGGCTGCCCTTCTGCAGAAACCTGGTCCTATATGCTTTAATGCAGCTTAGATTAGAATAACCAATAGACAGCAGGATATGTATCCATATCACTTTAAGAGTCTTTACTCAAACCACATCTGATACCTGGGGTATGAAGACATAGAAGCATCTGAGCAGCCCAGTCTTCGTACTCTTTTTTGGATCCCTCTCTGGATTTATGAGAAGTGCCGACTATAAACAGAGGCCCATATGTTGTGCCCGGTCACTCCTCGGCTTCGCTGGTGGCCCCTGCTAAAGAGGAACCCTATAGCATTGGCTAAAAACTCTGCCTGAGATGTAATAAGACAGCTGGGCTCACAGACTCTCCCCTTGGCTGTGTCCCAATCCACATTCTTGGCCTCCACTGGCCGAGTTTAGCTCCAGTGCTCAAGAATGCAAGTACAGTGCGCAGTTAAACACCCAGAAGTGCTCTTGACCCAAATATCAGCACTATTGTAGTGAAGCATGTCTGAGTGCTGCAAAGGGATTTATTGAATAAACAGTGAATAGGCTTACCTTCGACCTTAAGTCTGTTATTCAGTAGCAGACTAGTTTCAACAATACCTCACATTTCAGTTCACGGTGGATGAATCTCTCACTGTTCAGGGTCTAAATTGAATTTAAGTGTTTATCCACTAGATTTTCTTGAGTGCAGCAGTGTAGAAATTAGCTTAAGGCACTGGAACGTTAGTCCCCTTGATGACATCCCTCAAAATGAAGGAAGCAAACATGTACACTAATCTAGTGTATCCCCTGTTTTTCACATATAAGGCTAATTTTTTGCCTATAAGCAGGGTGAATAGAGTACAGCAGCTCTAGATTTGAGTAAAAGTAGAATTACTCTTGGTCACACATTACTTGAGTAAAAGTGAACAAACTTAAAAGTAAAAGTACTTGGAGTTATTGATGACTATTTTGGAGGCCTCCTTAAGTAACTCAGTTTTTCAGTCCAAAAACTTGTACTTGTGCTCAAGTATAAATATAGATAAAATTTAATTTAACGGCGTTTAAAGAACATCAGAGTTCAGAATTTACTTGTAAAGTTTACTGCTAGTGATAACTTACAAAACCAAAGGCAAATTACAACTATTGACCATCAATAAACTGGAAATTTATGATAATACCTGTAATGTAGTACTGGTGTAGCACACAATCTTATATGGCTAGCATGCTAATTATGCACTGTAGCATACATTAATCTTTCAAGTTTGCACAAAGTGGTGAAACCCGAAAATAAAGGTTAAAACATCGAAAGTTTTCAGGACTCAGCTTTCAAAATATCCGCCAGCAAGTGCAAACACATGGACAGCCATTTCTTCGAGGTTCTCTGATTGGCGTAATATTACAGGAAGTGTGTAGCAACAAATACATGAAATGAGGTAAAATATGTTATTTTTTCTTGAAGTAATTTGAGCCCAAAGATGGTTGTGTGCTTAATGGGTACGTGAGTTTCATATTTACCCTGGACACAGCACTTTTACTTAGCTCCTAATGTTTTAACTTTTACTCAAGTACAGAAGTATTGCACTTTGCTTAAAAGTTCTCAGTAGTACTAAACTTTACATTCATACATTCGTACATTCCAAACTTTGTTTTTTTTAATGTTAAAAGTGCGATTTCAGTGGAAAAAGCTAAGCTTGACTGGGCCTTTATGCTTGTAATCTGCATTGCAAGCATAAAACTAGCCGTTTGAAAAAAGAAATATGATAGATAATATAATTTTTCCACAGCGTGTTACATATGGGGTGGCACGGTGGCGCAGTGGGTAGCGCTGTTGCCTCACAGCAAGAATGGCCTGGGTTCGATTCCCGGCCGGGTGACCAGGGTCATTTCTGTGGGGTGTCTGTGTGGGTTTCCTCTGGGTACTCCGGTTTCCTCCCACAGTCCGCAAACATGCAGGCATACTGAATTGCCCCTAGGTGTGTGTGTGTGTGTGTGTGTGACTGTGAATGTCTGTCTGTCTGCCCTGCGACGGACTGGCGACCTGTCTTCCGCCCAATGACAGCTGGGATAGGCTCCAGCGACCCAGAAGGATAAGTGGTTTAGATGATGTATGTATGTCTGTCCCAAATGCACACTTTTAAACCAAGTGCCTCTGAGGACTCTCGCCCTGTCCAGCTGCACATTGTTGACAAGGGCGGACTTGGATGAGACCCTCAGGTCTTTGGGCTCCATTTGGGACAGACCTGTTGTCTTCAAATGGCAGAGAGTGCATTTTGGGGGTGTGTTGTTTTGTACGCTGGACAGGGCTTTCATCAGTGCGCTAGACATTCTCTGATATAGTTACACAATAGCACATCTAAATAATATTATGATTAGAGTTATATGTATATTAGGTTAGATGCTAACTGCATTTCATTGGCTCTGTACCTGAACTCTGCACAGTATAGACAATAAAGTTGAATCTAATCTAATCTAATCTAATTATGCAGTGAACAGGGTGCATTTTAGCGCCCAGGTGATTAGAACGAGGCTTGATTTGAGACGCAGCCTCTGGCTCGTGTTGCCTTGTCATGCATAAATGTTGACACTTCCTATGGGTGGCACGTTCTCAGTGTACACTGTCGTTGTCATGGGGATGTCAATAACAGCTTCTAGTTTTGCTGTAAACAGGAAAAAACAGTATAGTAGTGTCTAAGGAAGTACGATTACAGATTGTTGTATGTGCAACAACTGACACAGAGAAAGAAACACCGTCCTGCACTAACTGCCTTATTAGTAAAGCATTTTGTGTCTGTATTGCTGTACAGAGATAAACGTTAGAATATACTTTGCATTGGACCATAAACTGGATGGCTTCGTTCATGAACAAGCTAAAGGGGGCCTGGACGCTAAAGTCAGTCTTAACTAGGTGGCCTCATTCAGTCATAAGCCCCACTTATGGCCAATTCATTTTGTGAACGTTTTCAGTGGTTTGAAGGCCACTCAAACGGAGAACCTACAGTCTCCTGATGATCATCAAACAGCACATGATTCTTCACTCAGCTCTTTTTTGCATATTTGAGAATATTTACATTTACATTTATGGCATGTGGCAGACGCTCTTATCCAGAGCGATTAAAAATTTGCTTATTTTACACAGGTAGGTGAAGGCAGTGTTAGGAGTCTTGCGCAAGGGCTTTTATTGGTACAGTGTGGGGTGCTTACCCAAGCTGGGATTGAACCCCGGTTGTAGAAATATCGAGTCAGAATATCAAGTCAGTACATCAAGATCAACAGAAACGTTTGGAGAGGTTGAAGTGAACATATTAGCATTTTGTCAAAATGTTAAATTATTACATTTATTTATTATTTATTCTTATATTTCTTGAAATGGTGGTTGCTAAAGTGTTGCTAGGCCATTGCTATGGAATTCCAAGTAGTTGCTAAGATGTTGCTAGGCCATTGCTATGGAATTCCAGGTTGTGGCTAAGATGTTGCTAGGCCATTGCTATGGAATTCCAAATGGTTGCTAAGATGTTGCTAGGCCATTGCTATGGAATTCCAAATGGTTGCTAAGATGTTGCTAGGCCATTGCTATGGAATTCCAGGTTGTGGCTAAGATGTTGCTGGGCCATTGCTATTGAATTCCAAATGGTTGCTAAGATGTTGCTAGGCCATTGCTATTGAATTCCAAATGGTTGCTAAGATGTTGCTGGGCCATTGCTATGGAATTCCAAATGGTTGCTAAGATGTTGCTAGGCCATTGCTATTGAATTCCAAATGGTTGCTAAGATGTTGCTAGGCCATTGCTATGGAATTCCAAATGGTTGCTAAGATGTTGCTAGGCCATTGCTATGGAATTCCAAATGGTTGCTAAGATGTTGCTAGGCCATTGCTATGGAATTCCACATGGTTGCTAAGATGTTGCTAGGCCATTGCTATGGAATTCCAAGTAGTTGCTAAGATGTTGCTAGGCCATTGCTATGGAATTCCAAGTAGTTGCTAAGATGTTGCTAGGCCATTGCTATGGAATTCCAGGTGGCTGCTAAGATGTTGCTAGGCCATTGCTATGGAATTCCAGGTAGTTGCTAAGATGCTGCTAGGTTACTGCTAGGTTGGCTTTGTCAACTTAATTCCAGGTGGTTGCTAAGATGTTGCTAGGCCATTGCTATGGAATAGTAAGCAGTATTATTAAATTATATAAGCACTTTAAGTAAATTATCTTTGAACGTATGTATGGAAACTGTACATGTGATTGGTCTCAAAAGCACAACATCATTATTCCCATGTAGGCTCTACAATCCTGTTAATTTTCAAAGTTCTAGCTTAAAAACTGTGACCCCAGAAAACGGCACCAAAAATGACATAGAACAGCAAAACAAAGATAAGTAAGTTGGCTTTGTCAACTTAATTACTCAAGTATCATCCACCCCGACAACAATACACTGAAATTTCCATTAAACATACAAAATACATGCAGATTACAAAGCACAGTGTCAAACAAGTTCATGTGTATTTATCTTGTCTTCTTCCTTTCTCTTAGTCTTCGTAATTCACAAACAGTCTGTTTAAAAGCATCTTCAGCTGAAACTTGGCCTTACTCTGTTATCACACCCACATCTAGTTTTCCTTTTCTTAAAATGTATGACACATCAGCAACACGTGCACAACAACCAGTCTGAAGCTGTTACACCAGTCTAAATGCTTTTCATCAGAAAAGTTCATACATAGTTGTTTTTGCACTGAAACCAATTTGTAAACTTTAATCTTTCATTTTCTCCTTATTTTCACTGAACGCTCCCCTTCCTCACTCATTGCTCCTAAAATCTGTGTGAGAGGGAATCAAATACTGAAAGACACTGCCACCTGGTGGCCAAAAGATAATAACAACATTAATTATCTATGTCTGTTGTCTCCAACCCTTGTCCTGGAGATCTACCTTCCTGCAGAGTCTAGTCCCAACCACAATCTGCCACACATACTCCAGCTAATTAACCTCTTCCCAAGTCCCTGATTGGCTGGTTTAGATTAGAGTTAAGTAAGGGGGCGGGGCAGTTTACTGGATACAGGTTGGAACTAAACTCTGTAGGAGGGTTGCTCTCCAGGACCAGGGTTGGAGACCACTGGTCCACATTATCAAGTCAAATACAGAGCACCCCTCCTCCCAGCATCCGTCACTTTATCACTTTAAAAAAGATGGTTCTTCAAGGGTTCTTTACTAAAGAAAATGGTTCTATATAGAACCATGAACACTCAAAGAACCCTTTGCATGATTAAAGCATTTTTCATGTTGTTGGAGAATGCGCTATAGACGGATCTATATAGAACCTTTTTGAAAAGGGTTCTGTATGGCACCAAAAAAAGGGTTCTGCTATTGTTACAAGCTTATATTATAATGACAGAACCCTTTTCAAAAACTTTCTGTATAGAACCATCTGCAGCACATTCTCCATCAATTTTTAGAACCTTTTCAAGATGCAAAGAACCCTTTAATCATGCAAAGGGTGTTTTGAGTGTTCATGGTTCTATATGGAA
The DNA here is from genome assembly GCF_904425465.1 of Colossoma macropomum. NCBI lineage: Eukaryota > Metazoa > Chordata > Actinopteri > Characiformes > Serrasalmidae > Colossoma > Colossoma macropomum. The sequence continues at coordinate 5,862,322 of NW_023494809.1, forward strand.
CCATTTTCTTTACTAAAGAACCCTTGAAGAACCATCTTTTTTTGGTTCATCACATTCTTTCCTAAGACAGTAGAGTTGTTCTGTATCTCAATTATGCAGTTTCTGATACTGTATGATTCAGTTTATGATAAACACGGACTAAAGCGCTGACAGAATTCTGTCGTTATGAGAGCTGCTGCTGTTTTTTAGCTATTTAGCTATACATGCTGAGCCTGGTGGGTTATGTGTGACGGTGAGTCAGAGGTGGGGACGTCTGTGTGGATTTAGAGCTGCTTCCCCAGCAACGGACAGAACAGTGCAGTAAAGCCATGGACACTCCAACCCTCTACAGCACCCTGACCCTGCTGCTGCTGCTCCACTCAGCAGGTAAGAGCTTAGAAACGATTCTAAGAATATGGAAATGTGTTATATATAAAACATGCTATACATTTTCTTTGTGTCATAATAGCAACTTCACACTTTTCTTAGACTGAAAGAGCTGAACAGGCAAATCTCAAAAACTGTGGCTTCTAATGATTGTCTCAAAGAATAATACTTCAAACAGACCTTCTCGATCATATACTGCAAAACTTATTATTTCTAGGCATTTTTACTTGTTTTAAGTAAATTTATAAAAGTAAAATTCTCACTATATTATTATTGTACAGATAATTGCACTTGTTTCAAGCATATTTCTTCAAATAAGCAAAATTATCTGACAATAATGTCAATTTTACTTAATAAAATTACTTAAAACAAGGGTGAAAATTTTAGAAATTATAAAATTAAATAATCCTAAAATATTCTTAAAATCATATTAAAATTAGAAATATTAGATACATCGACTTGACTTAAGATCATCTCACTTGCCAAGATAGCATATTTTTCAGTGTAGATTAAATGGATACTCTGCAAAATACAACATTTATGTGCTGTAAATGGTTCTATTTTGAAAAATGTTTTTCTATTGTAACAAGCATGACATCGTAACTATAGAGGAACCCTTTTGGGTGCTATATAGAACCCTTTCAAAAAGAACCTTTTCGTATATATCATCTATGTTTTCGTATATATCATCTACGTTCTCCATCGATCTAAAGAACCATTTTATGATGCAAAAAACCCTTTAATCATACAAAGGGTGCTTTGAATGTTCATGGCTCTGTCTAGAACCATTTTCTTTACCGAAGAACCCTTGAAGAACCATCTTTTTTAAGAGTGTAAAGTGGTGATTAAACAGATTAAACAGATTAGATTAGATTAAACAGACACTCTGCAAAATATGACATGTGCTGTAGATGGTTCATTATAGAACCTTTCTGAAAAGGGTTCTTCTACTGTAACAAGCATGACATCGTAACTATAGAGGGACCCTTTTGGGTGCTATGCAGAACCCTTTCCAAAATAGGTTCTATATAAAACCATCTACATTCTCCATCAATCTGAAGAACGTTTTTACAATGCAAAGCATTACAAAGGGTGCTTTGAGTTTTCATGGTTCTATATAGAACCATTTTCTTTACTAAAGAACCGTTGAAGAACCATCCTTTTTAAGAGTGTACTGCCACACTACCCTAAAGAGTGAGAGTTTAAAGATTAGCAATATCTGTACAAAAAGCTAACTATCACTAATAGATCCCAATCAGTATTAGAAATATTTGACTTGCATTGATCTTCCTCTCCAGTTCCAGCAGCACATGATGGAAACTAGCATTGAAGGAGAACATGTGAAGAACTCTCCTGATAGCATGCAGTCAGTTAGCAATGTTAGCACTTTTGTGTGAAGTTCTTCTTTGACTAGCACCTGGTCCGCCAGCCTATGAAGAAGGTCTGTCTATGAATATGCACATGTAAATAATGCAAATTAGTTTATTAGCAACATTAGAATATTTATGTGACACTCCCCTTTGATTGGCATGGATTCAGTGTCCCTTGTTCACATCTACGACTCTATTTATATGCATAATGCTAACTAGCACCAGTAGCTTCCATTAATTAATACCAATATTAGCATTTTAGTCTTGGACTAGCATTGACCCTTCCAAGTTTCAGCTGAAGATTGACCCAAGGTGCACATGTGCATAATGCTACTGGCCCTTGATAACCCTTGATGTCCCCTGATGACCCTCTGTTCACAGCAACGCATGATGATGGCTGGTCCATGAAGGTCCCAGCGGAGGTCCGGGCTATAGAGGGCTACCCGGTGGTGCTGCCCTGCTCCTTCACACACCCTCACAACACCCACCACGCCTCCATGCACGTGGTGTGGCGACTGGGTCACACCCACACAGGCACAGTGCTGTTCCGCTGCTCGAGCCTCAACGGCAGCCAGTACTGCCATCCTGGACCAAACCAGGACCAGCGCTACCGCCTGGAGGGAAACCACCGGGAACATGACCTGTCACTGCGCATCAACAGCGCCGCCTTGCAGGACAATGGCCGGTACTACTGCCGTGTGGAGCTGCCGGGACAACCACATGGCAGCTATGAGAATAAAATGGGGACGCGGCTAAGAGTGGAAGGTAACATTCACCTAAAATTGTTGGTCCCTTATAGTTGATCAAGACAGTGATTGGTGTCTGGTGTTTGTTGCTTTAGTTTTGCTTTGAAGCTACAAGGTTACTATAGATAACAAGTAATGGCTCGTAGCCTGCTTTTTAGGTATGCACCGTGACTATGCAGCTGAAGATGTTCACATGTTGATTAAGTTCAAGTCAAGTCCCAGGTCTCTGAGGTGCAAGTCCAGATCAAGTCTCTGTGGTACAAATCTGAGTCTTGAGTCTCTGAGGTGAGGGTCTGAATCTCAGAAGTGCGAATCTGAGTTGAATCTTAAGTCTCTGGAGTGCGAATCTGAGTTGAATCTCTGAGGTGAGAGTCCAAGTTGAGTGTCTGAGGTGAGAGACTTGTCAAGTCAAGTCTTGAATCTCAGAGGTGAAAGTCCGAGTCAAGTCTCTAAGGCGGGAGTCCTGAGTCTCTGGGGTGGAGCTGAGTCGTTGAAGTGCAAGTCTGAGTTGAGTCTTATGTGTCTGGAGTGCAAATCAAATCTTTTGAGATGTGAGTCTGAGTTGAGTCTCTGAGGTTAGAGTCCAAGTTGAGTGTCTGAGGTGACAGTCTGAGCCAAGTCTTGAATCTCAGAGGTGAATCCAAGTCAAGTCTTGAATCTCAGAGGTGAGTCAGAGTCTGAAGTTTTTCTGTACCTTGTTGACCTATATCCCAGTCGCTTAGCTTGCACTATGCTTATTGTTAGCTAGCAGCTTCCATTACTTGTTTTTAGATTAAGATTAGATTAAGTGACCCTTATTAGTCCTACAGTGGGGAAGTTTCACCTCCACAATCTAACCCATCCGTGCAGTGAAACACCACATACACACTAATGAAGACACACACTAGGGGGCAGTGAGCACACTTGCCTGGAGTGGTGGGCAGCCCTATCCGCAGTGCCCGGGGAGCAGTTGTGGGTTAGGTGTCTTGCTCAAGGGCACCTCAGTCGTATGCTGTCGGCTTATGAGATCGAACTGGTAACCTTCCGGTCGCAAGGCTGGTGCCTTAACCTGCAGCTCATAACTGCCCCCAGTTAACTGCATTAGCCTTGTTATTAATACATTTAAAATCTAATACATTTTCACCAAAAACTTGCTTTAAACCAAAAACCAGGCATGTTCAGTAAGAGATGACCTAAAGGGAGTTTCCATTGAACTACCCTCATTTTTTGCACTTGGATTAGAAATTTTGCTTTGTGAAACCTGTTTGTGTTGTTCCTCTTTTCCAGCTCCTCCACGTATCCTCAGCTTGTCCATAGAAGGCAGCATGGACACTGGTCTCAAAGCTCGGTGTAAGGTTCAGGGTTCTCCCCAGCCAGACGTCCAGTGGATGGGTCCAGACGACGTTTTTGAAGGGGATATTGGATTCCCATTCTCTCAGGAGGCCCCAAGTCAGCACTGGGTCACGATCCACCTGCTGGACGTCCAGCCAGGAGGGCAATATACCTGTACTGCTTCAAACCCTCTGGGTAAAGACCAGGCCATGGTGTATATTCTACCCCCAAGCCCAGAGAAATCCATCAGTAAGAGCAACCCTACAGCCCTGCCACTGATGCTAGGGTTAGCATTAGCGGCTAAAGTGCTACTAGCCTTGGGTCTTGGAGCCTGGATAGTTAATCTGCTAAAATCAAAGGAACCACCAGAAGCTCCAGATTTTCCTTCTTCACTCTCATAACCACATAGCTTGCATACAGAGGTGGGTAGAGTGCACTGTAAACTGCGAACATAACTTTGAGAAAAGTGGGAGTGACTCACTTCAGTAAATTAGCTAATTAATGTCAAGTTAAGTCTACAAATTGATTTTAACTTTAGTAAAATGATCATTCTAAGTTAAAGAAGTACAGGGTGATTCAAAAAGATTAATCTGATTTCAAAGCGCCATATTGTTACAACCGTGAGGCACAGAGGAACCAATCACAATCCAAATGAAAGAGGGGGTCATAGAGTTTCTGACTGGCTCCCTTCAGTCTGAGAGGAGATGAGACCCCTGAGCAGAAAGCATTCTGCGTTCTCCACTTCAATAAGAGTGAATCCGTCATAACTGTGCAGTGTGATTTTCGTGGGCAGTGAAGCTCCAACAGCTCAGAGCGTTCGTCGTTGGTTCCACAACACTGGATGATCTCCGAAATCGCACTGAAAGAGCCGTGAGTGCAGCGTCACCCGACATGCTCAATCCAGTATGGGATGAGTTTGACTATGGTGTTGATGTTGTCTGTACAGCTGGAGGAGGTTCATACTGAGCACTAGTAAAATTACATAATAAACTTTATGCTCAATTAAACCATTTACAGTTCACTGCATTGATCTGTAATGATTTACAAGTGAAATAAATCATTATGAAATCAGATGAATCTTTTTGAATCACCCTGTACATAGATGGTGAAGCTCAGAATTAAAATGTAATATTTCTAAGTAATATTTGCAAGACATTTGCTAATATTTCCTATTTAGTTACATTTATTTGATGAAACATTACTTAAAATAAGCAAATCTGCTTAAAACTTCATAGTGAAGTATACTATTACCATTTACCTCGTAGGCTAAAGCTATAAAATTACTCCTGTTTGTACAGCACTGTTCTTCTCTTTTTGGATCTTTTCGGTCTAAAATAAGGTGCTTAAGCTCCGAAGTGAGAGGAGTGATCAACAGTAAAGCAGAACATGAGCTGAACCAACACAGATTGAAATTAAACCCAAAAAAGAATAAGGAACTACATGTTGAATGGAAATGAGGACATTACTTTCCTCGTTTATCTAGCTGAACTGAAAAGTCAGGAATGTACAAATCCATCAAAATTTACTTAAGTTTATGTAAGTGAGTAAATGGAACTAGTGGCTACTCACCTCTGCCTACACATGACTATAATAAGCTGTAAGACTAATAACTGAACAATGAGTTGATGGCTGTTTTCCTGGACGTGAGCTGAAGGGACATTCCGGCCTAAAACTGGCATGTGTTCTCCACTGTGTTATATAATATACTGTAGCGCAGCGTTATATCCCTCCGCCTCATCAGTTTGTTTTTGTTTTTAGTTTCGCCCATCAGGGTTCTCTCACTACAATACCCAGCATGCATTATGCAATTATGTCTGAGACATGATATTCAGCGTTCTAGCAGTGATGTTATCTATCTGGATTCCTTCTAAATTAGCTAGCTAGGAAAAAAAAACACATAATTATCCACTTAATCTGACCACTTCATCAGCAGGGGGGTTTTCTAGTCTTTAAATGGGAAAATCTCATTCTAGTGACTATGACGGCTCGGCTGGGTGATGCTAGTAAGCATGTTTTCACTGTCAGAAATAAAGGTACATTTTTTGTTCATCAAGGTACAAACAGTGTAAATGTTCCCTCAAAGGTCCAACAGTGGTTTTAAGGTCTGATTGTGAACCTTAAATAAGTTTTTCCAGGTGAAAAGTTCGTATTTGTACCTTTTCATAACCGAATGTTTTAAACTGAACAGTAAAATAAAAGCCTGGAGACGAGACGGGGTGTGTGGAGTCAGTACAGCTTAGAACATATCATTTCAGTGGATTATGGTTCAGTTATGTTCCCTGACTAAAGGTACTGAGATGGAGCCTTGAGGGTTCCACCGCAGTGACAAGAGGGGAACTGACCCAGTGACCGTTTAGTGCCTTTATTTCTGAGAGTGTACATCAGACATAGTGAGGTTACATTTTTCATTTTGGCCAGAATGTCCCCTGAAGACGGGTCTTAGACTAAATAGCAGGTTAAAATACAAATTATATTCTGTTTAGTGTAGATTTAACTGTAAATCCCATAGTTTAAATGGAAATATGATTGATTTGTGATTTCTGGTGATTTGCATTGTTTAACCTTTACACTAGATACTACATTAATGACGCTGTTTTCCACTGTTTTAAATATAGACCTGTTTCCTCTTTTACGGTGAATCTGCCAGCCTCATGACTCTGACTGTCTCTCTCTCTCTCTCTCTGACATCTTTCATACCTACAGTATTTGTGTTTGAAGTGCCTTTGGAAAGCACTGTATTTTTATTTTTTACTTTTTTCAATTTTCCTTTTCTTTAATATACCTGTAAACAAATGATGTTTTGGTTTAAAAATGTAGTGTTAGTATATAAGTACAAAATAAAAGTCTTTGGTAAAAATATGTGTAAGTATCTTTGGAAATGAAAAGAATGCTTATTTTTTAAGGTGATATGGTAAAATTATGTATTGATTATTTATGGGTTCACAATTCTTTTTTCTTATCTATTAGAGGACAACACGGTCAGCACCAAGCCAAGTTTGACACAAACATTATATGCCAATAACACACACAGATTAAATATAAACACTAAAGGTTAATTTATTTATCTTAATTTTTTATGTAGTGCAGCTGATACAGTGTTATTACTATAATTCCACAAATGAAGACAAAGTGAAGACAGTTAAAGGGCCCCTATCATGGAAAAACACATTTTTCTCAGTTTTTGAAAAAAAAAGCTTTGGTGTCGACGTTGTTAAAGATTCTCTCCAATCTGTACGATCCATATAACTAGTGGAAACTAAGCTGCAAAAACTGTTTGGAAATGATTATGTTTTGTGATGTCACAAAAAACCATGTGCATGTATCCATCTACTCAGCCTACAGCAGATTGGCTCACTATTTCTTGTTGATGCTATAAGAAGTCCTTCAACCTGACCTGTTTTTTGAATACATGGCAGCCAATCAGAACCAGTGTCGTTTGCATATGTCAGTCTTGAAGGCACAGTAAGAAAAACAGCCTGTTCTAAGTTCTAAGGGATAAAGAGAAGCTGGAAAATGGACATGTAAAAATGAATTCCAAATATTTTTGATATATAAAACCACTATGGGGAAAATAAATATATAAATAAATAAAATATAGGATATTAGCCCTTTAAAAAACAATATTTTCAGTGATATAAGCATGTTTCATATGAATGATAGGATATATTTCACTAGGCAACAGAGAAATACAATAAAACATCAGACTATATTTTTATGGATGCACGATGATATCGATATTAAATCAGCTATATTTAATGTGATATGTAAAATAGTAACAGTTGAAGCAAAGATAATGTGGTAAGATACTTAACTACTTTTGATTCAAATATACTGGAAGTTTAGTCCACTTACAGTACAAATTAATGTACAATGTCTATGGGTCAGTTTCCTGGTCAGGGATTAAGAAAGGATTAGAAAACATTTTACTTTCAACAGAGAATCTCCATTCAGAATGCTGTGTAGTCCTGAAATCCTCTGTTAGTGCAGTTACCAAGCTAGCTAACTTGCTAACCATTAACAATAAAAACACAAAAGAGAAGATAATTATCAGATTAATTAATCATGAGACTAAAGTGCTGCACACTTTCGATTCGTATCAAAAATGTGTAGATAACTGGCGTGAGGCAACACTGGAGAGACTTGTGTGCAGGTGCAATTAGCCAAAGAGCTAGCTTAGCAGTTAGCAAGCTGGTTAACTCCTCTAAAACAAACAGTGAAACTACAGCAGTTAAATAATAGATAATTAAACAGTCACCCAACTGACTGTTTGTCATACAGCCTCTCTTTCATGTGTTTAGTAATAGTCAGTGATGCTAAATGATGCTGACCTCCTGGATGTTCTTGATCTGGCCAACGGTTGTAAACCAAGTTTTTCTTCACCAGGAAACAAATTCTTCTGTCATGCACCACAGTTGTTTCCTGTGGTCTTCTGGATATTTCGGTGTTTCTGAGCTCACTATTTTTTTTCTTTGGCCACACCTGATGTTTTTTGCACTCTCTGATGGGTTTATTTAGATTTTTCAGCCTAATGTCAGCTTCTTTCACTGGCAATGAAGCTCTTTTGACTTCATATTGAGAGTTAACAGCATCAGATTCCAAATGCAAACGCCACCATTCAACTCTAGATCTTTTATCTGCTGGCCATGGAACAGCTGAGTAGCCAACTGTCTAATTACTTTTGAGCCCCTGAAAATGGGGGACTATATATGAAAATGGTTGTCATTCCTACATTGTCAACCTATGTAGTTGTAAATACCCTCAAAATTACTGACAAATTAGCACTTGGAGTTCGTCTTCATTATATAATTTAAAATTCAATATACTGTGGTAAACAGCTAAAATAACAAAATCTTTGTCTGACTGTATGTACTAAGAATGTCCACTGCAGTTCAGTTACTGGCAAATGCAAGTGTAACTGGGCCTTTAATCCTTGACCTGGAAACTGACCCTGTATGTTTAGGGGATACAGGAAAGTCTGCACAGCTTTATCAACTTGTGTTTTTCAACTCTGGACATTTTTTATGTTTTCTTGCTATTATGGACCAATTTTATCCTCCTTCGTTTGGCATCTGATGCTTCTGTAGTTTCGTACTGGAGGCATGAGGCTAACGCAGCTAACACAGAATCCCTTTCCCAACCAATTAGCATGGTGCTAACTGGATGCCTAAATCAACACACACCTGCCACAAAGTGTGTGGAGTTGTTCAATAATCTCTAATAGACTTGATTATGTGGTTTCTGACACTGTATGACTCCCTGTTATCTATAAACATGGGCTGAAGCAGAGACAAGACTCAGGCTTTAAGATAGCCGCTGCCATTGTTTTGGCTGTGTTCTTTGGTGCATAGATAGCAATGCATGGCATGCAGTTTATTTAATGCTAATTGGTGTACATATGCTTAGATGCATTAGCCGATCCAGCTCCAGTGCAAAATTAAAGAAGCAAACTTTACACACCAAATGTCTTGCCTGTTAAATCACATTTAGGACTAGGGATTCTTAGAAAAAGCAAAAGCAAAACTAAAACAAACAGGACTATAAGTTACTGTGAAGAGTGGTTCTCAGGCATACGGCTCAATGAGACTGAAGTAGCGCGGTGGAGTGTAACACATAGGCTTCAGAGAAGAGCAGCACCGCCCGCTGCTCCATGTGTAGTTCCCGTTCGGCTCCATCCGAACGGAAGCACACATGCCTTTCTCAGGAATAACCGGCTGGCCTCTTTCCCAGTTGGTGAAGCCTAAGCCTTGTCCACTCTGCCAGTACCACTCTCTGGTTAGCAGGCGACGCCGCAGGCCAATCCACGCCTGACCGCTAGCTCCAACCTCCGTCAGCATCTGGGCCATGTAATACTGGGCCTCAGCCCAGCTGGGGCTGGCCAGCTGAGCACCATTATCCACACAGTACTGACGAGACGCTTGCCAGCTTATTGACAGATTACTAACGTCCAACACCGCCGGAGACATCAGACAGCCACCAGGGTCTGCAAGCAAACAGATATTTAGAGCGATAGTTCAATTATGAAAAAGAGTAACAGGCTTACCTCAAATATAATGCTACTTTAGTTTTAGTAATGGAGCTACAAAGCTAATGTAGCTAACAAACAGTGGGAGCCACTCATTACGAATAATCTATATAGAGAAAACTTATGTTTTAAATGTATTACATGTAATAAGTATTGTTGAGTAATGCAAGGAAGTACAATTCAGTCACTGTAACGTGATCACAAGAATCAAATCTGTAATGTGTTAAACTACTTAATTACAGGAAAAGGTAATCACATCACTGTAACACATTCCTTTGTACCAGACTTTCAAGGCTAAATCATCACACACTTACCTCGAGCCACACCAAAGCAGTACACTCCAAACATGTCTTGGCTAAGCAACTACATCACCACATGATATCTATACCTATAGCTGTTTTGTTATTAGTGTTGGGGTAGATACTCTTAGAAAGTAATCATTTATAAGTTAATAATTATTACTCTCAAACTCTGACAGGATTACTTTACTTATTGCTTCCTGGAAAAAATAATCTCACTTTTCATTATTTTCTTTATAGTCAGTTCCCTTAATATTTGAATGTTGACAAAGTTATTAGTTATTATATCTGTCTGCCAGAGCATATTAGAGTTTAAATTAGATAATGAATATGAGCTCAAATGAGCAGGCTTTAATTTAAGGGTATTAACATCCAGATCAGGTGAGCGGTGTAGGAATTAACCTTCTCGTTTACCTACAGTAAAGCCACTTTTCCACCGCATGGTACCGGCTTGACTTGACTCGGTACCAGCTACTTCATTTTATACTGCAGATATGATACCCTCTCAATGTAGTTGGTCATCACAGCAATGCCAAATGGAACTGCTGTGATGTGAAGGAGACAAATTTTGTTCAGAAGAGGCTGATGGCAGCAAAGACTACTGAAAACAACAGGAGAGTTTGGGAAAAACTGAACCAGTTCAGATGATGAGACGATTCTGGTGGCTCAAAAAAGGCGACGCAAGAGGCTACGCTAACCTGGTAGCTAACGTTAGCACGTGTTTAACGATTCTCTCAGACTAATCAGTTGATGATCGGTTCAGCTTGCTTGGAACCTCAACAGATGGCACCAAAAATGTACCGGGTACCAGGCACCAGGTACCAACTTTTGCCTAATGGAAAACCAAAAAAGGTGAGTAGACATCCAGTTGAGTTGAGTCGAGTCAAGTCGAGCCGGTACCATGCAGTGGAAAAGTGCCTTATGTGAAATGCATGCTCAAGTGGATGTCAGGTCTTTGCCATTGCAGAACATTCCACTTCTTTGCCTTAAAAAAAGTCTTTGGCTACTTTTGCATGTATGCTTTGAATCACTGTCCATCTACTCTGTGAAGTGCTGTCCAATGAATTTTGAAACATTTGGCTGAATCTGAGCAGATATTATAGTCTTGTACACTTCTGAATTCATCCTGTTGATTTTGTCAGCAGTTGAATTATATACCAATACAAGGGAAACAGTTCCACTGGCAGCCATACATGTAAAACTACCTCCACCATGTTAACAGGTGTTATGCTGTGGATCATGAGCAGTTCTTCTCTCCGTACTCTTCTCTTCCCATCATTCTACGACAGGTTCATCTTTGTCTCATCTGTCCATAATATGTTGTTCCAGAACTATACGAGCTATTTTTTTTTTGCAAAGTCTAATCTGGTGTCCCTGTTTTGAGACTTACCAATAGTTTACAACTTTTGGTAAATCCCTCTGTATTTACTCTTGTGTAGTCTTCTCTTGATTGTTAACTCTGACCTCCTGGACGCTCTTAATCTGGCCAATTGTTGTGAGAGTTTTTTTTTTACCAGGAAACGAGTTGTTCTGTCATGCACCACAGTTGTTTCCTGTGGTCTTCTAGACCTTTCGGTGTTTCCGAGCTCACTAGTGCATTTTATTTTTGGCCACATCTGATGGTTTTGCACTGACTGATGGGTTTCAGCTGCCTAATGACAGCTTCTTTCACTGGCAATGAAGCTTTTTGGACTTTATTTTGAGAGTCAAAAGCAACAGATTCCAAATGCAAATGCCACACTTCAACTCCAGATCTTTTATCTGCTTACTTGTAAGTGAGATCATGAGGGAATAACACACACCTGGCCATGGAACCACTGAGTAGCCAACTGTCTAATTACTTTTGAGCACTGAAAATGAGGGCTGTGTATAAAAATGGCTGTAATTCATACACCATTCAATCTATGTAGATGTAAATACCCTCAAATTGCTGAAAAAATGAGCAAATCTTTGTCTGACTGTATATACTAAGAACATCTACTGCAGTTCAGGGATGGTTCACGGCTTCTCCACTGGCCTCTGATCACTCGACTAATAAGCAAGGATCTGTCCCTGAAAACAATTACAGTATCAGCAATGATTTCTTACTTGGTTCCTCATTTATAGAGATTGCTGGACCTCCATAAGCAATCCATGTCGCCATTCTCTCAAAGACATATATGGCCATTTTTGAGGAGGGATGCCAGATGACGTACGACCTGTAAAGATTAAGGTCCACAGCAGCCCAGGAGTATTTTGTACCATTTATGACTGTCCACTTCGCTGTTGGGATGAAACCGCCGCTGTCTAAACGTGTATATGATGCTTTAGCTGTTTCCACAATGATCACAGCCTGAGATTTGGTCGCTGAGGTGCTGTGTACCAGGTAGCAGGCAGAGAACATTGAGACTGGGATGAGATCTATCAAACTACCAAAGCGGACAAGTCTGAGAGACACGGGCTGTGAGGTTGTGATGTTGGAGAACCCGTCCGTTAGATGCTGATAGAAGGGTAGGAAGTCAGAGTTCCCAGAATCCAACGTCTGAGAGCCATAAAGTGGTGGAGAACCATACTTGAGCTGAACGGACTGGTCTGAAGTTAAGAACATTCGGGACTGGTTGGTGATGTAAAAGGGAGGCACGAGGAAACTGTTTCCCAGGAGGTTTGCGGGTCTAAGCTGATGGACGACCATGGAGCACCTGCATAAGTACGTGTCCAAGCAAGGATGGGTTAGCAACACAGAAATGTTAGCGCTAGCGGTGACCTTCACCAAAGAGTCATTGCCCTGCATCTGGATGAGCTCAAAGGGACCGAGCTTGAAGGTAGTATCTTTGGACTGTTTCAGTTTGATGGTGACAGTGTTATCCTTGTCTTCTGCATTGATAATGAGAAGCCTGAGGAAGTTGTAGGTTTGAGATGGACTAGAAGAACCTGAAGAGTTGCTCGGTTGGAATGAGACATTGTAGTTGTTTAGCATTAAGATGATTTCTGTAAAATTGGGGAAAGGAATCAGATACTCTTTGCCTAAATTACCTACAGGTTGAACAACGTTGGTTTGAATGCTGTCACCCCTCCTGCTAATAGAAAACAGTGTGATGTCGTTGTCGCTGGTGATTCTGACGGACTTTGAGGAGCGGTTGAGTTGGTGCTCCTCCACTCCATCGGGAAGGGACACAGTTTTCATCTGACCTGCACTCAGAGTCCCCTTGTCTACGCTTGTGCCGTTGAAGGTGACGCTGAAGTTTGTGTTGTCATTCAGGGCGGTGATTTTGAGGACGTTGATGGGATAGGATGGATAATAGTAAGCAATGTTTTCTGGAAAGGCCGTGACAAAGTCCCTACCGTAGTTCACCACAGCACGGCCTTTAAAAAAACACACAATTGGAGGGTTTACTTTAAAATGTGTTCCTGTTAAAGAATGTGTTCTGTAACCTAATTAAATGAACCTAAATACAAGTACACTATAAAAATTACTCTGGAAATGTACAGCAACTTATAGGCAGCAGAGGTATCGGGTAAGTACTACAACTAATATTTACTTCAATACTTTGGAATTACCAATACTAATGGAATTACTTCAATACTTTACTGCAATATTTGTTTACAGTAATGGCATTTCACTTCAACACAGTAAAATGATCTTTTCTGAATAGTATATGTCTGCGCACATATATCAGGACATGAACAGCGTTTTTGCCATTAAAATGCATTTTTAATACTTTTTAAAGTCAAAAATTCTAGCAAAAGGCAATTATTGTTATTATTTTTTTCTCAAAACATATAATAACTAATTTTTTTTTAATTTATCAGGCTCCTCTAATAATAATCAGTCTTAGATTAATGTGAAACTGCAATATACAAGAAAAATATCTTTCAGGCTCCAAAAGTCAGTTTTTAGGTTTGAACTGTATAGTATTAAACTCAATCTGGAAAAGTGAATGTACACCACCGTTAGCTTGATGTAGCATGACACTGTGAAACCCACAGAGGATGAATCGCACAGTTAGTTGAAATTAGCATTAACATAACACTGATTCTCAGAAACATACAGTGAAAAAGGACACTTACAAAGTGAAAGTTTCTGCATTATATTCTGCTATATAATGACATATATGACAAAAATGCTTATGAACTCCTATCAACATCCCATGCTTTATTTATGTTGGAACAGGTTGTGCTAACTTAGCTAGCATGCCATTAGATAGCTAGCTAGCATCAGCTAGGCTAATATTAATGAACTTTTTAACTTGTTAAATATAGACTTCACAGATATTAATGCAGCTCAGCTATTTCCTCAGAAATAAATCCTGAAAAATGAATAACTTGTACTTAATAAATGAAAGGTGGTTGCACAGTACCGAACATAGGCAGGTACCAGTACGGATACTGCTAAGGAGACGATCCCAATAAAAAAGCCAATAAAAAAGCTCTGGCTTACCGTGGGATATCACTGACATAATAAACAGGATGGTCAGCATGGTTGAGCAGGACTGGCTGGATTCTAACAGGCTTGACCAGATAAGCTCAGGGCTCGTTGGGCTTGAGATGTTTTTTGAGCTCTGAAAGAAAAAGGTAAAGGTACAGGGATGTTACACAGGGTTCAGGGTTGACACTGTGGCTTGGTTTTCTGGACTAATCCTGGACTACATTTTCATTTCAATAGGAAATCTTCATTCAGAACGCCATGGAAGACCGTTCTCACGGACAGAGGAGAAAAAGTCATCTACATTTTCAATATGTCAAAATGGTATTTCAAAATAATGACTTCTTTTATCAACATATTTACTTAGTATCTCAACATAATGACTTTTTTCCCTCAAAATACTGACTTAGTATCTCAAAATAATGACTTATTTTCTCAATATATTGACTTTGTATCTCAAAATGATGACTTAGTATCAAAATATTAACTTCTCAAAACAATGACTTAGTATTTCAAAACAATGACTTAGTATCTCAAAATAATGATCTGTTTACTCAAAACAATGACTTAGTATCTCAAAATAATGATCTATT
The DNA here is from genome assembly GCF_904425465.1 of Colossoma macropomum. Taxonomy (NCBI): domain Eukaryota; kingdom Metazoa; phylum Chordata; class Actinopteri; order Characiformes; family Serrasalmidae; genus Colossoma; species Colossoma macropomum. Next base: position 5,877,431 of record NW_023494809.1, read on the forward strand.
TACTCAAAACAATGACTTAGTATCTCAAAATAATGATCTGTTTACTCAAAACAATGACTTAGTATCTCAAAATAATGATCCATTTACTCAAAACAATGACTTAGTATCTCAAAATAATGATCTATTTACTCAAAACAATGACTTAGTATCTCAAAATAATGATCCATTTACTCAAAACAATGACTTAGTATCTCAATACAATGACTTAGTATCTCAAAACATGACTTAGTATCTCAAAATAATGCTCTATTTTCTTAAAATATTGACTCAGTATCTCAAATAATGATTTTTCTCAACATATAAACTTTGTATCTCAAAATAATGACCTATTTTCTCAAAATATTGACTTAATATTTCAAATAATGATTTATTTTCTCAATATACTGACTTCCCTGCAAGAAAAACTAGCATAGACCAGCTTAGATGCTTTTGTCAGCAGGGTTAGTTTCTCGATCACTTATTTTCTCAAAACACTATTTAAAATATTGACTTAATATATGAAACAATGACTTTTTTTTAAATACTGCTTTAGTTTCTTGAAATAATGACTTAATATCTGAGAAATGATGACTTATTTTCTCAAAATATTGACTTAGAATCTTAAAATAATAATTCATTTTCTTGAGGTTTGGGTTATTACGTCAAAATAATGACTTATTAAATTTCAAGAAATCAGTCATTATTTGGAATGTCTTTATTAAGAAATACCAAGATACTAATGTAACAGCTGTACCATTTAAGGTGGAATGTATCATTCTAATAAGAAGCTAATTTCAGCCTCATAGTTCCTGTACTGATAGATGCTGGATGTTCTAAGAGGTTCCACTGCAGTTCTATAAGCTGCTTAGTACTTAATACAGCTAGTTTTTTGAGCTGCTACTCTTGCATTTCTATTGAAGATGTTTTATAGAGTACTATTCGTTTTACTGCAGTCATTATTTCACTTAAATAACAATACTTTTACTAGAGGATGGCGTCAGGATACTCTACACATGACATGGGATTTGGGTTCATTTGCTAAAGCCAGAGATGGTTTGCATGTATTTCATGCATGAGCTGCTGCCTTTGACTGTATTTGGACCCTAAATAAACAATGAGGAAAAAATCGATGTGAAAATTGTTCATTTTTGCGAATTGGCTAAAATATCTCATATATTGTTGATTTGAAATTAATCAGATCTACACAATGTTATTTGTACACATGTACTGTATTGTGACCACCTTTCATGTATTTCATTTCCAGTTAAGATGGTTTTTAAGTACAAGTTATTCACTTCTGAGCATCATGGGAAAAGCAAAAACATAACAGAAAATTACCCAGAAGCCTCAACTAAATCTAATATCAGTGTGAGAGTTGAGTGAGTCACTCTTCTCCTTTATTCCAGCTTCCACTTATTTCAGGAGACTCACTTTCAGCTCCTCAAAGAATCTGCAGACACACCTCCAAAGCTCAGTCTTAGAAGCTGGTTGATCATTTTCTGAAGTAATCAAACACATTCAGTGGTGTTGAGGTCTGGACTCTGGGGTGGTCAGTCCATCGTTCAGCTTCTTTGTTTGATGTGTCCGTCTCCTTTTCTCAGTGAGGTTCTTCTTGATCAGCTACACATCCTTTCAGACCCACAGCGCTGAGTCGTCTTCTCACAGTGGAAGGATGGACAGAAACACCTGTGGATGTTTTCAGATCTGATCAGCTTGATTTTCTCCTCTCTCTCAGAGATGAAAGCTTTAAGTGCTGTTTATCTGATGGGGGATGTTTTGGGGTCGACCAGCTCTTCCAGGTGGTTGTTAGGAGCCCCATATTCTCTGTAGTGTTTAATCAGTTTTTGAACTCCAGTTTTGGAAACTCCTGTTGTTTCATTTGACTTTCTCTTTTCTTGTGAAAGTAGATTATTTTATATCTAACATATTTACAAATATCTCCTAAAAATGAATAACTTGTACTGACTGGCCGTTGTTAACTGGAGATTATAGGTGGTCTCTGACTTTTGCCTTTTGAGTCTTGATTATTGAACTGTCTGACTCTGATTCAGTAAAAACTCTGATACTGTATTAATCATGAATAAACTGAAGGTCTTCCTATATATGAGTTAATAAGAAATAATAATAAGTCCTTACCTGGTGGAAAAGACCATCACACTCGAGCCCTCCAGACAGAATCAGTGTGACAGATCTTTACTCTTCAGCTCACACACACACACACACACACACACACACACACACACACGGATTTGACATTCAAACATCACTATTTTCACTCACTTTTGCATAACACACTGCAAACACCAGAGCCTTGGAGACAAAGTGATTCGGGTGACTTGAAAACAAATCAGCTGCTTTTACAGTCGCTCAAAACAAAACTACAGATCTTGGAGCTTTTATTGTGGAGTTAAAAAAAAAAGTCAAATGATTCCTCAAAATCCCTGTATAATTAAATGTTTACGAGATAAAGAAAGTCGTTCTGAGTGGTTTGATGTGAAAACGTTCTGGAGAAACTTACCAAAAACGCATCATCATCCAGCTGAAGGTGACGGCTTTGATTGGGTAATGATAGAATTATTATAAGATTCAGAGAAGTTTGGGCTCAAAATAAACTTCTTAGTCTGTTTTTAACCCCTCACTCCTCTTTCACTCCCTCCCTTCCTCATTCACTCCCTCATTCACTCCCTGATTTACTCCCTTCCTTCCTCACTCTCTCCCTCATTCACTTTCTAATTCACTCCATCCCTTCCTCACTCCCTCCCTCTTACACTTCCTAATTCACTCCCTCCCTCACTCACTCATTCACTTACTCACTCACCTACTCCCTCATTCACTTCCTTATTCACTTACTCACTAATGTCCTCACTAACTCCACCCTTCCCTCCTTCACTTCCTTACTCCCTTAGTCACTCCCTCTCTACTCTCACCATCTCCCTCACTTCCTCCCTCACTGTCCCACATTTCTTTACTGACTCACTCCTTTATTCAAGTCTTCCCTTACTTTCTCACTCCCTCCCTCCCTCATTCACTCACTCACCCTCAATTCCTCATTCTCTCTCCTTTAGCAGACTGAACATTCTCCACAAGGTGGTGCTATTCCATCCTTCCCTTTCTCACTTCCTCACTCAATTATTCACTCCCTGTCCACTCATTCACTTCCTTATTCACTACCTCCCTTCCTCACTAATGTCCTCACTAAATCCACCCTTCCCTCCTTCACTTCCTTACTCCCTTATTCACTCCCTCACGACCTCCCTCTTTCAATCACTCCCTTCTTCCCTACCTCGCTTCCTCACTTACTTACTCCCTTAATCAGGCCCACAGTTCTTCACCTACTCCCTCCCTCATTCACATCTTCCCTCATTTTCTCACTCCCTCACTTGATTGATTACACCCAATTCCTCACTCCCTCACTCACTCTCTTTCAGCAGGCTGAAAATTCTCCACAAGATGGTGCTATTCACACTGTAGTTGATTAGACACGGCATAAGAGTGGTGCTTAGTATCAATGACATTGTGTGCCCTTTTAAAAATATCCTTCGGAATCGTACCAAAATAATCAAATTGAATTGTGGTGAAATATGAGACTCTGCACAATACAGAGATTTACAGCCCTACAGCATAAAGATCCACAGATCCTTCACCACGAAGCCAAAAGCAGAGACATCATTCAGTGATTAGTATATGTGCCAGTGTTTTATTTCAAACTAAAATACAGCTGTTTTTGTTTTTATTTATATTTTTACATTTAGATTATTTTACACAAGTTTTAAAATGCTTAGAACAAATTGATCAAAATAAAATAAATTTATTTCTGGGAAAAAAGCCCAAATTAATCATTGCAGTGTGTAAGATTTGGGGGGATTTATTAGCAGAAATGGAATAATAATAAACAAAACCATGAGTTCATTAGTATATAATCAGCTATAACTATGAATCATTGTTTCATTATCCTAGAATGAGCCCTTCATATCTACATAGGGTGCAGCTTCTCTTCAACAGAGGCCGCCTTGTTTCTACAGTAACCCAGAATGGACAAACCAAACACTGCCTCCAGAGGGCGCCATTTGCATTTTTAGGCTGAAGCAGCAGCTTGAATTTGGTGGCGCTGTAGCTCCGGCTGAAAGACGCAGAAAGAAGAAGAATCAGTGGTTGCTGTCAGCACTGGCTGACCATTCTGTGCTGTGAGAAGTTTTGAAGTTTTTCATTTTGACAAATGAAGGCTCAAACTTATCATTTAGCACAAGACAAAGTGAGGGAGGGTGAATCTTCACGGTCAAAGAAGAGAAAACATGAAGAAGCAAAATGAAATCAAGACAGGCGACGGCAGAAAACCTGACGGCCATCGAAGTTTCTACTTCACGCTTGGAAAGGGAGGGGTGAGGGAGGGGGTTCGGCTGGTTGCAATCTGCAACCTCACCACTAGATGCCACTAAATCTTACACACTGCACCTTTAATGTACACAACAAGATCCAGAATGTGTTACGCAAATATATCCATTGGGAATCTTCATGGTGTCAGGCACTCATGCCTGCTAGCCTAGCCACTGATTTATAACCTAGCAGGCACTGAGGTAACTCGTACCTCAGTCGTCCAACTCCCACCTTCAAGATCCATCATCAACAGGGAAACCTGGGAAATCTCACTCTGGAGTCTACTGTGGCACCACTATATGAGGCAAGTAGGCATGTTTACAACAGATGTAGTGATGGTTACATTTTTCATCTTGGCAAATAAGCCCCTTTTGAGAATGAATATCTTTGTTTTGTTGTAAAATAAACACACACCAGAAATCCCTTTTTGAATAAGCTACTTTAAGAACTGCATTTAGGACAATTCCTACAGACTTCTAGCTTTTGTTTTCAGCCCTAGTTATGTTCAGGAGAAGAACAGTTGAAATCTTTCAGGGAGGAATCCTAGAACTGGAGTTGAGAACCATGGTTCTATTGCTCTATTTGACATTCACATGGACTCCTTAGTATCAGAGATGATTAGATTTGCTATCTGGTGTCGACCAGAGGAGGATGGGTTTCCCCTTCTGAGTCTTGGTTCCTCTCAGGGTTTCTTCCTCTAGCTCTTAGGGAGTTTTTCCTTGCCACTGTTGCCATTGGCGACGCTCATGGTGGTCCTGACCTGGATTTTCTGTAAAGCTGGTTTGTGACAACACCTGTTGTAAAAAGTGCTATATAAATAAACTTTGACTTGACGTTCAGAAAGACGCTCCATAAACATAACTTTTCAGTGACATCTATTAAAATGACCACTATGGATAAGTTCTCACTCTTCTCCTCCACCTGTCTGCCCTGGTGTTGTTCAACCTTCTTCTTCCTCCTTGGGCCTTTATGTCTCTCAGCACCTCCTCCTCTTTTTCCTCCTCTGGTCCCAAGACTCCTCTTTAACAGCCTAAAGCCCATAGTTATATACAGGCTAGTTAGAGTCTAGCGTATCTCTGGAGAGCAGAATCCAAATCCCAAGTATTTTCCTGCTGACCAGGAGGCTGTCCAGTCCAGTGTTTGCTTTGAGCAGCTCCCAAATCTACCTACACAAACCTTCCCCTTCGATAAGCCAAGACACATTTTAGCACTGGAGCTATTAGACTAATGTAGCAAACAAGTAATTGAATCTTATACTGCATCAATTAGCATCATGCTAACTGCATGCCTAAATTGTGTAAATTCGTTTTTGCACTAAACTATTTATTTAATGAGGGACTTTTTTTCAAAAGAGCAAAAGCAAACAGAACTATATGCTAATGTGAAGCGTTAGCGGGTGCTTGTGGTTCTCAGGCAAACGGGTTGGTGAGACTGAAGTAGCGTGGTGGAATGTAACACATAGGCCTCAGAGAGGAGCAGCACCGCACGCTGCTCCATGTGTAGTTCCCGTTCGGCTCCATCCGAACAGAAGCACACATGCCTTTCTCAAGACTAACCGGCTGGCCTCTTTCCCAGTTGGTGAAGCTGAAGCTTCGTCCGCTCTGCCAGTACCACTCTGTGGTCAGTAGGCTGCGCCGCAGGCCAATCCACGCCTGACCACTAGCTCCAATCTCTGTCAGCTTCTGGGCCATGGAATGATGGGCCCCGATCCAAGTGGGGCCAGCCAGCTGACCACCTCTCTTCACACAGTACTGACGAGACGCTTGCCAGCTTATTGACAGATTACCAACGTCCAACACTGCTGGAGTCACCATACAGCCATTGGGGTCTGCAAGCAAACAGATATTTAGAGCAACAGTTTGGCCAAAAATTACATGTATTTTTCTTTTGCCCTACAGTTTCCTCCTTACCCTCTTCTAAAAAGATCTACAGAGAGGTTCACTCAGAAGAGGCCACGAATATTCTGTTGTAACTCCCGTTAGGATGAAGCAACCTAAACCAAACAAATATGCCACGTACCTTGACGTATGTGTAATCGATTGCATTACATGCGATGCTGGAAGTGATCTCTGTTTTCTGCCAGACACATGAAGGGGAATGGGGGTTTGCACCCGGAAGTTGCAAATGGAGGTTAAACGCCGTGACAGCTGTCCGGCGCCTACCTCATCGCTCTGACGCAGGGGCATTCCGGCTTGTTTGAAGCTTCATATACTGAGGAGGACATTGCATGTTGTTTCGTTCAGATTGCTTTGTCCTAGAGAGAGTTATTACAGAATATTCGGGGCCTCTTTCCAGTGAATCTCCCTGTATAATAATACTACTGGAATTTCCACAGGATTCCAAGAGTCTCTTAGTAAATTTAGACACTGCTACAAGATACAGGATCTAGTATTCTAGATTACTATAAGACAGCACTACAAGAAAACTTCTATTCAAGAAGTTCCGCTACAGTTTTAGAAGTTACTCAATACTAATAGTACAGTACAATTATAAAGCTGCTACTTTTGTCCAAGTACCAAGGTGAAACACAGGCAGACTTGGGGGGGTCCAGGTCGCTTGGACGCCCTAAATGTCTCAAGATCAAAATTCTGGGGGTCCCTGAAAACAGAATTATTATTATGTTATGCTGAAAAATAGATGTTCAAATACAAATTCAGAAAAAGCTCATTGTTTAGCTGCTTCACACACAAAATGTTGAACTTCTGTCTTTGGTGTTCTTAACTAACTAGAGCGGCAGCACTGCTCTGCCTCAGGGTGGCGCTGTTAACGAACACAACAAAGCTAGCACAAAACTGAAGTAAAACAGTGACATGTTTTACAGTTAACAGTACTGGCTTGCATGATAATGAAAATGTGCTAACTTGCTAACTCTGGCCGAGGATATTTGGGAAGGGAAATCAGGATGGGGATGTGAGATTGGGCTTCACACCGGGATATCACTGAAAAACTTTACAGTATGCTGTAAATTTCCCAAGAGATTTCTCAAACCAAAGACAACTGCATTACCGGTCTAGAAAAGAGCATTTCCAAAAGAGGAATTGTTGAATTGTTGACCCGAACATTTTGTTGCCACTGAAGCATCAGTGACGCTATGGCGAGTGAATTAGCAGTCCACCGACATGGGACCCCCCAAAAACACACCTTGACTAGTAACCAAGACATTTTTAATGGAATGTGTGTTTAGGCTACTGTAAACACCTCTGAATGTAGCACAAAAGAAAGCTTTCCACTGCAGTAGATTTCCACTGCTACGTAGGAAGTAAAAGGTTCCACTGCAATTCTAAAGGCAACTTAGAGCTTGACACGTTTTTGGACCTGATACCTGTTTACTCAAATTGGCCTTTTGTAGCCATTTTTCCACCTACTGAGTCATTATTTAACTGACGGGTTTAAACTCCTTTATACACAAGATCAGAGTTCTGACAATAACCATAATATCAGCTGTTAATGTTTTACCTGGTTCTTCGTTTATAGAGATAGCTGGACCTCCATAAGGAGCCCATGACCCCATTCTCTCAAAGACATACACGGCAATCTTTGAGGAGGGATGCCAGATTATTTGTGACATCAAAGGATAAAGGTCCACAGCAGCCCAGGAGTATTTTGTACCATTTATGACGTTCCATTTCCCTGTTGAGTTGAACTGTCCACTGTTCAAGCGCAGATCTTGTACTCCAGCCGTTTCCACAATGATCACAGCCAGAGATTTGATGGTTGAGGTGCTGTGTACCAGGTAGCAGGCAGAGAACATTGAGACTGGGATGAGATCTATCAAACTAGTAGTGCGGATAAGCCTGAGGGACACGGGCTGTGAGGTTGTGATGTTGGAGAACCCGTCCTTTAGAAGCTGGTAGAAGCTTAAATTCGAGCTCCCAGAATCCAACGTCTGAGAGCCATAAAGTGGTGGAGAACCATACTTGAGCTGAATGGACTGGTCTGAAGTTAAGAGCATTCGGGACTGGTTGGTGATGTAAAAGGGAGGCACGAGGAAACTGTTTCCCAGGAGGTTTGCGGGTCTAAGCTGATGGACGACCATGGAGCACCTGCATAAGTACGTGTCCAAGCAAGGATGGGTTAGCAACACAGAAATGTTAGCGCTAGCGGTGACCTTCACCAAAGAGTCATTGCCCTGCATCTGGATGAGCTCAAAGGGACCAAGCTTGAAGGTAGTATCTTTGGACTGTTTCAGTTTGATGGTAACAGTGTTATCCTTGTCTTCTACATTGATAATGAGAAGCCTGAGGAAGTTGTAGGTTTCAGATGGACTAGAAGAACCTGAAGAGTCGGTCTGGTTTGATACATCATAGTAGTTAAAGATTAAGGTGATTTCTGTAAAATTGGGGAAAGGAATCAGATACTCTTTGCCTAAATTATCTACAGGTTGAACAACGTTGGTTTGAATGCTGTCACCCCTCCTGCTAATAGAAAACACCATGATGTCATTGTTGCTGGTGATTCTGACGGACTTTGAGGAGCGGTTGAGTTGATGCTCCTCCACTCCATCGGGAAGGGACACAGTTTTCATCTGACCTGCACTCAGAGTCCCCTTGTCTACGCTTGTGCCATTGAAGGTGACGCTGAAGTATGTGTTATCGTGGAGGGCAGTGATTTTGAGGACGTTGGTGACATTGGATATATAGTAGTAGGCAATGTTTTCTGGAAAGGCTGTCACAAAGTCCCTACCGTAGTTCACCACAGCATGGCCTGTAAAACAAACAAATGGTAACTGGTGTACTCCTCAGTCTCTAAACTACAGAACAGCATTTCACAGTTTATCACTCCAATACTTTCAACTCATGGGCTTTGTTCAGACAGGCAGCTCAAATCAGATTTTTTGGCGTATCTGATTTCAACAAAAAGGCCCAATCCCATTTCTTATTCTTATCCCCTACCCCTTGTTTTCGAGTGTCACTTTGCCCCTTGGAACTGAGCTAAAGGGGGTAGTGGTTGAAATCTTCCCTCTGAAATGGGACCCTCAAATAAAAAGAGCATCACTTCATTAACAGCTACCAGCGCTGCTCTGTAGGCGACCCTGCCAGTCTGCAGTGACAGCAGAGGAGGGTAAAGTTCAGCTCCTCACTGCTGGGCTTTAGTTACATTTAGGGCATCATATGACTTCAAAGAGGGGGGCATTAATTTATTATCACCCACCCCTAATTCTTTGGTGATATGGAGCCGAAGTCAGCTAATTGCCAACTTCTTGTTTGAATTTTCCCGTTCCACCTTAAATGGTACAGCAGTTACATTCTGGAGCTTCAGGCATCAGAACTGCTGGACTGTTTAAGGTGAAACAGATAATTTTGTTAGATATCTTGTGGGTTTCTTTGGTCTCTTGTTCAGCCATCTTGCCAGTTTTTCTTTTTTTTTTCTCATATCACTCTCTTTGGGGTCTCTGAAAAACCTCTGTTTAGAGGGCCATGTAGCCCTAACACTTTGCCCTACCCCTCCATCTCAGCAAAAATTGGGACTCCCTACACCTAGGGGTGAATGTGCAAAACAGAGGGCTAGGGGTGAGGGGTGAAATGGGATTGGGCCTTAGATTTTCTGCAGTCTGAACAGCAAAAAGGCATGTGAAATATAGCTTTTTCCATTTGTGTATTGTTTCAAAGCCAATTCAAATCATATTTACGCAGCGATTCATAACATTTAGAGTGAAGTCATACTTTTGCCTACTTTTGCATACCCTTATCAGCATATGTAAATGCAACTACAGTCTGACCATACAAATCAAATTTGGTCATTTGTAACTTACAATGCAGACACTGAGGCCCTGTTCACACCTGGTATTAACATCCATCTTGAGTGACCTGATCATAAGTTAACAGTGAGATGTTTACACCTGGCTTTTTCAGATTTCCATGTGTCTTGAATGCAACTCAATGACTGGTTTGATTTTGTGAGTACAGAATTCTGCTACTGACATGTAAAGCTCTAAACAACTTGTCTCTTATTATGAACCCTCATGCCTGCTTTGTTCACAACATGCTGGCTTTCTGTTACTACCTAGAATTAATAAAGTTGCATCAGGGGGTAAAACCTTTTCATCCAAAGCCCCCCAACTTTGAAATAACCTTCCAGTCAGTGTTCGGGACTCAGACACAGCCTCAGTCTTTAAGTCTAAGCTAAAAACCTACTTCTTTAGTCGAGCTTGATGTCTAGCTTGTTCCTTTAGATAAAAGAGGTAGACCTGTGGGTTAACCCTCTAGGGGTTTCTATATCTGTGTCTGTATCTTTGTGATGATCCAGCTCAGAAATCCAGTTCAAACACTTCCTGAATCTGTAGGTCGCCCTTTCCATTCCATCTTATCACGAGATCATACGAGACTCACATCTGGAGTTATGAGCCTATGAAGAGGGGCTGAGATACACGTCATCTGCCTCTCACTGTGTGGAAGTGGTGGATTCCTGTGTCCGTCTACATTCTGTGTGAAACTGACCGATGGACACTCAGGAAATCACTAAGGACTGACCATCACGCCAGAAACCCTTCATTCAGTCCACATGGGAGTCACATGTGAAATGGCGTGCGGAGAGTTTACTGAAGTTTTTGCTGAAGTTGCTGCAGCTGTAAAAACTTGGAAACTTTAAAAAATCAAGAAAACCCAGAGACCCCAGAGGGTTATTGACATAGAGTGTTATTGTAAACTGCAAATGTCTCACACGCTCACTCAGTTTTGTTGACGGTGGAGCGCAGGGGCGCCGACATCTCAGGGAGCCCTCTCGTTGTTGTTACCTTTCAGGCTCTCTCTTTTAGTGAGGCTGTTATAGCTCGACCTGCTGGAGTCTCTGCTGCACTCTGTGACTGTTCTTAGTTGTCCCAAATAGAACTAACTGTCTGTCTGTCTCTTTGCCGTGCTGAACAGCTGCCCATACTGTGCGGTCTGATGGTGTTGATTCATCTGCCTTGATCAGGTGCCCACTGCTTGCCCGCCTTCTGGACCGGTTTGACCACCATGCTGTGCAGAAAGCCTCACCTGCATGCACTGACCCTCCTGATGATACTGGTGCTGCACAGACTCTACTAATACTAATAAATCACAGATATTGCTTCACCACCTCACAACACACTGAGCTCTTTTCATATTCACACTAAGAGATCATCATTATAGGGTTCTAACTGTCATAAACAGCACTATATGAATAAACTTTCACTTGACTTGACTGGAGGAAGGGCACCACACACATTTACAGATCGTGTATATCTTTCCTGGGCCCTATATTCCCAGAGTCCTATGCTTCCAAGGCTCTATGTTCCCAGGGCCCTATATTCCCAGAGTCCTATGCTTCCAAGGCTCTATATTCCCAGGGTCCTATGTTGCCAAGTCCATATATGCTTAAGGCACTCTTTTACCAGGGTTCTATGTTCCCAAGCCCATATGTTCCCAAGGACCTATGTTCTCAGGGATCTAAGATTAAGATTAAGTGACCCTTATTAATCCCACAACGGGGAAATTTCACCTCCACATTTAACCCATCTGTACAGTGAAACACCACATACACACTAGTGAACACACACTAAGGGGCAGTGAGCACACTTGCCCGGAGCGGTGGGCAGCCCTATATGCAGCACCTGGGGAGCAGTTGGGGGTTGGCTGCCTTGTTCAGGGGAACTTCTGGTCGCAAGGATGATTCCATAACATCCAGCCCATGACTGCCCCCACGTTTCTATGTTCCCAATTTCATATGTTCCCATGTCCATATGTTTGCAGGGTTCATCTTTCACCAGGCTATATGTTCCCAAGCCCTTATGTTCCCAAGGACCTATGTACCTAGGATTTATGTGTTCCCTGGGTTCTATGATCCCAGGGTCCTATGTTCCCATGCCCATATGTTTGCAGGGTTCATCTTTTACCAGGGTTCTATGTTCCCAGGCCCTATGTTCCTAGAGCCCTATGTTCCCAGGGTTCTATGTTCCCAGAGTCCTATGTTCCCAAATGCCATATGTTCTCAGGGCCCTCTTTCATCAGGTTTCTATGTTCCCAGGGTCCCATGTTCCCAAGACCCTATATTCCCAGGGTCCTATGTTCTATGTTCCAGGGCGCTAGTTTCCCTGTTTCCAAAGTTACAAAAGATTGAACACAGTGCCTTGGGAGTGTAGGACCAGGGAAGCGGGAAGTGAGGGTGCCAAGGGGGCTGTAGCACCCCCGCTTTCAGAACTGCAACAATAATACAGAGATCTGAAGTTTTTATTCATTTGAATTTTGAGTTTTAGAGAGGAGTTTGTTTTTTCTATTTTTATTTATATATTTTCAAAATCTGTTTAAATTAACGCTGTATCTTCATTGCAGTGAGCCGAACTGCTTCCCTCTTCTTGTGCCTTTCGGACACGTCACTACAACACATGTAGGTTGAGGTTCAAAGGCAGAAAATTTGTGAAAATGATCTAACATAATAACCTTTTATCAACTGTTTTATCTCCCACTTATTGTGCATCTTTGCTGCGTGACTGTAGGCGACACAATCGGTTACGATGCCGTTTGAACAATCTGATTAGTCGTCACTTAATTGTTTATTATAAGTTGGTCCAGAATGAGAGAGCAGAGTGATGATATATTGTCATCTCTCGCCTCATTATAGTGCAGTATGGCCCAATATGTTTGATGTAAACTATTAAAAAAATGAAAAGGAAAAAGATAAATAATTTAGCATGACATCATCGTTCACGTCACACATATGCTGTCTAAAATCACCACCAGCTTGAAACACCTTCCTGCGTCCCTGCAAATACTTAAACTGCACAAGATGCACTTCTGATAAACATCAGCTCAAATAAGGTCCGACTTACTTTGGTAAAACACTGACATGATAAACAGGAGAGTCAACATGATTAAGCAGGATCTCCAGGTTCCTCTTACAGGTCTGACCTCAATCTGCTTGAGACGTTCTTTGAGTTCTGAAAAGAAACAAAGGTAAAAGATGATGTTCCAGCTTTTTAAATTATTTCTAAAAGAGTTGATGCCAAACACACAATACACTCTTAAAATAATGGTTCTTCAAGGGTTCCTTAGTAAAGAAAATCATTCTATGCAGAACCATTAACACTCAAAGAATCCTTTGCATGATTAAAGGGTTCTTTGCATGGTGAAATGGTTCTTTAGACTGATGGAGAATGTCTTGTATATGGTTCTACACTCTTGGCAAAAAGGGTTCTTTGGCTTACAGCAATTGGTGCTATATAGAACCCTTTTCAAAAAGGTTCTATATAGAACCATCTACAGCACATTCTCCACCAGTCTGAAGAACCATTTCAAGATGCAAAGAACTGTTTAATCATGTGAAGTGTGCTTTGAGTTTTCATGGTTCTATATAGAACCATTTTCTTTACTGAAGAACCCTTGAAGAACCATCTTTTTAAAGAAGCTATATAAAACCTTTTTGAAAATGGTTCTATACAGGACCAAAAAGGGTTCATCTACTGTTGTACGATGTCAAGCTTGTAACAATAGAAGAAACCCTTTCAAAAAGGTTCTATGTAGAACCATAAACAGCACATTCTCCATTAATCTGAAGAACCCTTTCACAATGCAAAGAGCCCTTTAATCATGCAAAGGATCCTTTGAGTGTTCATGGTTGTACATAGAACCATTTCCTTTAAGAACCATCTTTTGTAAGTGTGTATAATTCACACTTTAAAATCACAACAGTGATTTTGTCCAGCAGGTGGTGCTGTTGCTCTAAACAAACGAGTCCCACAGTTCTTAAAAAGCTCTGCAGGAACATGGTGACCTCTAGTGTTGAGTTTTTGAAATTCAGGGCCTGCAGCCCAAACCAGAACCTCACTGAAAACAAAACGCTGAACTACTATAAAATAAAGCAGAAAAGTTCTCATTTGTGTCAAAACACACACTTTTTATACAAAAAGGCACATATTTTTATTAGAATTAAGACTTTGGTTAACTTAACAATTTCACAGATAGAGCTTTATCTGATATTGTCTCCAGACTGTATTTCTGAGCCAAATGCTTTAAGTCAGAGGTGCTAAATTTGCATGTTGCAGGCTGCTGCTGTAATTAGGCTGATCAGTAAAAGCTGGAGATGTTTTGCGTGTCCTCCATGCGTGAGGTGCTGCCTTTGTATTCCGTCCTGTAGTAAATGCCACTGTCCTTGGCTAAGTGTACTTAGGGTCAGTTCACTGGGCTTTAGATTTAAATGAAAACAAAACATTCCTGAATCTCATCTCTCATTACGCTTTTTGTTTCAGTTCTTCAATAAAAATAATTCACTAAAAAGCACTTAATAAAATAAGGTTTGCGCCGTTTCTCTGTACTGGATGGGCCTAAATGCCCTTCAGCATACTTTGCATGCTGTCCCTGTCATAGTGCTTAATACCCAAATATGACCACCAGCTTTTGTTTGACAGATAAAGTGCATTTGCGTGTTTTACACTTCAAAAATATACACAATTAGCATAAGCAGCAGTCTAAATGTCAACAAGATGTTTATAAAAACCACAAACTATTGAAACATCAGTGTTTTTTCCTTCATTTTTGATAAATAAAGAAAAAAGGCTAAAAAATCTGAAAACAGTGGTCACCAGCCCTCCTCCTGCCTCACCTCTGATCCAAATCTGACACCTTATTCAGCTAATCAAGGGCTAATGAAGGCAGTTGTAAGATAAATTAAAAAGCAGATTTCCAGCTGCAGGGCTGGGGAACATTATTCAACCATAATTTTACATTTAACTTAAAATGAATAGAATCAACACTAAACGTATTTAAAAACAGCCTTAGAAGAGAATTAAAGGGGAATTCCACCAAATGGTTAAACTTTTTTTGTATAATTCAGTGGTTAAAATGTAAACAGAGTGATTCAGAGTGGTTTGGTGTGAAATGGTTCAGATGTCATTACAGTGGTGGTGATAGGAACCAGGGGTCGCCATGACTACAACACAAATATAGACATTTTATTTACTGTCCAGAACCACCAGTGAACGTACACGAGTCTTCTGAGTTTATATGGAATGTTGATGATGGAAAATAGTGGAAAATCTGAAAATAATACGTTTTCTTTGGCTCACAACTCCCTGCATGTGTCCCTCCACCATGAGTGGATAAAAACAGGTTTTAGACCAAAACATTTTACACTGTGTAGAATTTTAAAAAGTCAATTTTAGACCAAAATCTTCTCAAAACGATCATAAAACAGTGTCTCAGTCATCAGGCAGTGAATTCATAACCATTTCATGTAGGAACTTTCAGTGAGGGAGCTTTTAGAGGTGGACGTCTGGTTCCTATCACCACCACTGTGAACAATTCTGACTTGGTAAGTGTCTCTAGAACAGAGCGTTTCACACCAAACCACTCTGAACCGCTCTGTTTACATCTTAACCAGTTAATTATGCATAAGTTTTGAAAAGTTGGTGGAGTTCCCCTTTAATCATTGAACTGACTCATTAGTTGTAACCTATTTGAAACTGCACTAGTCAAAGTTCATAGAATGTGTCTTAATTAGAAACACTTTCACACCGAAAGAAGAAAAGTCCTTACCTGCTGGAGAGGATCATCGCACTGCGGACTCGTCCAGTGTGACAAGATCTTTCCACAGATTTGACATTCAAACCTCAGAATTTTCACGCAGTTTTGCATAATATGCTGCGGACACCAGAACCTTCAGGACAAAGTGATTCGGGTGACATGAAAGCAACTCAGCTGCATTTACAGTCTCTCAAAACCAAACGACAGATCTTCATCCTTTATAATGGGGTTTCTCAAAATTTCCTCATAATTACAGAGTCAAGATGAATTAGAGTTTTAGAGAAACACACAGAGTCAGAACTGTTCACAGTGGTGGTGATAGGAACCAGACGTCCACCTCTAAAAGCTCCCTCACAGAAAGTTCCTACAGTAAATGGTTATGAATTCACTGCCTGATGACTGAGACACTGTTTTATGATCGTTTTGAGAAGATTTTGGTCTAAAATTGACTTTTTAAAATTCTACACAGTGTAAAATGTTTTGGTCTAAAACCTGTTTTTATCCACTCATGGTGGAGGGACACATGCAGGGAGTTGTGAGCCAAAGAAAACGTATTATTTTCAGATTTTCCACTATTTTCCATCATCAACATTCCATATAAACTCAGAAGACTCGTGTACGTTCACTGGTGGTTCTGGACAGTAAATAAAATGTCTATATTTGTGTTGTAGTCATGGCGACCCCTGGTTCCTATCACCACCACTGTAAAGACATCTGAACCATTTCACACCAAACCACTCTGAATGACATCTCATAATTCATGACTGAAAAATGTAAAAATTTTAAAAAGTTTGTGGAGTTTCCCACTCAGCCTTGAAAGACCGGATTGAATTTAAAAGGGGCTCAATAACTGATGAGCATGTCTCGGTATCAACAGCTGGATTAAACAAAGTAAAGTAGACTTTCAATAAGCTGTAAAGCTTTAATGTAAAGAGGAATTAAGAGTGTAAAAAAAAGCACACAAATGCATCACGACTCCAACTGAAGACGACCATCCTCCTGAACAGGTTTGGTAGTTTGTCAGATTCAATCATAATAAACATGTTTATAATGTAATAACATATATTAGGGGATAGAATCACACGGCATCTCAATGATACAATATTATCACAATACTTTAGCCACGATAATGATGATATTACGATACTGCGATTCTGTGATACTCGATATATTGCAAGACAGTCCTCTACGATACATCACGATATCTGTGTAACCGAAGCAAATAAAATACTACTAAATAGGAAAACAGCAGGAATTATGTATTTATTAGTGCCAGTTTCACAGAATATGACAACCAATATGAAACAATGTATAACAAAGCGCATAGATTAGCTTCATGCCTCTTTAGCATTTAGCATTAGGCGAAAACCTTTATTTTTGACTGCATTATACGGGCGAAGGTCCTTGCAAACAAACCCAGTGATAGACTTAGGCCCAGTCCCATTTCATCCCTTGCCCCTACCACTTAGCCCTTACCCCTCCGTTTTGCATGTTCACACCTAGGGGTAGGGTGTCCCGATGAGCAAAGAAACCCACAAATGTGAGAATTTTCTCTGTTATAGAATTACGACAATCATTGGATTATTTTGGTTTAACGCCGTTTTAATATATTATGGTCTTTTTCTTCATAACAAGCATATAAAGTCGATAGTAGTAACTGATGTCTCTGTAGCTAGCTAAATTTCCTGTTCCACCTTAATAGGTGCTGCAATTACATTGTGACGCCTCAGGTGTCTGAACTGCCGGGGAGGGGGAGGGCGAATAATAAATAATTGCCCCCTCTTTGAAGGCATATGATGCCCTAAATGTAACTAAAGCCCAGCAGTGAGGAGCTGAACTTTACCCTCCTCTGCTGTCACTGTAGACTGGCAGGGTCGCCTACAGAGCAGCGCTGGTAGCTGTTAATGAAGTGATGCTCTTTTTATTTGAGGGTCCCATTTCAGAGGAAGATTTCAACCACTACCCTGTAACTCAGTTCCAAGGGGCAACACTCAAAAACAAGGAGTAGGGGTAAGAATAAGAAATGGGACTGGGCCTTAGTAATACTGGTAGACCTCAGGGCGTAAAAAGACGTTTTGCTTTAAAACTGTACTAATTGTGGGCTGATTTCGAGTTGTGGCAACGTAAGCTGTTTTCTCAACAATCAGGTCGGGATGATGAAGAAGGTGGCTATGCATGTTCGTTGTGTTGCCCATGTACTTTATTTTAATGACACAGTTCTTGCAAATCACAGAGTCTCTATTTCATTTGTCCCTTTTTTTGGTTTTTTGGTTTTTGGCGCCAGTGTATTGATAACAAAAGAAAGCGATACAATATATTGCCGTATCAAAACATTATCCCACCCCTAATACATATGTCAAAATACAATATTTAAAAACAAATACAAAGCAGCAGTTCTTACTGTCTATATTCTGCTGCTATGTAAACAGTTCCTAGTTACATTATGCACCACAATAACTGAACTGAATCCTAATGTATTGAATACTTACCTAAAGAGCCATAATCAAACTGAATCATCCGAGATTTACACCAATCCAGCGTATCTTTCCTCCTGCTGCTGCAGCAAAAACAACCCTACATCATACAATGAGTGACACCTGTCTGTTTTATTTCAAACAAAAACACAGCCATTATACACACAACCTCATTTTATGTGTCTTTACATTAATAATACTTCAATCAGGTATCAAAAGGCTTAAAGCAGCAAAATAATTTTTCATTTATTCCTGAAAAAAAATCTTTTCAGCGCATTCATTAGATGCCATCTTCTATTTGACTGTTTCTGACTCCAGTCCTGCACTCTTACAGATGATAAAGGTTCTTAAACTCTCGCGTTCTCGCTTTAGATGTACGGTTCTATGTAAAATTGTAGCTAATATAGAAGCGTTACTTTATGTGGAGGCTCTTTATACCTTAAAAAGGCCCTCTGCACTCATCTACACACATCTCATTTACAAAAATATTTCTTCAAAGAATCATTCACTGAACGGTTCTTTAGGGAACCAATAGTGGTTCTGCTATGACACTTCAACACTGCTCCTTTCTGCTTCAACTCTTTATTTTGAGTGTAGTAACATCAGTGTCCTGCTCTAACTCTCCAGCACTGCTGGGAATAATTAATGAGCTCACAACACTGAGTGTTTACATGCACTCAATACTCCCATCATAATTGGATTCTGCAGCTATCTGATTATTCAAATGGTCATGTAAGCAGCACACTGATTTCTTAGATCAGAGTAAAGTCACGTCTTCTTCTGCGAGTTTATTGGCTGGTTGTAAAGCAGAAATCTGATTACTTTCTGACTCATGTATACCTGGAGTTTCCCCATTATCAGATTACCCAAGAGCACATTAATGTATTGATCGGATTACTGACAAAATCTGTTTTTCTGCAGTTATTGGATTATTTAGTGCATGTAAACACACTCGGCAGTTTAAGAAATAAATTCTTATTTCTGAGCTTTTGTCCATAAATACAGACCTAAGATGTAGTTCAAGATGATCCAGACAAAATGTTATTCTTCCAAAAATCATGTTTAGTTATTCAATTTTTCCACTAATACCTTAATTAGAAAGTTATTAATCTATGTAAGAATAAACACATTCAGGCATAACATTATGACCACCTCCTTGTTTCTACACTCATTGTCCATTTTATCAGCAGCACTGCTGAGTCTGATCCACTCAGACCAGCGCAACACACACTAACACACCACCACCACGTCAGTGTTACTGCAGTGCTGAGAATGATCCACCACCCAAATAGTACCTGCTCTGTGAGGGTCCATGGGGGTCCTGACCACTGAAGAACAGGGTAAAAGGGGGCTAACAAAGTATCAGAGAAACAGATGGACTACAGTCTGTAACTGTAGAACTACAAAGTGCACCTATATAGTAAGTGGAGCTGATAAAATGGACAATGAGCGTAGAAACAAGGAGGTGGTCAGAATGTTATGCCTGATCGATTTATAAAGACGTAAACAGAGTCATTCAGAGTGGTTTGGTGTGAAACGCTCTGTTCTAGAGAAACTTACTGAGTCAGAACTGTTCACAGTGGTGGTGATAGGAACCAGACGTCCACCTCTAAAAGCTCCCTCACAGAAAGTTCCTACATGAAATGGTTATGAATTCACTGCCTGATGACTGAGACACTGTTTTATAGTACTTTTTAAATTTATTCATGGCAGAGAGGCACATGTGTTCTTTGCATTCAAGAACATTCCTTATGATTTGCTCAGTATTTGTCTCAAGACCTTTAATACGTTTGTTCTTCGAAAATCTTTTGTGAATCCAACCTTAAGTGAGCTTGAGCAGGAAACATCTGAAAAGAACTCTAGAACTTGGGTTGAGAACCTCTGTTCTATTTCTGTATATGACCTTCACACAGTTATAGAGCATCTCCACACTCACAGTGTTGGTAAGAAAAGATACCCCCCCCACCCATCCAAATGCCATCCCACAGAAAAGACCACCGTCCTCACTCTTGTCCTCCTCCTGCCTGCCCAGGAGTTTTTCGACCTTCTTTGGGACGTCCCATCTGCTTCCTGGGGCCTTTTCCTCTACCACCACCACCTCCAGGACCTCCACTCCATCCTCCTCCTCCTCCTCCTCTTTTCCTCCTCTGTTGATGCCTCTGGCCCTGAGACTCCTCTTTAACAGCCTGAGCCCAAAGAGCATCAAAGCTGCCCGGCGCTTGGTAGCCAGGCTGGTTCGAGTCCAGTGGGTCTCTGGAGAGCAGAACCCAAATTCCAGGCACGTTCCTGCTGACAGTGAGGCTGTCCAGGCCGGCCCCCGGCTCCAGCGGCTCCCACTTCTCCTGCACCGTCCGGTAGAGCAGCCGGGTGCACTGGTGAAGGCCTCGGACAGCGCCTCTTCAGGATCTCCACGCAGGTGATGGTCTTCGCCACGCTCGGACCCACTCCTGTGAACACGATCTGCCTACACAAGCTTTCTCCAGAGGCTGGAGCACTTGTTTCTGGTTCCTCTGGAGTTCCGGCACTTTCCACAGGCGCCTTTCCCTCCATGCGGCCTAAAGCGAACTTCATGAGGTTGCGGATCTTGCTGCCGTCCCGCACCCGGACCTCAGGAGTGTTGGGCTGGAGGTTAGTGAAGGGACACGGGCACGGCTGCTCCACCACACCTGCTTTTCTGTAGTTCTCCATTGGTCACCTGGGGTTGGAGCTCACCTGTGTGCAGATTAAAAAAAAAGGAGTGTATATTTTCCCTACACTGTTATCAACTATAGTGTTAGTAATGATATGGATAAAAACAACTGCAATACATCCTGCAATAAAACAGACACACACTGTTTAACATGCAAAGACTGGTCTGCATGATTCTTGACCACAATCTTGGCCATTTCTGACCTTGTAACTACAATTTACATCTGGGTACAACTTGTCAGAGGACAGTTCCATACATTTTTCAGAATTTCTGCATAGTTCATTGCAGAGACACTTACTAAATCTGATGTCTTTACAGTGGTGGTGATAGGAACCACGGGTTACCATGACAACAAAACAAATATAGACATTTTATTTACTATTCAAAAGCACCAGTGAACCTACACAAGTCTTCTGAGCTTATATGGAATGTTGATGATGGGAAAATAGTGGTAAATATAAAAATAATTAAAAAAAAGTTTTATTTTGTTAGGCCTTCTGTCTAAATGCCTGAAATTGAAAAAATGTCTTGGACCAAAATCGTCTCAAAAGCATTTCATGTAGGAACTTTCTGTGAGGGAGCTTTTAGAGGTGGACGTCTGGTTCCTATCACCACCACTGTGAACAATTATGACTTGGCAAGTTTATCTAGAACAGAGCGTTTCACACCAAACCACTCTGAACCGCTCTGTTTACATCTAAAATATATAAGTATGCAGTAATTTTGAAAAACTGGTTCATCTTTAAGATAAAGACAAATCAAACTGTGACACTGAAACTGAATGTAAGGTCACTCTGTGGAGTCTTTTGAGGTTTATCAGTTTCTCCAAACCCTCAGATCCAGCAAAATCCACCGTTATGTCAGAAGGTGCACTCTTAAAAACCAGGGTTCTTCACTAAAGACAATGGTTCCATATAGAACCATGAACACTCAGTACCAGTTGCATCTTTAAATGGTTTATCGCATGGTGAAATGGTTCTTCTTTTTGATGGAGAATATGCTCTAAATGGTTCTATACAGCACCAAACAGGGTTCTGCTACTGTTACAAGCTTGACATGGTAAGAACAGCAGCAGAACTCTTTGTTGATGCTATATAGAAACATATACAACACATTCTCCATCACTCTAAAGAACCATTTCTCCATGAAAAGAACAATTTAATTCAAATATACAGATCCACTGTTTTTACTGAAGATCCCATGAAAAGCATCTTTTTAAGAGTGCAGGTGGAATTTTTGGGAACACAGCTTGTCTGTCTTAAATGTCCAATAACAGTCCGTTGGGCTTAAGCTGACTTCTTATTTTTACGTTCCACCTTAAATGCTGCAGCATTTACGTTATATTCGTAAGGCTATCTGCTGCAACATTTAAGGTGGAACGGAAATTTAGAACAAGATCTGTTCAGCTTTGTTAGCACTCTGCTGTTACCCGACACCCAGTCCTTCATAACCCTTTACTGATGGTCATTAACTTAACTACTTGAGCGCAATTCGTGTTGAATGGTCAGCAACATTTTCTCAATATAAACAGTATTACTGGTCATCATTATTGATTAGGAAACACCATTTAAACAGTGTAAAGACCCTGTACCTTTCACAGCAGCACCTGAACGCCAGCGGAGAGAAAACTACCTTATAAACAGCCCAACTTGCCCCAGATGGTCGTGCGGATCTGATTGACGCTGACCAGCTAGTAATACAACCAGCTAAGCTAAGCTACCTTAGCTATCTCGGTTTAGGCTGTATTAGCCCGTCATCCTGACAAACTGCAGCCGAAAACTTGTTCTACTCCGCGTTCTGCTTATCTAGTTCACATACTTGAAAAACTTGATGAACTGTCAGTTAGCCACCACAGCAGAGCAGCCACGTGGTGTTGGAGTGAAACGCACTTGCCGATAAGCGTTCGAATCTGCTGCAAACTGACGAAAGTGTTCATGGGAAATGTAGTTCAGCTCGATTACGCGTTACAGCATCTTTTACAATACATACAAATCTAAGTACAGTTCAGCTTAAGTCTTTTCGGTAACACACACACACATACACACAGACACACACACATGCACATATGTATATACATATATATATATATATATATATATATATATATATACTGGGTGAAAGTCAGAGACCACCTTTCGCCCATTTTATTTGCAGTCATAATGGCCATTAAATACAAGTTATTCATAGATTAAACATAAAATAATCCTCTTGCATAAGAAAAGAGAAAATCAAAGGACACACTAAGTGAAAAAAAACAAAATAACTGAAATCATTAAAAGCTACAGAGAAAATGGGGCTCCTGAGAACCACCTGGAAGACCTGGTCGACCCCAAAACTGCCCCCATCAGATAAACAGCACTTAAAGCTTTCATCTCTGAGAGAGAGGAGAAAATCAAGCTGCTTCAGATCTGAAAACATCCACAGGTGTTTCTGTCCATCCTTCCACTGTGAGAAGACGACTCAGCGCTGTGGGTCTGAAAGGATGTGTAGCTGATCAAGAAGAACCTCACTGAGAAAAGGAGACGGACACATCAAACAAAGAAGCTGAACGATGGACTGACCACCCCAGAGTCCAGACCTCAACACCACTGAATGTGTTTGATTACTTCAGAAAACGATCAACCAGCTTCTAAGACTGAACTTTGGAGGTGTGTCTGCAGATTCTTTGAGGAACTGAAAGTGAGTCTCCTGAAAAGAATGGAAGCTGGAATAAAGGAGAAGAGAGACTCACTGACACTCAGACAGCTGAGAGTAGATTTGGTTGTTGAGCTGTTCATGAATAACTTATATTAAATGGCTGTTTTGACTGGAAACAGAATAATCAAGTCAAGTCAAGTCAGCTTTATTGTCAATACTACAATATGTACAGGACATACAGAGTACTGAAAGTGCGTTACTCTCAGACCCCATGGTGTAAACACTAAACACTAATCATAAACAAAATAAACACTAATTGTAGAAAAATAGAATAATAAAAAGAAAAAATAGAAAAATAATAATAATATAAATAATCTAACTATAAGAAGGTCCTGAAATTAACACTAAAGTGCCATAAGGCACATACAGATTAAAGTCTGTGGGTATAAATAGTGCAAATATAAACAGTAGTGCAAATTGGAATGAGCTTATGGAGCTTATGATTGAAGAGTCTCTGACTTTTTAATGTCTAGAATGGAATTCTAGTTCAGTTTTATGTGCATGTGGCACTTTTTACAACAGACATGTATATTGCATTTCTATATTGCACTGGAAATGCCAGCACATTGTTGTTTATTTGTAATATAGATAACAAGCTAGCATGTTGCATGTATGTAAAGCCCAAGTAGCTTGTCTTCCTTGGCCCACAGACTGTTGAGGCGAGTGTCTAACCCTCACCCGTGACTATATATGGTATAGAGAGGATATTATCTCTTCCTTTTAAGTGCAGTTGCCAAACCACTGTTACAAAATTAGTGTTGCACTATATGTCCACTTATTCTCACTCACCACTTCAGCCCTGCACTGCCCAGAGGAGTCTGACACACTTCACTGGTGAAGGAGGTAAGATCACAATAACACTGTAAAGCTTCTACAATCAGCCTTTAAAGGCTGACAAAGGTTTCTCTCATTAGCTTTTGTTGTTTAAAAGGAGGGGCGGGGCTTCAGCTTCTCATACTTAAAGGGGAATTCCACCTATTTTGAGAATTGTCTGCGTAATTAAGTGGTTAAGATGTAAACAGACTCGTTCAGAGTGGTTTGGTATGAAACGCTCTGTTCTAGAGAAACTTACCGAGTCAGAACTGTTCACAGTGGTGGTGATAGGAACCAGACGTCCACCTCTAAAAGCTCCCTCACAGAAAGTTCCTACAGGAAATGGTTGTGAATTCACTGCCTGATGACTGAGACGCTGTTTTATGATAGTTTTGAGAAGATTTTGGCCTTTTTAATTTAGTGGGACATGCAGGGTGTTGTGAGGCCTCAAAAGAAGACTTTTCTTAAAAGAAATGTTTTTTCACATTTACCACTATTTTATCATCATCAACAGCACATAAAAACTAGCAACTAGCTAATCTATGGCGGCTGCACAGAGATGAAGTAAACACATCACAGCTCATTATTTGAATTTATGGAAAAAATGAATTTATCAAAAAAAGTCTGATGCTTCTGACCTTTCTCAAGGTCATGGCCAATTAATCTGGATGAAAAAGTGCTGTTTTTATATAAATATTTGTGTACATGACATTCTATGACATTGTTTGAACAATTGCCATATTTACGCTTGTTTTTTGGTATAAAAAATGTATGTTTTCAACATATATTTAATCCTTATTAATCCTAATCATTATTGTATTGTTTTGTTATTGTTGTTATTGTTACTATTATAAATTAGTTTACTTTTGTGATATTGTTATCATCCGAGTAGTAGAAAATACTGTGATATGAATTTGAGTTCATATCACCCACACCATGTGAAATCCATCCAAAAGCGATGTCAAAATTTAAAAAAACAAAAACACACACACATGTTTGCTTCTGTGAATTGCAGGGACATTACATAGACCACCATCCATTTCCTGCGGACCTACCCAAACCTTAACCATAATTACTGCTAGCCTAGGCCTAACCCTGACCCTCACTTTAACCTTTTCCTTACATGAAAACATGTCTTCACCTTAAAATTGAATGATTTACATTGTGGCGACCAGCTTGTGGTCCTCATAAAGAACGTCAGCGTCTGTACACTCTCAGAAATAAGGTACTAAACTGTCACTAAACTCCTGTCACTAGGGTGGTTCCCTCAAGGGTCCATCTCAGTACCTTTAGTCAGGGAACATAACTGAACCATAATCCACTGAAATGATATGTTCTAAGCTGTACTGACTCCACACACCCCGTCTCGTCTCCAGGCTTTTATTTTACTGTTCTGTTTAAAACATTCGGTTATGAAAAGGTACAAATACGAACTTTTCACCTGGAAAAACTTATTTAAGGATCACAATCAGACCTTAAAACCACTGTTGGACCTTTGAGGGAACATTTACACTGTTTGTACCTTGACGAACAAAAATGTACCTGAACAGAACCTTTATTTCTAAACCAGTCAATGCACCAGCAATATTCTTACACAAGTGACTATAAAATACAGAGAATAGGCTGAAGTGTTCCTTTAAAGCAGGAAAAACCTCATCTGAGATGGGGGGCTGTAACTCATACGTAGCACTTGAGCATCTTTATCTAAAGGTGTGCGCTTCTCTCCAGACAGAGCGAGGAAGAAGATGTCGGCTGTAGCTGAAGACCTGGAGGCCGAGCTGAGCTGCGCCGTGTGTTTGGACGTTTATAAAGACCCACGGCTGCTGACCTGCGGCCACAACTTCTGCCACGCCTGCCTGCTCAAAGTGTGGGAGAACCAGGGCGCCAACATGCAGAGATATTCGTGCCCAGAGTGTCGCACTGTGTTTGAAGACTATCCTGCCGCTCAGAGAAACATCAAGCTGTCCAACATCATTGAACGCATCCAGGCCAGCAGAGAACCGCCGTCCGAGGACAGCGTAGCTGGACCAGGTGGGCCGCAACGTAAAATACATTTTATCAGTTCAACCTGTGTGGCCTGTGAACCTGTTTGTCTTGTTTGTGTTTGTGTCTATTGAGCAGTCAGCCTTTTAAAAGGCTGGCTTTATTGCATACCTGTAAACGCTGAAAAAAAGAGCGAGGTCATTTGCATAGGCTGCAATAAAGGTTTGTTTATTTTGCGTTAGAGAGGCTTTACTTTTATATATCAAGTCACCAAACCAGAGGTCACGATGTGCACAATGCAAATATAGTCATTTTACTAAAGCCATCAGTGAACCTACATGTTTTAAAACCTTAATATTTCAGGCTTATTACACACTAAGGCTTATTATTCAGTAACTACAGGGACTTCATTGAAAACTGGCTGAGCTATTCTTACATTATAGTAGTGTGTAATAAAGCTTTGGGCCTGCTGGTGGGCTCTGGTCACTTAAGAGGTTAATATGTAATGTTGATGATGGTAAAAAAAAGCAGTGATTCTAAAAAAGTAAGATATTTTGGGACTATTTTGCCTCACAACACCCTGCATGTACCCCTCCATGAATAGATTTCTTTTAAATATATGTTTAAGGCCAAAACCTTTTCATAGCTATCATAAAACAGTGTCTCAGTCATCAGGCAGTGAATTCATAACCATTTCATGTAGGAACTTTCTGTGAGGGAGCTTTTAGAGGTGGACGTCTGGTTCCTATCACCACCACTGTGAACAGTTCTGACTCAGTAAGTTTCTCTAGAACAGAGCGTTTCACACCAAACCACTCTGAACGACTCCGTTTACATCTTAACCATTTAATTATGTAGAATTTTTGAAAAATACTAAGTACAGAGCCGAGGCCCTTTCCTTACAGGTGTTTTGTAGTAAGTAGTTTAATTGATTTTATTGAAATCATCCAAATGTCCTGTTATAAATGTGGTATTTACGCAATAGGTGATGTCAGGTGAGCTTTACAAGGCTGGCAGACCTGACTTTTACATATCAAATCTTAGGCCCAATCCCTTCTCACCCCTCTCCCTTACCACTTAGCCCTAGTCCTTCGTTTAGGGGTAGGGTGTCCTGACTCTTGTTCTAGAAGGGTTGTCTCATTTCATAGGGAAGATTTCAGCCACTACCCCTTGTAACTCAGTTCCACGGGGCAAGGTGACACTCAAAAACAAGGGGTAGGAGTAAAAATAAGAAATGGGACTGGGCCTTAGTGCTTTGAACCAAACCAGGAGGGGAAGAAAAAGAGAATTTCACCAGTTTTTCAAAATTTCTGCAGAGAAACTTGCTGACTTTGATTTCTTAACAGTGGTGGTGATAAGAACAAGGGGTTGCAATGTCTACAACACAAATATGGACATTTTATTTACTATCCAAAACCACAGTGAACCTACACGAACCTACAAGAAGTTTTCATAATAATAGAAACAACACTAATTAACAGTGTATTTCATCAGATGCAAATCTCACACTTCAATTTCAATTTTTTAATTTTTCTCATTTTTTTACAGTGCAGCGAAGCGCCGGAGATGCTAAGTGTGTGCTAATGAGGACAGAAGTGTGCGCTAATCACGGGAAGCCCTGGGAGTTTTTCTGCAAGGAGCACAAGGCCTGTCTCTGCACATCCTGCCTGGAGGAGCACAAAACCCACCAGTACCAGCCGCTGGAGGACGCTAAAGCTGTTAGCATGGACGTTCTGAAAGAAAACATCAGGAACCTGGAGGATTCACAGAAGCAAATGCAGACCAATGCGGAATGGCTGCAGGCTGCTAGCTCACGGCTAACCAGTGATCGTGCTAACCTGAGGGAGCAGGTGATACAGCTGTTTAATGACATACAAGAGACTCTCAATGTTGAGAAGGAGACCGTTTTAGCTCTAGTTGACAACGAGAGGGAAACGTCTCTCACACATTTAGAGTCTCGCACCAGGGAGGTGGAGAAGAAGAGAGAGGAGTTAGCACGGCTAATCACGGAGGCTAACGGACTGGTGGAAAAAGAGATATCCAGCAAAGACTTCATGGACCGTTTCGATGGGGTGCTGGAAAGGATGCTAAATGCAGATAAACGCGCCACACTATGCCGTGTGGAGAAGCGGGAGCTGGACAGGACTATTACTGGTCAGCTAAAGCAACATGGTCAAGCTGCTGTGAGGAATCTTAGCAAAGGGATACGTGAAAAACTAAGGCAGGAGAAAAGCACGCTAATGGAGCCTCCACGGTTGACACCGCAGAAAACAATCAGTTCCACCACTTCAAAGCCTTCTGTGCTACCAAAACCAGTCCGTTCCCCCACTCTGAAACCTTCCACCCATTTCACCTTGGATCCAAACACGGCCCACTGTAACATTAGCATATCTGACGACCTTTTATCTGCCCAGTGGGTGGCCCGTCCTTTGCCCCATCCGGCTCATCCGGAGCGTTTCCGGCTGCACCCGCAGGTGCTGTGTGGTCAGGGTCTGTCCAGAGGAGAGCACGCTTGGCAGGTGGAGGTGGGCGGGACTCGCAGGTGGGAGGTGGGGGTCACCTGTAAGAGCCGTGACCAGGCCTGGGTGGACTCCTGCATCAGCTGGGCTCTGCGCTGGGATGGCCGCCAGCTCCAGGCGTTCGAGGGACACAAGCGTTACTCCAACCCCAAACTCAGCACCATAAAGCAAGCCCCAGTGCTCATACAGGTCCACCTGGACTGTGGGCAGAAAACGCTGAGTTTCCTCACCGCAGAGGAGGGTCTCCTGCACAGATTCAGTATAAAAGCCTCAGGACCCGTCTTTCCAGGCTTCTATTTGGAGGAATCGTTTGTGAAAATCAAGAAGCAGGAAATTATCCAAAAAACAATAATTACATGAATTTTAGAGTGACTGTTTTCAACCATGCTTAATATGACTGTAGAGATATAGATCTCTCTACAGTGGTGGTGATAGGAACCAGGGGTCGCCATGACTACAACACAAATATAGACATTTTATTTACTATCCAGAACCACCAGTGAACCTACACGAGTCTTCTGAGTTTATATGGAATGTTGATGATGGAAAATAGTGGAAAATCTGAAATAATAAGTTTTCTTTGGGGACTATTTGCCTCACAGTAACCTGCATGTACATTATATCTATCATAATGTCTCAGTCATCAGGCAGTGAATTCATGACCATTTCATATAATAACTTTCTGTGAGGGAGCTTTTAGAGGTGGAAGTCTGGTTCCTATCACCACCACTGTGAACAGTTCTGGCTTGGGAAGTTTCTCTAGAATGAAGTGTTTCATATCAAACTACTCTGAACGACTCTGTTTACATCTTAACCTCTTAATTGTGCAGAAATATTCTCAGTACACAAAGTCCCCATGCCCAATGCCAAGCATGGGCTACACGGGTATAAAGCCCCCCAGCAGCACTGGAGCAATTATTTCTCCATGTGTGAGTGCTATACAGACAGAGAAATAAGCTCCAACCACAGACTTTAGGTCTGTGGTCAGTAGAAACCACTGAAAGGGCTCCAAAAGAAGAAGAAGAACAACAACAATGATGCAGCAGTGAACTTTTGTGTATGATGTGTAACATTGAAAAAGTTTTTTTGAAGCAATTAGATGTGTTTCTATTATCAAACAATTTATATGAGAAGTTTCAGTCAGGTTTTGGTTCTAACCATAATACTGAGACAGCATTGGTTAGTGTTGTGAATGACCTCAGGCTCAGTGCTGATGCACAAAGTCCTTCTATTCTGGTTTTATTAGATCTTAGTGCAGCTTTTGATACCATTGATCACAAGACTCTAATCCACCGTCTTGAATGCTGGGTAGGCCTCTTGGGCACAGTTTTAGAATAGTTTAAATCATATTTAATGATCAGAAAGTTCTTAGTTTCTGGGAAATCATCATCAACATTTTTGTGGAGTCCCTCAAGGTTCAGTTTTAGGGCCTTTGCTTTTCTCCTTTTTTTTTTCTCTTTTTAGTTGCCTCTAGGTGATGTCATTAGGAAACATAATTTTTCATACGCGGATGACACACAAATGCATTTCCATTCCAGTTGATAATCAAGACTCTGTTTACAGCCTGACCAGCTGTGTGTCAGATATTTTGGCTCCTCTTTATTATTATTCTTTATTCTATATTCTACTTATTTTATTTTACTTTTCCCTCAGTTTGATACTGTTCAGTGTGTTACATGTGATACGTGTTGACTCACCAAGACAAGCTACATAGCACCAAAAAGAGTTCTACTACGGTTATGATGTCAAGCTTGCAATAGAAGAACGCTTTCTGGCGATATATAGAACCCTTTTCAAAAATGTGCTATATAGAACAGCACATTCTCCATCAACCTAAAGAACCCTTTAACCATGCATAGAACCCTTTAATCATACAAAGGGTTGTCTGAGTGCAAATTGTTCTATACAGAACCAGTTTCTTTGCTAAAGAACCCTTGAAGAACCATCTTTTTAAAGTGTGTAAGCTAAAAGCTTCACTAATTGCAAAAAGGGTTCTATATAGTACCAAAAAAGGGATCTGTGGCTTGTAACAACAGTGCAACCATTTTGGTGCTATACAGAACCTTTTTAAAATGTGCTATACAGAACCATCTATAACACATTCTCCATCAATCTGAAGAACCAGTTCATGATGCTTTAATCATGCAAATCAAGGTTCTTTTAGTGGTCATGGTTCTATCTATCTAAACCAGTTTCTTGGCTGAAGAGCCCTTGAAGAACCATCTTTTTTAATCATGCAAAGGGTTCCTTGAGTGTTCATGGTTCTATCTAGAACCATTTTCTTTACTAAAGAACCTTTGAGGAAAGTGGGCTGGAAGGCTGTGAAGGTTTATAAGAGATGATGCTCTGAGCGTCACGTTTTCTTCCCAGTTCAGGCTCCGCTTTCTTTAAGTTTCGCTTTCCTGCGCGTGACGCAGTTTCGCTTTCCGTTCTGTCCGTATAAATAGCGCCCCGCGCGGACACGAGCAGGACCGCAGGCGGCGCGAGCTCCCGGCAGCGCGAGCGCTTATTATTTTCTGCATGAACAGGTGAGTTATGATCTACTTTAATGTAACATTTTCAGTCTGACATACTCCGTTACTGATGCAGTGACCTGCTGTGTGTGCTGTGCGGTCACCTCGGCGGGACACCACAGCTATACATATGCTTATGTATCTGCTCTTTGCTGCATTAGTGACCCTGAACAGCAGCGGGATAAACCCTGCAGGCCTGTAGGAGTCGCATTAGGGTGAACTCAAAAACTCAAAAGGCTTATATATTCGTATATTCATATCTGCTGTGCTTTTATGAGGAAGCCATGCAAATGTGTTAAACTGTTAGAACTGAGGTTCTATTTGGATATTACAGGCACTGCAACACAGTCAAGCACTCAAGGTGTTTGTTTTTTCAGGTGGGACAGACTTTGTTTGTCTTCAAAAGTAGGACAGTGCTTTAAGCTAATAGAAAATATATTTGTTATAGCCTGCAGGCAGGATTATAATATCCTATGCAAAGCAACAGGACATTTCAAATTTGACTGAATAAATAACAAACTTTAGCCAGTTCAGTTCCTGATTACACACACACACACACACACACACACACACACACACACACACATATATATATATATATATATATATATATTGGAAAGAAGAACAAAACATACTTTCCTTTTACTGTCTATTTGGTCTATTCATCATAACTGGGAGTCTATGTGAGGAACAAGGGATGAAAAAATGACACATAGAGGAGTGCGGGTCAGTGTGGCTGTGGATTAGAGTTTGAGGACCTGCCCTGAGTGAGGACATGTGGATTGGTGGCTGTTGGGCAAAGAAGTAATAGACTTTGTGCGTGGTGGCAAAAATGAATGGGAGTCTATGGTAGAAACGAAGGATGGAAAAAAAGACAAACAGAAGAGTGCGGGTCGGAACAATACTGAATTTGTGCTTGGGGGCCTGCCCTGAGATAGCATATGCGAAACGGTAAAGGGCAACAGGCATTTTCAAATTAGGTTTTGTTCCAACAGCAGCGATACATGCATATATATGTATATGACTGTTATGGTTAAAAGGTGCAGTATGCAAGTCTGGAGACTGATTGTTCATTTTGAACTCAAATTCATGGACGTGCGTTGCCAAGGTGAACAACACTGGACTGTCGAATTTGTTTTTCTAGATCTTCGTGGCCATAAAACCCTTCGCAAACATTGTACGGACAAATACCTTGATAATGCTAATCTAAATCTGGCCCTGATGATTCCACAGATTATCTTTGGCCTGTAGTCAGAAAGGTAGGCTGACAGCAGTCAGCTAATGTTGGTACCTGTACTTACATAATTAGGCCTGTTATGAATTATCCACGATAACTGGTACCTGTACGCGCACAATACAATAACAGGTGCATGTACATACATAATTAGGCCTGTTATGAATACACTGATAACTGTTACACTCCACGGTGGTCATCACATGTTAACAGGGGTCAGTATGTGGGTGTAATGAAAATATACTGCAACATTTTCATGAAAAGGTAGAGTTCAGCCCACTCAGAGTGGTGGAGTGAGGAGCAGGACTGCTGTGTGTTCTTTCAAAGACTGCTAAAAATGTGCTAATAATAAATACTAAAAAACACCGGTGGCTCGCATCACCTACACACTTAAAAAAGGTGGTTCTTCAAGGGTTCTTTGGTAAAGAAAGTGGTTCTATACAACTCTAAGAACCTTAGCATGATGAAAGCGTTCTTCAGATTGAAGGAGACTGTGCTGTAGATGGTTGCATATAGAACGATTTTGAATAGGGCTCTATATAGCATCAAAAAGGGTTCTTCTATTGTTACAAGCTTGACATTGTAACGATATAAGAACTCTTTTTGGTTCCATATAGAACCCTATTTAAAAAGGTTCTATATACAACCATCTAGAGCACATTCTGAAGAACCCTTTCACAATGCAAGGAACTCGTTAATCGTGTTCACAGTTCTACATAGAACCATTTTCTGTACTAAAGAATCCTCGAAGAACCATCTTTTTAAAGCTGTAGCATGTCCAGCAACAGTGCAACGGTACTTAAACCCACTTTGTGAAATAATTTTGTGACAATATATTGTTTTATACTGGCCATCTCTTTAAAAATTATACAAGAAAAGCTATTTATGTTTGAGTTCTAGTCTATAAATCCTAAAATTGCATAATAAAGGCGTTTTAATCTTGTGCTTGGTGGAATCAGACGCATTTCATACTATGGCCACACCCACAACAATGGTGCCAGGCCAATAAAAACAAAGGCCGAATGACAAGCACTCTTATGGTAATGATTCATAATTGTTACATTTGCTTGGCTCCTGTCACTCAAAGAGTAGCGCAGCATTAAGCCTATTCATCCCACTTTACCTAATGTCTCACTTTTGCTGAACTCATCCAATTAATATGTATGTGAAACCTGTATCATGTAACTTTGCTGAAAGTCATACTGGATGTAAAACCTGAATTCATTTTATATATATTTTTTCTGTTGAAATTTAAAGTGTGAAAAACTGGGCATCATGGCAGTCAATGAGCTGAAGAGCTACACTGAGAGTAAAAAGTGTATCTTGAAGAAGCACCACTTCAGAGACAGCAAGCTCGTGATTGATGGATGCAATTTATACCACACTGTTTACTTCGCCTCTCACTTGGATCAAGAACACGGCGGAGAATATGAAGGTTTTGAGAAAGCGGTGAGCTGTTTCTTTAGGAACCTCAGAGAATGCGCCATTAAGCCTTACGTTGTGCTCAGTGGAGAGGATGAGATCAGTGACAAAACGTTTGGCGCCCTGAAGAAACGAGCTGACATCAGAATCAAAAAGGCTCATTCCTTGTCCAGAGGGTGTCCCCGAAACGTCCTACCAATCCTCATCAAAACTGTGTTCATTCAGCTCCTCAGGAAGCTCAAGGTGCCATTTATTCAGTGTGTTGCCAAGGCTGACTGGGAGGCCGCAGCTTTGGCCAACGAGTGGAACTGCCCGGTTCTGTCCAACAACACTGACTTCTACATATATGACATCAAGGGAGGGTTTTTACCCCTTTATTGTTTCCAGTGGAGGAACGTGATGCTGACTAAGAGGTCTGACAAAAAATTCATTCCCGCCAAACTGTTTTCAGTTGAAAAACTTTGTGGCACTTTCAGCTGCATGAACAAACAACTTCTCCCTATTTTGGCCACCATCTTGGGCATCAACAACACTGACCTGGACAGAGGAATGTTTCCAAATTGGGCGGAGTTCTCAGTTAGTGCTGAAGAGATCAGGTATGTTGATGGCTTGCTCAAGTGGCTGTCCGGCTTTGAGGGCCCAGTAGAGGCCATTTGTGCCCTCATGGGCTGCCTCACAAACTCAGATGATTCGGCTACTGTCATCAAAGCTCTCACTGAAGGACTTCAGGTCTACAGCCTCGCTCCAAGCTCCATAGCTAAGTTCTTCATAAGCGAGAAACCACAGAGCAGGCTTCCAGGTCCTTTACAGAGCCTGCCGGAATGGACCCTCGAGCCTTTGGCCAAGGGCAAGCTCAACTCCATGATCACTGATGTCCTAGCAATGCAGAAGATCATTCTAAACATTTCTGTTGAGAATTTTCAGCTCTGCAGCAGCAATCTGACCTCCCAGCCCATACGACAGGTCATTTATGGCTTACTGCTGTGCACCAGGCAGAAAAATGGCAGTGGGGACGACTCACCTGAAGCAGAGGTAGAGGAGTATGACCGGGAGGGGCTAAAGCTAACCAGCTCCAGGGTTGCAGCAGTCCTTCCAAGCCTGACCATTCCAGACCTTCACCTGGACACACTGTGGGAGGTAAAGCAGTAGATGCTTCATTATGGTTGGTGAAGATGATCACACTCAGTTACCAGTTTAATTTGTCCACCCACCTTGTAATATTGGCAGTTTTATCAGAAACATCTTGTTGGGAATGTAAGGGGTTAATGCTTTGGAAACGCAGTGCATTGTGGATATTGTAGTGCATGCTGTAGTAGTCGCCGGGTGCTGCAGCCTCGAGCAGCACGTAAAGTTTCCTCTCTCGCTCCTCCGCTCCTTTTTCTTTTATTTAACACAGCCACTCGTTTTTATTTTTGTGTTATGCCTAAGCTGTCTGCAATAAACACCCAATTCTTTGGGGTAATTCTGCCTTTGACCTGTCTTTGCGGTGGAAATGAACTAAAGTTTGGGTATTACCCCAGAACGGGTGGAAAAGCTGAAGCCGTTCTGGCCCAGGAGCTAGCAGGTGAAGCAGCTCCCCTGAGCCTCATGACCACGGTCGAAAGGCAGAAATCAGGAAAAGGTAACAGTCTGCCATCCAGGTGCACTTTGTAGGTGTACAGTTGTAGACTATAGCTCATCTGTAACTGTGCAATCAATTTAGTGACCAGGGAGGTGGTCCCAAGAAGAGATCATGGTCTTGCAAGGCCCCTGGGCACAAGAGTCCTAGGAACCCAAATTATAACAGTAATGCATGTACAAAAATATATATTATATATTTGAAAAACACAAGGCCCTAAAAGTAAGATTAAACAAGATTTCACATTGAAAAATGAGCTTAATTAAAGTGTGATTGGGTCTATGTTGTGGAAAAAAATGCTTTTGGTGTAAAATTTAAAGATTCAAGTCATTATTTCTTACCCTTTTTCTTTAAAGGTATCCCAATTGAATGGCAACAACAAAATATCATAAAAAACAGGAAATGAAAACTAATCCAGCATGTTGAAATATCTTGTGTTGCACTTATGCAGTACAAGGAATCACAATAGACTTGTTTCTGGCAGTGTTTCTGGCAGAACTCAAGGGTAGTCTGTATTGTCACCTATTCCTACCTAGGATTAGGGGGTGCATGACTTTTAAACTTCGACATTTATATCATGAAACTTGAGTTGATGTTGTCTACTCACTGACGATGTCATGAATAAAACTTTCCAACGAACCCTGGAACATGTCGCTAGCCTTCAGGGAACCAGAGATACAAACCCCAGAATCTCACAAATTTGTATCTGACTTAGGCGCACCCTAACCGGCCTTGCCAAAATGTTGGTCCGGAGGTCCGGAGAGCCAGAGAAATTTAGAGCTCTGTAACTCAGCAAAAATAAGAGTAACTGACTGGTGTTATACCCCCTTTCCAACCACACTCCGGAAACCAGAGATAACAATGTTCAGTATGTGATGTTTGAAGCACTGAAGATCAACAGAGAAACTTCACAGGTCGGTAGAACGTGATGCTCCCTTCCCCTGCTAGCCTTCAGGAAACCAGAGATTTGGACCCTGAAATCATCAGGTTCCTCACCTGCTGTCTTCTCTGAGACATCTGTATTGTTAGTGTCATAATCAAGTGATCAGCGACTAGTCGACCTCAGCTTAAAGCGTCGTCGCCGAGCAGTAAAGTCGACAAGTCTGTGCAGCCACTACGTAGGATACATTCTCTGAGTGGACAAGTGTAAAGCTACAAAGTGCACCTACAGTGGGGTGCGAAAGTTTGGGCAGCCTTGTTAATTTTCCTGATTTACCTTTATAAATCATTGATTGTTTGGATAAAAAAATTCCGTTAAATATATCATATAGGAGACAAACACAGTGATACTTGAGAAGTGAAACGAAGTTTATATGAATTACAGAAAGTGTGCAATAATTGTCTAAACAAAATTAGGCAGGTGCATAAATTTGGGCACCAAAAAAAAAACCTTAACTCAATATTTAGTAGATCCTCCTTTCGCAGAAATAACAGCCTCTAAACGCTTCCTATAGCTTCTAATGAGAGTCTGGATTGTGGCTGAAGGTATTTTAGACCATTCTTCTTTACAAAACATCTCTAGTTCATTCAGGTTTGATGGTTTCCGAGCATGGACAGCTCTCTTTAAGTGACACCACAGATTTTCAATAATATTCAGGTCTGGGGACTGAGATGGCCATTCCAGAACGTTGTACTTGTTCCTCTGCATGAATACCTTAGTAGATTTTGAGCAGTGTTTAGGGTCGTTGTCTTGTTGGAAGATCCAGCCCTGGCGCAGCTTCAGCTTTGTCACTGATTCCTGTACATTGATCTC
Organism: Colossoma macropomum; assembly: GCF_904425465.1. Taxonomy (NCBI): domain Eukaryota; kingdom Metazoa; phylum Chordata; class Actinopteri; order Characiformes; family Serrasalmidae; genus Colossoma; species Colossoma macropomum. The sequence continues at coordinate 5,914,973 of NW_023494809.1, forward strand.
CAGAATCTGCTGATATTGATTGGAATCCATGCGTCCCTCAACTTTAACAAGATTCCCAGTCCCTGTACTGGCCACACAGCCCCACAGCATGATGGAACCACCACCAAATTTTACTGTAGGTAGCAGGTGTTTTTCTTGGAGTGCTGTGTTCTTTTTCCTCCATGCATAACGACCCTTATTATGCCCAAATAACTCTATTTTAGGTTCATCAGTCCACAGCACCTTATTCCAAAATGAAGCTGGCTTGTCCAAATGTGCTTTAGCATACCTCAAGCGGCTCTGTTTGTGATGTGGGCGGAGAAAAGGCTTCCTCTGCATCACTCTCCCATACAGCATCTCCTTGTGTAAAGTGCGCCGAATAGTTGAACGATGTACAGTGACTCCATCAGCAGCAAGATCATGTTGTAGGTCTTTGGTGCTGGTCTGTGGGTTGACGCTGACTGTTCTCAACATCCTTCGCTTCTGTTTATTCGAGATTTTTCTTGGTCTGCCACTTCGAGCCTTGACTTGAACTGTGCCTGTGGTCTTCCATTTTCTCACAATGTTTCTCACAGTGGAGACTGAAAGCTGAAATCTCTGAGATAGCTTTCTGTATCCTCCCCCTAAACCATGACGGTGAACAATCTTTGTTTTCAGGTCATTTGAAAGTTGTTTTGAGACTCCCATGCTGCGACTCTTCAGAGAAGACGCAAAGAGGAGAAAAACTTACAATTGCCCCCCTTAAATACTCTTTCTCATAATTGGAGTCACCTGTGTATGGAGGTCAAGGGTCACTGAACTTACCAAACCAAATTTGATTTCCAAAAATTAGTTCTAAAGGTTTTGAAATCAATAAAATGACAACAGTGCCCAAATTTATGCACCTGCCTACTTTTGTTTAACCAATTATTGCACACTTTCTGTAAATCATATAAACTTCATTTCACTTCTCAAGTATCACTGTGTTTGTCCCCTATATGATATATTTCATGAAGTTTTTTTATCCAAACAATCAATGATTTATAAAGGTAAATCAGGAAAATTAACAAGGCTGCCCAAACTTTCGCACCCCACTGTATACTGTAGACATTTCTGATAAAATGGCCAATGAATGTAGAAGGGAGGCAGACCTAATAAGCCAGCAATGCTTATGTTATGTATTAATGTTGTAAGTCAGAACTGTAGAAAACCTCTTCTTTCAGAGAAAGAAAGCACTCATGCAGGCTGAGGCACATATTTGTAAGACTAAGTTAAAGCTAATATGTGGTAATAGGATGATAAAAACACTAATAGGTGGTTGGTGTAGTGTAGTGGGTAACACCTCTGGGTAAGCTGGGTAAGCACCCTATACTATACCAATAAGAGTCCTTGGGCAAGACTCCTAACACTACCGTCACCTACCTGTGTAAAATGTAAAAGTGTAAGTTGCTCTGGATAAGAGCGTCTGCCAAATGCTGTAAATGTAATTTAGCATGATGCACAAAACATTGGTTTGTCTACACACACACACACACACGACAACATTACAGTTTCCCAGTGCAGCTGCATTAAGGCTGTTCTTTTATCTTCTAGACATCCTGGCATTTGCGGCTCCGGATTTTCTTGGACACTTTGGGCGTTTTGCAAGTACCTGAGCGGCTCCTCGTCCTTCCCAGCCTGCAGCTGGCTGTGTACGTCACATGCTACTGGCTGAAGCACGCCCAGCCTGAGCCCAAACCAGAATTCTTCTGGGCCTTGCTGGTCGGCCTGGTGTACGGAGAGCTGTCCAGAGATCCACTTACAGAGAAAGGTGAATATACAGCTTCTCTGGCTTTAATAAATCATGATCAAGGCATAAGGTACTGTAATCCAGCGTCTCAGTGAACAGGGTCAAATTCTCTTATAACGTTTACTCTGCTGTAATATCAGCTTTACAGCCTTTCAGCCCATTTTAATCTGTGGTGTTCTGCAGGGACACTTAAAAAAGATGGTTCTTCAAGGGTTCTTTATTAAAGAAAATGGTTCTATATAGAACCACAAATACTCAAAAGAACACTTTGCCTGATCAAATGCATTGTTAAAGTGTTCTGCAGATTGACGGAGAATGTGCTGTAGATGGTTCTATATTGAACCTTTTGAAAAAAATGCTTTATACAGAACCCAAAAGGTTACATACAGTTCTATTGTTATGATGTCAAGTTTGTAACAACAGAAGAACCCTTTTGGGTGCTATATGGAACCCTTTTCAAAAAGGTTCTATATAGAACTATCTATTTTCCATCAATCTGAAGAACCTTTTCATGATGCAAAGAACCCTTTAATCATGCAAAGGGTTCTTTGAGTGTTCATGGTTCTATATAGAACCATTTTCTTTACTAAAGAACCCTTGAAGAACCATCTTTTTTACTACAGTTTCCAGCTTCCACCTGCATTTGTTTTTCTCACTGACCTTCCCTTGACTGTCCGGGGATGAGGTCAGGAGACATCTAGAACTGGCTTTATTTTCCAGAATCAATTTTGAAGTTGACTCTGGCAAAATCTTCTGTAACAAAGAAAGTCAATGAGACGAGTGTTTAACCTCTTTCTGCAGTGCCCCCTAGAGACCATTCCGCTGTTGGACTCATTATTATTATTGATATTTCTCATTAATGTAATTAGATCACATATTTTGTCCTGTAACTCTGTTATCAGGTGAACACGGAGTCGGTTAGCTCTCATAAATGTTATGATGTGTGTTGAGCTGCTAGTGAGCAATGAAGGGTGAAAATAGTACTGAATGATTTGGTGGAAATATCTAATTGCGATTTTTATCAATCATATTGCGACTTAAGTGATATAAATTCCGATTATTTACTATAAATTGATTTTCAGACCTGTTACCAACAACACAATAAAACCACTTTTTCTAGCTTAAGGCTCGACCCCTAATGTTGTGCGCCAGACAGCTAGCAAGTTGTGGTTGTGATGTCACAACAGATAGAGGTTTGGCTGCCTCTGATTGGTCTAACTAGCAACAAACTCTGTGTTTTAGGTTAAACGTCCCCACTTAAAACTTTTTTTGATAATGTAGGCTATGATTTAAAAAAATCGCTATTTCAAAATTGCATTTCCTTAAATTGCGATTTTGATTTGACAACTGAAATGGGGCCACATTTAGTTTCTTCACTTTCCATCAGCTGCTGGCTGACTAAATACCCTGTTCCAGTGCTTGCAATGTAATATAAACAATAGCCGGCTTGTTAATGAGGTGAATTAATTAGATTCTGTGCTTCACTCATATCATTTTTTTTCCCTTCCTGCTCTGCAGAGCTGCCAAAAAGGCTGAGGAACCTGAAAAGCCGTAAAGAGGAGACTCCTCTGGACCTGGAGGCAGCTCACGCTTACAGTCAGTGGCAGGGCAGTCTGAGGGACAGTATCTGCCTCAACCAGCTGCTGAACAATCCAGTGCCTGAACCAGAATACGCACGGTAAACACCACCTCCTCCTTCCACACCTTCTAAGCTGAATAATCACCACTTCTGTCTTATTATGACTCACTTAAGCGTGATACATCTCACCATGTGTGTGATTAATACCTGCGCCAGGATGCAGGTGTGCATGAAATAGCAACCAAGAGAAAAAACACAAAACACTCAAACATTAAGAGAAGGAGTTTTACGAAGGAGGCAAACCAAAACTAAAAAGAGAAAGAGAAAAAAAAGGGGGGGGGGGCAGTGGTTATGATTCACCGCTAGCCTTTAGAACAGGTTAAAGGAACATAAAGGAATATTCTGGCACTGTTTCAACCCAAACACTCAAAATGTCGTTTACTATTGAGAATAAACTTGACTCGTTTCTCCGAACTTAAAAAAGAACAGAAAACTCACTGACTCAAAATTATCATAGAATTATAATATTATAACAGAAGCTGGTTTCTATTATAAATATGTTTTACAGCCTGTTCCTTCATAATGTTCAGGGAATCTTACTGAAATCAGATACTCAATAATTCATAGTAGTTACTGAATAATTCATAGTAGATACTGAATAATTCATAGTAGATACTGAATAATTCATAGTGGTTACTGAATATTTCATAATGGGTAATGAATAATTCATAGTAGATGCTGAATAATTCATAGTGGTTACTGAATATTTCATAATGGGTAATGAATAATTCATAGTAGATACTGAATAATTCATAGTGGTTACTGAATATTTCATAATGGGTAATGAATAATTCATAGTAGATGCTGAATAATTCATGGTGGATACTGAGTTATTCATTACAGTTAATGATTAATTCATCATAGCTCCTAATTCATAGTAGATAGTGAATAATTAATAGTAGTTACTGAATAATTAATAACATTTACTAGTGGTTACAGAGCTTCTCAAGATTAATAACTGAATAATGTTTTCTGCTGTTAAGGTTGTACAGTGGGGTGCTGGTACACGGCGTAACCCGGGAGCTGAAGAGGGGCATCACTACAGAATCCCTGCTGGCCAGAGCCCCTTGCGCTCGGCAGCTCTACCAGCAACTGAGGGAAGCCGTGGAGCTCGAGCTGGACGATGACATGAAGACGAGGCTCAGAGCGGGCAGAGAGAGGCCAAGCGACAGTCCAGCGGGCAAGAAGTGTGCAGACGACCTGAGCACCATGTTTGAGCATCTGATGGACAAAGAAGAGGAGGATGATGAAGATCCACGTGGGAGAAGGAAGAAGAGCGAGGGCAGTAAACATGAGGACGAGATGTACGAACAGACCTGCAGCATTCGCACCAGACACAGGAGCAGGTCTCACAAAACAAACCCCAGATCCAAGAAATACGAGAACTCCTGCTGGGAATGAAATCTGGAGGCCAGCCAGGAGGAGTCACCTGTCCCAAACTGACTGACTGACCAATGAGAAACCAGTTTGCTTTTGTTGTGCACTACTCACTTCAACATATGAAATATTTCTATCGCTACAGCTCTGATGTTAATCAATCATGTGTTTTTAATTCATATATTCGACTAAATTGCACTTTAAGGATGTACATTAAGCTAAATCATGTATAAATCTATAAATATTTACATTTTTATAAGTGTTATTATTAGTAAATTATTTGATGATTCTCTCAATGTAGTATTACTTATGGTGTCAGTGTTTTACCAAGAGTTATTACTGTTTTCATGATCACTATGCAATAAAGTCTGTGGCATTTATGAGACAAACTATCATAGCGATGCAACTTACTGTTGTTTTCAAATGTCTCAAATTTTAAAACAAATAATTGGTTCTGTTTGACCCTGTGGATATATGAACTCATCTTAGTATTTGTTTAATTAAAAAATAAAAAAATAAAATAAATTGTGCAATTTTGTCTAAACCAAATAGCTTCTGAAGATCTGCAGGCTGGGCTGTGCTCTGCCGTGTGTTTGGACATTTATAAAGATCCATAACTGTTTACCAGTGACCACAACTACTGGACTACTAGAGCTCGGCCTTCGGTTCAAGTCGTAAATGTCAACACTCACCTCTAAAACAATGCTATTCACAATACATATGTTTGAATGTTCTAGATTAAACACAGACATTTGAAGTTTGTAAAAGACATTTAATATATTTTATCAGAACTTTGTAACAGATATCATATATCTGAACTTGTATGTATCAGTTTTACAGTGACTCAGTAAAGAGTTTTGACACAGAGCTGCAGCCACTGTTTTACATTCCTAACAACTACCTGAAACACTGCTTAGACTACGGCTCATGCAGAGATTGAATACAACAAACTTGAAAATTATAAATAAACATGAGATAAAATTACAAACAGGTTTCTTTTTATTTCACAGAAATCATTAAGCCTTCTCTGAAGATCTAGAAAGCCCTGAAGGTCCAGAATGTGGGAGGACCAGGGCACCAACCTGCAGAGATATTCATCTCCCCTTTAAATGGAACATGGAATAGTTTGTACTTGTTTATATCAATGTGCGTGTAAAATAAGTTCCTCCACTTTTGTACTGGATTGCTGTGGGACTAAAAAGACCCAAAAATCCATTGTTCTCTTAGTCCACCAGGTGGTGCTGAGGAGCTCCCCTCTCTGATAAGGTCCCTGACAGGCATTTAAGGCCTTTAATATAAGCCTGTTTTAAATGTTGTTTGTCTAAAAGCATCTGATAAATATGTAAATATAAGGACTGTTTTGAATGTTGTTTGTCTGCTTTACTGTTTTGTTTTGCCTCAATAATAAAAATAACACTGAAGTGAGATGAACAATAAAGTACAATACTTAGCAAATCACACATCTTTAATAATCACAATAGAATCATATCATAGCTCATTATATATATATATATATATATATATATATATATATATATATATATATATATATGTGTGTGTGTGTGTGTGTGTGTGTGTTGTGTGTGTGTGTGTGTATGTGTGTGTTTTGGGGACTTTATTAATTCCCACTCTTAGGTTTTACACCACACTGTCAGTTCAACTTAAAAATAGTCATCATACAGCAGTTTGAGCATTTTCATATTTCTAGACGTACTTGTTATTGATATATGCAGCCTGTATGTGGTCATATCATGGAAAACACTTTTTCAGAATAAAAGTCTGATGTAGTATGTAAACACTCCATAAAGTCCATATATGAAAACTAAGCTGCGAAAACAGCTCATTTTCAATTAACTGTATTTGTGATGTCACAAAAACCAACACATTTACATCTATTCATGTGTTCAGTCTACAGCAGCTTAGCTCTGCCCACTCACCCTGAATCTATAAGGAGTGTTTCAGCTCAGGCTGCTTTTTGAATGAAGGCAGCCAATCAGAACTGAACTCATTTGCATATACCTTAAAGGCAGTGTAACTGTATTAGTACTATATTAGCCTGTTTAGCTGTTAGGGACAAAGTGAGGTTGGAAAATGGTTATGTAAAAATGAATTATGGCTGTTTTTGGTGCATAAAACTACACACACACACACACACACACACACACACACACACACACACACACACACATCATAAATGAACGTTCATGAATAAGAAAACAAGAATTAATTTAGGATATGTGCTCTTTAGATATACATGTATTTTCAACCCAGTATGAAGCTGTTGCTTGTTTACCTGTTAGCTCTTTAGCTTTATGGTCTCGTTAGCTCTGTCAGATCAGGGGCCGGATTCACAGAAGTGTCTTAAAATCTTCTCAAATGTGTGTTTTTCTTATTGTTCTTCAAATCACTTCTAAGAATTCTCTTATTTTTTGTCTTACTCTTCATAAGAATAATTCTAAGAATAAGTGATTCTCTTGAAAACATTATGTTCTTAAATGTGTTCTTATCGTTCTCACACTCAGGCTGTAAGAGTTGACAAGGTCAGAATGTAAACTCATCTTGGACGCTGCCTCTGCTCGTCATCCTCGTCCGTCACCCCACCGTTATCATGTTTTCCAGTGAGGGTGGTTTTCCTGCTGGCTGTTTCCTCGTTTATCTCGTCTTGTTTGCTACATTTTTTCAACCCTTGGTTTGTTGTTTTTCCTCCACTTTACTCCTCTGAGTGGATTAAACGAAATAACAGAAATAACAGTGAATACTAATTCAAAACATATGTTTTGTCGTTCATGGTATGTGGTAAAACGCAACAAAGCCTACATAAGAAAACAAAGACGACTTTCTTAAGAAAATCTTAAGAATATAATTAAGATTATTTTGAGAGAATATCTGAGAACTGAATAAGTTCGAGAAAAACTGAGAGGTGTTTTTTTCGAGAACTACATTTAAGAACGTTGGGCCTGATTCACCAACCATTCTTAAGAAGAAATTCCTTCTTAAACCCCCTCACGCAGTTTTGACGAAGACTCTGTCATTCACCAGTCAAGTCAAGTCAAATTTATTTGTATAGCGCTTTTTACAACTGATGTTGTCACAAAGCAGCTTCACAGAAATCCATTAAGGACAAAGTTTCAACATGAAATGTAAATCCTCCAGGTGAGCAAGCCAGGAAAAACTCCCTCAACCAGTGTCTCTTATGTAGGATTTGTTCTTAGGTAAGAACAGAATCTACACACACTCGTGAGCACAAAGGTGAGAACAGTTCTGCACTTCAAGAACACGTCATGAATCTGACGTAGACTTTTTCTTAGGACCTTTATCAAGAACACATTTAAGAACAAACTTAGGAAGATGTTGGAGAACGAGGCCCATTCTAATGAACTTTTAGTATCTGTCTTAATAACCTTTGCAAGTTTTTTTCTTAAGAAAGCTTTTGTGATTCCAGCCCCAGATGGTCAAAGCTAAAAGGAGCCATTGTGCTGCAACAGCATCACACAAAAATGTGATGGGGGCTTGAATCTGCTCTTCATCTGACACCAAAACAGAGCCTTTCAGTACAAAAGGCTGGTGGTTTGGATCAGAGGAACTGTTCAGTTTCACCACAGACCTAACAGAAGCTGCTGTTTTAACTAAAGCCGCACTCTGGATTGGAGCTCTGATTTTGCTTCTTTTTCTTCCTTTTTAAAGATGAACCGTTGGCAATTAAATGATCAGTTTTATGGCAATAAAAACACTCATTTGGGGGCGAAGGAAAAAACTGACCAGCCCGACTGAATCAACTTAGACTGGTTATGTGGCAGCTCAAGAGGCTCCACGTCAACCTGCTTGAACAAAGTCATCACCCAGCACAGCAGCTTCAGAGTTTTCTCTCATTCAATTAGACTTCAACACCATCTGGTGAACAGCTCCTGAATTCCTCTGACAAAATTAACTCCTTTATTCAGCGTAGTTTCTTTGTCTCTCATGAACTCTACAAAGATCTGGTGCTGATCTTTCTTAGGAGGCCTAAACTTCTGCCTAGATTGGTGGACTGAATCTGTATAACCTGCACATCTCCAGAGCTCAGGACATTCCGAAATGTGAGATTTTACAGAAGTGGTGACCAAAGCAGCCACAGCTCTTAAATAACAAACATAAACAGCTGAAGTAGCTTCTTATTCACCAGCTTCTCATCTGAATTTTCGGTTCCACCTTAAATGGTGCTGCAGTTACACTGAGGTGCCTTAAACGCAGTGGTTGACTGCTTGAATGTGTAACCAACTTTGAAAAAGAAGCTGGCGAATACAAAGCTAACGTCCGCCTCAGTAAGTGCATCAATGTACCTCAATAAATGCATCAGTTTACCTTGATAAAAGCATAATTAGAGCTGGGCGATATGGATAAAAATGTTATCACGATAAACCAAGCTCGTTCAAAATCGTTCGATATCGATACATATCACAATATATGTCAAATCATTATTTCTTTCAAGTTTAAAGGCTGATACCTAACATATACCCTAGCTCAACTACTGGTGTAGATTGCATGAAGCCAGAAAGTTTAGATATACGGGGTTTGTACTTTTGGCAGGTTTCACATTCCTTGCAATGGTTCCACACATCTTTTCTAATTGTTGGCCAGTATGCCATGTCCAGGAGTTGCATCAAGGTTTTCATCTTCCCTAGGTGCCCACCCAAAGAAGCATCATGTGCATATTGTAGAATGGCCCTTTGGTGTGCCGTTGGAACCACCACCTGCAAGGTCTGTCCTTGTTGTTGGTCTGGAACCGAATGAAACAAAATCCCATGCTTTATGATAAAGCATATGCGATCTGTTCGTGGTTTGTCGCCTTTGGCATCCCTCCTCATGGGGTCCAGGGTGGAGTCTTCTACCTGAGCTTTGGAGATCTCGGCCCAGTCAACAGGAAAAGACAACTGATGGGGTGTTGTGGCTTGACAAGTGGCTACCATTCCTTCTTCGGATACGGGTCTGATACGGGACAGGGTGTCTGGTACTACATTGCACCTCCCCTTCCTATAATGGACCGTAAAGTCAAATCCTTGCAAGCGGATTGCCCACCTGGTCAATCTTGACGAGGGTTTGGGATGATTAAAAACCCAAGACAGGGCAGCATGATCTGTAACCACGTCAAAGTATTGCCCTTCCAAGTACACTCTCCACTTCTCAATGGCCCATATCACTGCCAGACACTCCTTTTCTGAAGTAGTTCAGCTCAACACCTTTCAAAAGCCTGAAGGTGTATGCAATCACATGTTCTTGTCCCTCTACTTCTTGAAGGAATACCGCTCCCAGCCCTTTGTCACTTGCATCAACCTGTACTTGAAAACCCTTTGTAAAGTCAGGTGGCAGCAGGATTGGTGAGGAGATCAAGGCCTGCTTGATGTCTTGAAAGGCTCTTTGGCACTTATCAGTCCACATCCACGTGGCACCTTTCTTCTTCAGGGCGTTCAAACAGGCGGCTCTGTCAGCAAACCGTGGCATGAAGCGATGGTACCATCCAGCCATCCCCAAAAACCTCTGTACCTCTTTCACAGACCGAGGCTCAGGAAAGTTCTTCATTGCTTCCACCTTTCCGTGCTCTGTTCGGATACCATTAGCTGACACCACATGACCCAAAAAGGTGAGCTCCCTTTTCAGAAGGTTACACTTCTTGAGATTGAGAGTGAGCCCAGCCTCATGAAGAAAACAGAACACATCCTCCAGGTCTTGTAAGTGCTGCTCCACTGAAGTGGAGCAGACAACTATGTCATCTATGTACACAAAGCAGCAGTGACCCTTCAACTTCCTCAGAACAAACTCCATAAGTCTTTGAAAGGTAGCCACAGCATTTTTGAGGCCAAAGGGAAGGGCAGTAAATTCAAACAACCCCCAGCAGGTGGTAAAAGCAGTCTTCTGGATGCTTTCTGGTTCCAGTCCTACTTGCCAATATCCACTCCTTAAATCTAAGGTGCTGAATACAGTGGCTCTATGAAGGGACTCCAGAATTTCCTGAACCTGAGGCATATGGTAGCCATCTAGATGGGTTTTGGTGTTGAGCCTCCTGTAGTCAACACAAAATCTCACACCTCCATCCTTTTTTGGCACCAATACAACTGGAGATGCATATGGAGATGTTGAGGGCCTTATAATATCTTTCTCAACCATGACCTCAATCTCTTTCTTGATGAGCTCCTGTTTGTCAATGGAGACTCTATACGGACACTGACGCACTGGCAACTCATCCACGGTGGTAATACGGTGAATCACCGCAGTGGTATGTCCTAGGCGCGTGGTGCAAACTGAAGGCCAACTGATCAAAAGTTGCTGGAGCTTCTGCTTATCATGGGTACCCACATTGGCTCCTTCCACCAGATTTTTGATTTGGTTAAGCAACTCAGGATCGTCAAGCGGCATGATGTCCTTGGCCAGGTACAGGTGTAATCTTGCTCTGACATCTGGCTCCACCTGCTTGTCTGCCAAGAAAGAGAAAGAATCCTCCAGTGTGGGCATAGTATAACTGGAATGCAGAAAGTCTAATGTAATACCTGTTGTTCTCAAAAAGTCCAAACCAATGATGATTGGGAAGGCTAGATCTTGATTAGACATCACATAGAACGGATGTTGGGATTCGCAGCCATGCAAACAACATTCCAGCTCTACTTTGCCCTTGGCTTCTTGGCTCTGCCCATTAGCCAGAGGGAATGTTTGACCATTGCTAGGCCTCCAAAGTTCACCCTTCTTTCTCACTTCATTCCAGCAGGCTTCCTGTATTAGCGAGAAGGTACTTCCAGTGTCAATCATGGCTGAAAGTTGTTGCCCCCGAACCACGAGAGGTAAAGTAAGAGATTTGACCGGCTGTGAGATGTACTGGACCACAGTAGTTTGGCCAGTGTTGAAAGGTGGTTTTTTGCTAGATTTGTGACCTGATCTCTCTCCTCCTCTCTCATGATTGACTCTCTCCCAGTAGTGTTTGGCTTCTGAAAGGTCCCTCTCTATCAGGGTTCCAACGTGTACCAGCTCGTTGACACTAGTGACGTTTCCCCTCAAGAGGCTTGCAAGTCAGGGGTTGCAGTTCCTTAATATAGCCTGCAATAATTCTTTCTCAGAAATTCCTTTCTCCACCTCAGACAGAGCTCGGTATTGGTAAGCAAAATCCCATATGCTTTCATTGATACCCTGTGTACGCTCCCGTAACCGCCTCTCTGCTTCATCCTCATAATCTTCAGACAGGAATGCCCTAAGGAAAGCTGTCTTAAACTTTCCCCAAGTTCTGACTGCCCCCTTTTCGGCCATCCACCAATCCTTGGCTGTTCCCAGCCAGAACCGAGGTGAGCGCAGCAAGAATTGCAGCGTCACTCAGGGGCCGGACTGCCAGAAACTCTTCACATTTTTCTATGAAGGCAACTGGATCCATTTCCTCCCCAAGACCTTCATACCTGGGAAAGTCAATCTTCACGGGTGGTTTGGTGTGCATTCCAATCACACTGTCCATAAGACGATCACCAGTTCTTTCTCCTTTTCTCTCCATTGCTCTGGAGAAAGGGGTGGAAGAAGTGAAATTGCAGGCCTGAAAACTCTTCGAGTTGCACATCTCTCCTCTTGAAACAGTCTACAACTGACCTTCCAAGCTCTTGTATCTCCAGATCCATCTCCTTCTTAAGCCGCTCACTCCACCTGTCCATATGGTATCCCAGTCGATTCTCTAGGGCCTTGATGCCCTCTTCAAAACTGGCTCTCAGCCCCTGCAGCTTTTCTCCCCATTTCTCTTGTTCTTGGGTCATGAGGGAACAGCGCTCTTCCTCCATCCCTGGTAGTCTTTCTTCCAGGTCCACTATTTTGTTCTCCAGCCTCAGTAGCCTTTCCTCCCAACCTTCAGGAATATTGTCCACAGGAGGTGGAGGAGGGGGAAGCCAATTTTGTTGGTCCTCTGCTCTCTCACCAGGTTCTGAAATCTCCTCCTCATCATCTGAGCAGATGTATAGCTGGCTCAGGGTGTCAATGATGTCATTCATGGATCTTTGAGTCACGAACGGACCAGCAGTGAAGTCTAAAGGGGGTGAGGATCCATCCACTGCCTCTGACCGTGCACTCACCGCCATCTTTACAGAAAGTTTTGTTCTATTGAAAATAGGCAAATGAAAATGAGACACAAAAGGTAGGCAGTAGTTTCTATTCTTGATCTGTGCAGGTCCCCGTATGGGCCACCACATGTTACCAACTACTTAAAATAGGATAACACAGAAACGTTTAAAAAATATGGGTAACCTGCACCTACCGTGCTATGGAGGAAGATGTATGAGAGGGTGTCAAAAGGAAATACAAAATTTATAACTGAGCACAGAAAACACGTCCACAAACATACGGTGAAGCCCACAAAATGTATTGAAAGCACCCCAAATCCTATTTACAACCCAACAACAACAACAACAACAACAGGAACTGACATCAATATACACTATATACAATTGCTCAGTCCTTTAGCTTCAACAAATGAAGTCCTTAAGTCCAGTTTTTATGTACAGCCAAGTAAGGAACAGCCTCACCGGGTTTGTAATTGATGAGGCAAATCCTTGAGGAATATAGATATCTTGAAGGTAGAGATGGCTCTCGTGGGCGGATAGTCCAGGGGAAAGTTGAGACTGTTCCTGGGAGAGTTTCTGAGGGTTCCTGAGGTTTTGGTGAAATGTCCAGCAGAATACGTTGAAAGGTAATCCTTACACCAACAGGGCGGTTGATGGGTAGCATAAAATCTCCTCCTAATAATACATTAAGCAAAACAGCAACAATAATGTAGGGTTTAACCAAACAAAGCCTGGAGTTAGCATAGCATGCTAACAGCTACATTCAACCCAGTTGGAAACCAGACCATTCATAATAAATGAATGAAAGTGGTTCACAGACCATATAAGGACAAAAAACATTGTACTTACACCAGCAAAGAAACACATGTTTCCCAGTACAGGAGACAAACAGCCAAAAAAGAGAGCACATCTGTTGCAAACAACTCTCTTCTTCTTCTTCCTGTTTGCCTGCCCTTTCATTTCCTGAACCTGCCCTTTTATTTCCTGAACCTGCCTCAAGTCAGTATAGACTACAGCTCCCCTTGAGGCTGTAGGTGGAAATGCAAGCAATGATCATAATGATATAAGCCATGAAAAAAAAAGAAAAACCATGATCATGTGACCATGACGGTTACAAATTTACCTATAAATGCATCAATTTACCTATAAATGCATTAATGAGGAAACACTTTAAACTTTGTCTTGGAGATGTTTAATGAGGAGCTAATGAGCAGCACAGCAGAGCTGTAATCAGCAACCAGAGCTGCTGGACTGTTGAACGCCATAGCAGACAGTTTAGGGTCAATTTGATTACTGGTCAGATGTTAGGCATGTGGGTCAGAATATGGTCAGATGCCGGACAGCGTCATACAGTTCTGCCTCGTGTCAATATTTGATGATCATATAGTTTTACAACCTTTGTTGGATCATTTATGACTTTACTATCTCATTACAAACAGCCACTGCGCTGCTGAACGAACTTGCTACCAAAATGGTGGCAGCACAATTGTGATGTCATCAGGGTACTACCCATATGCACTATATGTACTTTTTTTTCATATTTCTCATTCTCTTTTACATAAGAAGAGATGGTCTGGATATAAGCCAAACATCACAGACTTCCTCTATGAGATTAAGAAATATTAAAAATAACTAACAAACAAGCAAAAAGGAATTATTCATTATGATTATGATTTATTACATGTGTAATTACACCCCCTGGTGGCTGGTTGTTGTATGCATTCTATATTAAAAAAGGAAAGCTAAAAAAATGTATGTTTTTATTGCTGCAGTTTCACTGGATACAGTGCTTTATAAAACAAATGGTCATGGTGCTAAAATCTGATTGGCTGAGCCGCATTTGAAGCCATTGTAAAATCCACATATAGGCGCACCGATGACCACCTCACAGTGACTGAATTACGTATCACTGCGCCACCGCACAAAAAAGCCATATCACATGGTGCACCAAGTGTACTGATTAAGTAAGAACCCATTTTTTGTTTAAACTGAGGGGCTGACAGCTTATGTTCTTAACTAGAACCAGGCTGGTCAGCTAGCTAACAGGCTAAAAGAGCCAACAGCCTAAACAGCTCCATCATTAATATCACAGGCTTGAATTAAAGTATTTACGATATGATTTACTGTAAAACAGTAGAATCAAAGTCTAAAAATGTCACTTGAATGTTTTACACACTTCAAATGTCCGTGTTTCAGTCAGAGGTCACTCAATCCCAGACTGAATCCCAAACGGCTCTGTACTCCCTAAATAGTGTTCTAGCTGTGAAAGTTTAGAAATTCTAGCCTCTACAGCCAAACAGTGCATCACTTATCGAGTGTGGACGAGTCTGAGTCCCAAATGACTGTTTCTTAGCTGTATTTTGCTCTGTTGGGCTGCAGGATCCAGTATTTAAACTCCTATGTAGTGCACTATGTAGGGAGCAGGGAGCCGTTTGAGATTCAGCCCCAGTGTGAGAAGAGGGGCTGGATTGGTGCTAAATAAGACTCGCGGTGGAAATTTGGTGACCAAAAAATACTAATAAAGTGAAAGTTGTTGTATTAAACAGCGCTGTGTTATCATATGTTCACTGCTCTACAACAAAAAAGTTAAAAAGTTCATGAAATGGCCGCAACGTACAGCGATGGACAGCCAAACGTTCTCTTCATTCAGTGGTTCATAGTTGCTTGGCAATGATACTGTACTCTGAAGGAACTACATTTCTTGGCGGAATACTTAGGTCGATTATTATTAATAATAACTTTAATTATTTTTTACTGAAAAAGTGTGTATTTTATCATATTTTATGTTGGCCACCATTTTATAAAAGCAATAAGCCAGGCTTATTGCAGCATAAACACTGATCTATACAGTAAGAGAATATATAGTATGAGAGAATCTATACAGTAAGAGAGGATCTATACAGTTAGAGATGATCTATACAGTTAAAGATGATCTATACAGTTAGAGATGATCTATACAGTTAAAGATGATCTATACAGTAAGAGAGGATGTATACAGTTAGAGATGATCTATACAGTTAGAGATGATGTATACAGTTAGAGATGATGTATACAGTAAGAGATGATCTATACAGTTAGAGATGATCTATACAGTTAGAGATGATCTATACAGTTAAAGATGATCTATACAGTAAGAGAGGATCTATACAGTTAGAGATGATGTATACAGTTAGAGATGATCTATACAGTTAAAGATGATCTATACAGTTAGAGATGATCTATACAGTAAGAGATAATCTGTACAGTTAAAGATGATCTATACAGTAAGAGAGGATCTATACAGTTAGAGATGATCTATACAGTAAGAGAGGATCTACACAGTAAGAGAGGATCTATACAGTTAGAGATGATGTATACAGTAAGAGATGATCTATACAGTTAAAGATGATCTATACAGTTAGAGATGATCTATACAGTAAGAGATAATCTGTACAGTTAAAGATGATCTATACAGTAAGAGAGGATCTATACAGTAAGAGAGGATCTATACAGTTAGAGATGATCTATACAGTCAGAGATGATGTATACAGTAAGAGATGATGTATACAGTTAAAGATGATCTATACAGTCAGAGATGATCTATACAGTTAGAGATGATGTATACACTCTCATGTATGCAGTAAGAGCTCTGCAGGTTATTCCGGGCTGAGTCAGTGTAAGTCGCTCTGGAAACCGCTCACAAACAAACACTCCTCTCAGCTGAGCGGCTCTTCTGCTGCTCCTTAGGTTTCGTCTTCCTCTGTGTGACGCACAGTTTCGCTTTACATAAATAAGCGCCCCGCGCGGGCACGAGCAGAAACACAGAAGCGCGGGCAGCGCGAGCGCTCTTCTTTATTCTCGCAGCAAAACAGGTAAATTATACTGGAACCTATTCAGATTAAATACGCAGGAGTTTCTCAGACGGGCGCCTGTTTGAGCTCCGAGTGTGAAGTTTAAATGAAACCCTCAGAAAGTTTAGCTGAAACTTAGAAAGGCAGATTCTGATCTTGTAGAACTTGTTTGAGTTCTTACTGCATCAGTCATAAGAAAGCTGGCTGTTACACAGAATATGGTTCTCTAAGGGTTCTTTTAGGGCCGTTTGCATGCTTAATGGTTCTTTGCATGGTGAAATGGTTTTTCAGATTGATGGAGAATCTGTTGTATATGGTTCTAGATAGAACCTTTTTAAAAAAAAGTACTATATAGCACCAAAAAGCGTTCTACTATCAAATACACTTGAAACGATGGTTCTTTGCTGGTTCTTTAGTAAAGCCAATAGTTCTATAAAGGACCATTTACATGCTTAAATCGTTCTTTGTATGGTGAAATGGTTCTTCAGATTAATGGAAAATGTGTTGTATTTGGCTCTATGTAGAACCTTTTTTTTTTAAAAAAAAAACAAAACAAAACAAAAAAAAGGTTCTGGAAACAACCAAAATTGTATACACTCGATGGTTGTTTAGTAAAGGCAATAGTTCTAATTAGGACCTTTTGTATGCTTAAATGGTTCTTTTCATAGTGAAATGGTTCCTCAGACTGATGGAGAATTGTTGTATAGACTATAGAAGAGCACTTGCTACAGCACGCTCAGTTTACCTCTCCTCTCTCATAGAAAACAATAAAAATAATCCTAGATTACTTTTCAGCACAATCTCTAAAATAACAGAGAACAAAACAGTTAGTGAACCCCAGGTTCCATCAGCCTATAGCAGCAACGATTTTATTAACTTCTTTAATGATAAAATTGAAAAAATTAGGCAGAAAATTCAGAATACATAGTTAAACTCTACAAACCTGCTTCCCCATAATGCCAGTCTAAATCCTGAGAATACTATGATCCCTGCAGAGAGGCTGGAATCGTTTACCTTACTCCAAGAAAATGAACTAGTTAAAATAGTCTCTTCCGCAAAAACATCTACTTGTATGTTAGATCCGATTCCTACAGGTTCACTCAAGGAAATTTTGCCAGAAATAACCAAGCCTATTCTGTCAATAATAAACTCCTCTCTTATCCTTGGATACATCCCAAAATCTCTTAAACTAGCAGTAATTAGACTGCTGATTAAGAAAGCGAACCTCGATCCCTGCGAACTATCAAATTATAGACCCATCTCGAATCTCCCCTTTATATCAAAGATCCTGGAAAAAGTTATAGCAAAACAATTAAGCTCCTATTTGCAGAGGAATCAAATACACGAAAAATTTAAATCTGGTTTTAGGCCACATCATAGTACAGAGACAGCACTAGTACAAATTGTAAATGATCTATTATTAGTCTCTGACCAAGAAAAAGTGTCTCTGTTAGTCCTTCTCGATCTTAGAGCGGCATTTGACACAATAGACCCTGCTATCTTATTAGATAGACTAGAGAACCTTGTAGGAGTAACAGGAACAGCTCTTTCCTGGTTCCGGTCCTACTTCACTGATCGCTATCAGTTTGTTAATATAAACGGTGAATCATCTGTCCTCGCAAAAGTAAAGTATGGTGTTCCACAAGGCTCTGTTTTAGGACCTGTTTTATTCACACTATATATGCTACCACTGGGCACCATTATCAGTATACACGGCATAAATTTCCACTGCTATGCCGATGACACTAAGTTATACTTAGCAAGCAAACCGGATGATAAAATTAAACTTAGCAAGATTGAGGACTGTATAAAAGACGTAAAAGACTGGATGTCGAGTAACTTTCTCCTTCTAAACTTGGACAAAACAGAGGTTCTGCTTCTTGGTCCAAAAAGCAGCTAGAAATAAACCGTCTACTTTAACACTTAAACTTAACAATTTCTCAGTTGCATCAAGCTCATCTGTAAAAAGCCTTGGTGTCTTTATAGACCCTGATCTGTCCTTCGACGCACACATAACTAATATTACTAGAACAGCCTTCCTGCATCTCCGCAATATTGCTAAATTGAGAAATGCATTCTCTCTACAGGATGCAGAAAAGTTAGTTCATGCATTTATTACTTCAAGGCTAGATTACTGTAGTGCCCTGCTGTCTGGATGTCCCAGCAAAAGCCTTAACAAGCTTCAGTTAGTCCAGAACGCTGCAGCCAGGGTTCTTACTAGAACCAGAAAGTTTGACCATATCAGCCCAGTTCTATCAAACCTACACTGGTTACCAGTTAAATTTCGCATTGATTATAAAATTCTATTACTGACCTATAAAGCCCTAAACGGACTTGCCCCTCAGTACCTGAGTGAACTTCTCTCTCACTATGAACCATCACGCCTACTTAGATCACAAGGTGCTGCTCACTGTTAGTACCTAGAATTAATAAAGTTACGTCAGGGGGCGGAGCTTCTCATACAAAGCCCCCCAGCTTTGGAATAGTCTTCCTGTTAATGTTCGGGACTCAGACACAGCCTCAGTGTTTAAGTCTAGGCTAAAAACTTACTTGTATAGTCAAGCCTTTGGTAATTAGTCTTCCCTGTCGGTTCTATACCTGCCAAGTCTCTGCTGCTCTGCTAACACTGTAATCTGTGATCAGTCACTCATTACAGAACTGACTCTCTGTGTGTTTTTCCTTTCTTTCTTTTCTTTGCCGAATTGAACAGCTGCCCATCCTGTGCGTCTGATGCTGCTGCCTCTTCTGCCTTGATTGGGTGCCACTGCTCGCCAGCCCTCTGGACCGGCTTACCAACATTGAGCCTCCTGCTGTACAACGCCGTACAAACCTCACCCTCACAACCTGACCCCACTGATGCTGATGATGCTGCTGCATAAACTAAACTAATCAAATTAATCATTGCTCCACCTGTTTTCCCTGTTTCTGTACTAACAATGTTTTACTATCCGGTGTCGACCAGAGGAGGATGGGTTCCCCTTCTGAGTCTTGGTTCCTCTCAAGGTTTCTTCCTGTTTCTCTTAGGGAGTTTTTCCTTGCCACTGTCACCACTGGTGACGCTCATGGAGGCTTGGACCTGGATTTCTTCCTGTAATGCTGTTTTTTTTTTTTGTTTTGTTTTGTAAAGCTGCTTTGTGACAACACCTGTTGTAAAAAGCGCTATATAAATAAACTTTGCTTGCTTGCTATATGGTTCTACATAGAACCTTTTTAAAAAAAAACAGTTGTGTATAGCACCAAAAAGTGTTCTGCTATTGTATGCCCTCTTAAAAATGATAGTTCTTCAATGGTTCTTTCATAAAAAAAATGGTTCTACATAGAACTGTGAACACTCAAAGAACCCATTGCATGCTTAAATGGTTCTTTGTATCATGAAATTGTTCTTCAGATTGATGCAGAATGTGCTATATATGGTTCTACATAGAACCTTTTTGAATAGGTTTCTATATAGCACCAAAAAGGGTTCTGCTATTGTTACAATACAAACTTGTTACAATAGAAGTTGCTATAAAGAACCCTTTTAAAAAGGTTCTACATAGAAACATATACAGCACATTCTCCATCAATCTGATCATGCAAAGGGTTTTTTGAGTGTTTATGGTTCTATTTAGAACCACTTTCTTTACTAAAGAACCCTTGAAAAGCCATCTTTTGACAAGTGTTTGAAAGTAGCAGAAACTTTTTTGGTGCTATATAGAATCATATACAAAACTTTCTCCATCAATCTGAAGAACCATTTCACCACGCAAAGAACCATTTAAGCTTGCAAAAGGTTCTATATAGAACTCATGGTTCTATGTAGAACCGCTGCCTTTACTAAAGAACTCTTGAGGAACCATCTTTTTAAAGTGTCACTCTTTTAAATTTAAAAAGTAAGTAACCAGGTTAACTTTCAGTTCACTGAACTTGTAATGTTTACAGAAGAATAATTTGTTTTTAGTTTGTTAACTTAATATTTTAAGCGTTTTTAAGTTTAAACGCAGCATCATTTTGCTCACTGTACATTTCAGAATTATAGGCAAACTCTAATCCTGATAAAAGCCACATAAAACCTGGTAACACTGCATTAAAGGCTGTATGATTAAAGAATTCATACTGGATTGTCAGTGTAAATGAATCTTCTCATTTATAGGTCTATATTTTGTTGTCCGAGACTAAAAGTCTAGAAGGTGGGCGCCATGGGAGTCCAAGGACTCAAGACCTACATGGAGGGCAACAGCGACGTCCTGAAGAGGCGAAACTTTAGGAACAGCAAGCTCGTCATCGATGGATCCAATCTGTACTACAGCCTCTACTTCCAGTCTCACCTGGATCAAGCGCACGGAGGAGAATATGAAGGCTTTGAGAAAGTGGTCAGTCGCTTCTTCGCAAACCTCAGAATCTGCACAATCAAGCCTTACGTCGTGCTGGACGGAGGGGACGACATCAGCGATAAGAAGTTCGACACCCTGAAGAAAAGAGCCGAAGACAGGATCAAGAGGGCCGACGCCTTGTCCAAAGGACGACGAGGAGAAGCCCTTCCGATCCTCATCAAGAACGTCTTCAAGCAGGTCCTCAGGAAGCTCAAGGTGCCGCTTATCCAGTGCGTCGCCGAGGCCGACTGGGAGGTCGCAGCTCTGGCTAATGAGTGGAACTGTCCGGTTCTGTCCAACGACTCTGATTTCTACATATTCGACATCAAGGGAGGGTTTTTACCCCTTTTTGACTTCCACTGGAGGAAAGTGACGTCAATCAGACAGTCAGACAAAAAGTACATTCCAGCCAGTTGGTATTCCGTCAGCAACCTGTGCAGCACCTTAAACTGCATGAACAAGCAGCTTCTCCCTATTTTCGCCACCATCTTGGGCAACGACTACGCCCACCTGGACAAAACACTGTTTCCAAACTGGACAAAGTTCTCACTTACTCCTGGAGGAAACCGCAATATCGATGGCTTGCTCAGATGGCTGTCGCGCCATAAGTGCCCCAAAGACGCCATTAAAGCCCTTCGGAGCACGATTACGAACCCGAGGGATTCAGCCATGGTCCTCAAGGTTCTCAAGCAGGGCCTGCAGGAGTACCGCCTGACTCCCAGCTCCATAGCTCAGTTCTTCGAGAGAGGAGAACCACAGAGCAAGCTCCCAAGACCTTTACAGAGCCTGCCAGAGTGGTTCCTGAAGGCCCTGGGCGAGGGGAAGCTCAACTCCATCCTTCTTGATGTCCTCACGCTGCACAGGGTCACTCTCAACTTTTCAGTGCAGGATTTTAGCCTCTGCAGCAACAACCTGACCTCCAGGCCCATACGGCAGGTCATTTACGGCTTAATGCTGCAGGCCGCCACAGAAGAAGAGCGGTACGAGGTAGAGGAGTATGACAGGCAGGGGCTGACGCTAACCAGCTCCACGGTTCCAGCCATCCCGACAGACCTTCAGCTGGACACACTGTGGGAGGTAATGCAGACTTAAAACTAGTGCTATTGTTTAGTTATAGTCTATGAAGACAGTTATATGCTAATATCATGCTAACTCATATTTTTCTATTTTTTTAACAAAAGTAACAAAGATGTGGAATGTAAACATTGCTAAATTTCATTCCACAGCCCATATATGGAAACTAAGCTGCAAAAACAGCTCATAATGTCATAATCATGAACACATTTCCATATGACCACACTTCAGCCTACAGCAGTTTAGCCCCACCCATTCAGCCTACAGCAGTTTAGCCCCACCCATTCAGCTTACATCAGTTTAGCCCCACCCATTCAGCTTACATCAGTTTAGCCCCACCCTTTCAGCCTACAGCAGTTTAGCCCCGCCCATTCAGCCTACAGCAGTTTAGCCCGAGGAATCAGTCAGGCCAGGGTCTTTTCTGTGTGGAGTTTGCATGTTCTGCCCGTGTCTGTCTGGGTTTCCTCCAGGTGCTCCGGTTTCCTCCCACATGCAGTCAGGTGAACTGGAGATGCTAAATTGCCCCTTGGAATGAATGTGTATGTCTGTGTGTCTGTGATGGACTGGTGACCTGTCCAGGGTGTTTCCTGCCTTCTGCCCACTGAACGCTGGGATTGACTCCAGCACCCCCCACGACCCAGTTGGATAAGCGGTTTAGAAGATGGATGGATGGTACAGAGAGTTTTCCAGAGCATTCACTATAAATCTGCTCTTTTATCTTCTAGACGCCACAGAATCGGAGGCTTGAGGTCTTCTTGGACGCTTTGTGTGTGTCTCAGGCTTTTGACGAGCTCCTTGTTCCTGCAAACCTGCAGCTAGCCATGTACGTCACATGCTACTGGCTGAAACATGCGGAGCCTGAGCCCAAACCAGAATTCCTCTGGGCCTTGCTGGTCGGCCTGGTGTACGGAGAGCTGTCCAGAGATCCACTCACAGAGAAAGGTGAATATACAGCTTCTCTGGCTTTAATAAATCACAATCAAATCATTATATCAAGAGATTAAAGGAAAAAATACATTTACACAGTTGCTCCCTCATGCTGATGTCGATCAGCCAAGACATGTTTGGTATCTGAAGTTTGCTTCTTTAGTTTTAGCACTGGAGCTACAAGCCCAATGTAGCTAACAAGTACTGGAAGCTTATACCCCACCAATTAGCACTGTGTGAACATTTAGGTAAACAGAAAAAAAAATGTATTTGCTGGGGGGACTTCCAATCCAGCTGGCTAGGTGATGACCTCATAAAACAATAGGTATCCCGACAATAAGAATTAAAAGTTGCCCGTATAACTAGAATTTCATTTCTGAGAATCGGAGATTCAGCGGATGAACAAAAATGCCTAAAGTAGGGAATAAAAATCTTGCACAGAGTAAAAAAACATGACCTTGAAGAAGAAAGTGAACTTCCACAAGCTAATATCAACATGGAGGATGGCAGGCAATCCATCACTGACTCGGAGCTGACAAGCGGTGCTAACATGGGTCTTATCCGGACAGAGAGAATTTAGAAGGGACTCCAGTTAGCAACGAAATGGCATAAGATTAGATATCAATAAAATTCACAAAAGATTGAAGAGGAGCGAATGAAGCTCAAGCTACAGAATGAAAGAGTATGTGCTTAAAAGACCTTGGCAGAAAAAAGGATTTGAAATCCAAGGAAAAGGGGTGCACCTGGACAATGATTATGCACCTGAGTGGCTGAGGAAGCGGACGGAATATGCAGAAGTGAAAGCTGTGCTCAAGGAACGAGATTTAAAATTTCAGACTTCCGTTCATGGCCAGGCTCAGAGTGTTTTACAAGGATGGCACGGTGGTTTACAGCTCGGCAGAGGAAGCAATGGTGGACATGGCAGAGAGGGGGATACCGGTGACCTTTCTGAAACATCCAACTTCTCTTCTCGACCACATCAGCCAGCTGACTTGGTGTCTCAGCGGAAAACAAAGAAACCAGGAGAATGCAGGCTCTAATCGAAGCTTCAAGGAATGACTCCAGGGACATCTGATAAGTACATTTGCTATGAAACATACTTCCTCCAAGAATGTTAAACAATGCTGAAACTAATGGTGAGAGTCAGTGTTCATTTTCAATTCTGCTTCCCTACATGGTATTAGTATTGCTAAGATAGATAATGCTAAAGGCGTATGGAGGATAGGTTTAAAGTCAGGACACCTCTTTTGCATATGGACCTATGCATCATCCTAACAGCTGAAGAGGGCTCTCTTTCAATGTCAGGAGGAAGAGTCTTTCCTTTGATACACATTTTCCATAAAAAAGGCCTTAAAACTTAAAGTTAATGTTGATATTTGCGACTTGGTTCACTACTTGGTTATCATGTTACTGGTTATTGATTATAGCTGTGCTACTGTTCCTTATAGCACCATGGGTGAGAGATATGATATATATGTAGACTTACGGGGATCTAAAATATACTCAAAGACATAATGCAAAGCTTCAATCTAATTAAAGTAACTACTTATAATGTAAATGGTCTAGGAAATCCAATTAAGAGGAGGAAAAGTTCTGGCAAAGTTGAAAAGAGAGGGAGCAGAAGTAGCTCTCCTTCAAGAGACTCATTTAAAAGAATTAGAACATGAAAAACTCACGAGATGGAGATTTAACCAGTATGCGTCTTCCTGTTGTCAGCGCTCTAAGAGAGGTG
The DNA here is from genome assembly GCF_904425465.1 of Colossoma macropomum. Taxonomy (NCBI): domain Eukaryota; kingdom Metazoa; phylum Chordata; class Actinopteri; order Characiformes; family Serrasalmidae; genus Colossoma; species Colossoma macropomum. Next base: position 5,939,708 of record NW_023494809.1, read on the forward strand.
TAGCAATTCTAATTTCTAGTAAACTAAACAAGGAAAAGATGGGAGACAGACGGGAGATTTGTGCTGGTCCTGGGATATCTGCAGGGTATGTATGTTAGTTACTTTCCTGAATGTTTATGCTCCTCGGGATCCGAATGGAAATTTTATAAACAATTCTTTGATTTATTTATCCTGGAGGCTCAGGGAACCCTAATATTTGGAGGAGATTTTAATGTTAGACTTCACTCATCCCTGGAAACGTGAAGACTTTATTATTCAGGAGCGAAGAAAATTACAAAAAACATAAATTTAATGAAGCAGGAATTGGGGCTTTCAGATATATGGAGAGATTTGAATCCACTGATTCCAAGATTGACTATTTCTTCATGTTTCAAAGAAACTTGTCTAGGGTGATAGGTTGCAAGTTTGGGGCCATGGACTTACCCCAATCACTGTGGACTTGATATTAGGCTCCGAAAATAAAAAAAAAAACATCTGGAGGCTAAATACAGGCATTCTTAACCAAATGAGGTGGTATTTAAGGATGGATATAAAAGAATATCTTGACAAAAATGATAATGGGAAAGTATCGCCACCAATTTTTTGGTACGCATGTAAAGCTGTTCTTCGAGAGAAAATTATAGGATATAGCTCAAATTTTAAAAAGCAGAGAAAATAATATCTGGATAAGTTAAAAACAGAATAAAGGAATTAAAGAACCTACATAAAAAGACATTGAAACAAAAATGGAAATAGACAAGAAAAAGAATTCATTAAATGAAATCTACTCAAATGATATTTAAAAAAAGTTTATCTTTCTAAAACAAAGACGGTATGAAGCAGAAAGAAAATCAGCCAAATTGCTTGTGGACAAATTAATAAAGCAACAAGCAGAAAATACAATTTATAAAATAAAAGACCCCACAACAAATCCTATACACAGCAAATTAAAGGATAAACAACAATCATTTGAAACTTTTTGTAAAACTTTATACAGGCAGCCTAAAATAGATGAAAGACAGATGAAACCTTTTCTTGACCTGATAAAATTAATTCGAAATTAAATTAAATTGGTAAAAAGTAAGGGACGAACAAAATAAGCTTCTAGTTGGTACAATATCGGATGAAGAAATCAAAAAGGCAATTTAAATTTAAAACCCAATAAGGCAGGAGGTCTGGATGCTTTCACTACATGGATTCCACCAGACTTTTATTAAAACTATTCAAGCATTGTACAGTGACCCAAGGGCAAGCATTAAAATAAACGGCGCCACATCAAACACCTTTAATCTGGAGAGAGGGACTAGACAGGGCTGCTCAGTAAGTCCATTATTTTTTTGGTACATTTATTGAGGTGTTAAGTCAGGGGATCACTCAGGATGAGAACGTTACAGGCATGAAACTGCTAGGCCAAGAATATGAGATCTCATTACATCATGATACATTTGGCAAGGGAAAAAGCCTAGGGTGAGATTTCAAACTATTAAATTAGCAAAGAATAAGGGAGATAAAGATTCTGAGATGGTGTGCTCATGACCTTGATTTTTCCCCAAATAAGTTGGACATGCACCATAAGGACTGGGTGAGTCGGGGCCTCTCTTCATACTGTACCTTCTTCAGTCAAGGGACACTGAAAAACTTACAGATGTTAAAACACTACATGAACTAAATAATAGTGACTTTTTAGACAATTTACTGAAAGATTTATTAATGCCTATAGAATAGATTAGGGGCTTAAGGTAATCTAAAGAATATATAGGGGTCTTCAGGAAGCCAAAATAGCAAGTACCATCTACATAAAAAAAGGGAAAGGGAAACCAATAGTTGCATTACAGAAGAAGTCTGGTCAAAATGCTATGAATTTCAGTGGATGATATCAGGGTCAGCTTCATGTAAAGTGTTCAGCTGGAAGAGTCTTAGTAGATATTTTATGACAGTTGTTCAGAGGTCTCACCACCTTGGCTCTCCTAGCTGTTGAAGGAATTGTGGCTCCCAGGAAGCATATCACTATCACTTGTTTTGGGCCTGCCCAAAAATAAACATTTTCTGGTGCCTTTAATTGGGAAGAACTTTTCTGGGGTTTCTACACTCAACATCTATAAATGTTAAAATACTTGTTTGGAATTTTGAGTGCAGCTGCTAGAAAATCAATTACAAAGAAATGGCGTAAGCCAGATACCCCATCCCTAGAGGACTGGGATGATATTATCTATGAAATCTTTATAATGGAAAGACTCACCTTCCCCATAAGGCTCCAGGAAGCTAAATTTGAGGAATATTGGAAGAATTGAAAAATGTATATGACCCTGAAATGCCCCTCTTTTGTTTGAATTTTTTTGAATATATGTTTGAATGTGCTTATTTACAACCCCATTTCCAAAAATGTTGGGACACCGTGCAAAATGTAAATAAGACTAGAATGCAATCATAAACAAATTACATAAAGCCTGTATTTCTTTCAAAATGGTACAAAGAGAACATTTTAAATACTGAAACTGAGAAATGTTGTTTTTTGAAAAATATTTGCCCATTTTGAATTTGATTCCAGCAACACGTTCTGAAAAAATTGGGACAGGTTTATGTCTACTGCTATTTTGCACCACTTCTTGTTTTAACAGCACTCTGTAAGCGTTTGGGAACTGAGGAAACACTGCTGTAGTTTTGAAACTGAAATGTTTACCCATTCTTGCTTAATACAGGATTTCAGCTGCTCAACAGTTCAGGGTCTCCTTTGTCATATTTTTGTTTCATTATGCAGCAAATGTTTTCATTGGGTGACAGGTCTGGACTGCAGGCAGGTCAGTTTAGCATCCAGACTCTTTTACTTTAGAGCCAGGCTGCTGTAATACATGCAGAATGTGGTTTGACATCGTCTTGCTGAAATAATCAAGGCCTTCCCTGAAAAAGACGTTGTCTGAATGGCAGCATATGTCGCCAAAATCTGTATATATCGTTCAGCATTAATGGTGCCTTCACAGATGTGAGCGTCAACCATGCTATGTACACTAATGCCCCCTATATACCATCATGAATACTGGCTTTTGAACTGTACGCTGATAACAAGCTGAGTAGTCTTCAGCCCGTAGGACACAGTGTCCATGATTTCCAAAAAGAATTTCAAAATTTGATTTGTTGGACCACAGGACAGTTTCTGCTTTACCTCCGTCCATCTTAAACTAACTTGGGCCCAGAGAAGACGGCAGCGTTTCTGGATTCTGTTTATCTATGGTTTTGTCCTAGAATAGTAGAGTTTTTAATTGCATTTGTGGATGCAGTGATGAACTGTTTTCACAGACACTGGTTTTCAGAAGTGTTTCTGAGCCCATGCAGTGATTTCCACTACAGAATCATGTCTGTTTTTAATGCAGTGCTGTCTGAGGGCCCAAAGATCACGGCCAGCAAATACTGGTTTTGGCCTCGTCCCTTACATACAGAGATTTCTCCAGATTCTCTGAATCTTTTAATGTTATTATGTACCGTAGATGATGAAAAGCAAAAGTTCTTTGCTATTATATGTTGAGAAATGTTATTGTTGTATTGTTGCACTATTTCATCATGCAGTCTTTGTGGTGGTGAACCCCTCCTCATCTTTTCTTCTGAAAGACTCCGCCTCTCTGAGATGATCATTATACCCAATCATGTTACTGACCTGTTGTCAATCAAACACCAGGTGTTTTTTACCATTACCTGGTACCATTTACCAGGCTTTTGTTTCCCCGTCCCAACTTTTTCTGAACATGTTGCTGGCATGAATTTCACAGCGGGCAGATATTTTTCATAAAACAATAAAATTCATCACTTTCAACATTTGATCTGTTGTCTTTGTTATATTTTGAACTAAATATAGGGTTTAAACGATTTGCAAATCATTGTATTCTGTTTTTATTTACATTTTGCACAGCGTCCCAACTTTTTTGGAAATGGAGTTGTATTTTCAATTTTTCATTTTGCCAGCTTAATTTTCTCTATCTTTAATCAGCACACCAGGTTCTATCGTTGAGTTCTATACACATTAGATAAAGTGAAAAGTACAGCTGGGCGATATGGTCAAAAATGTTATCATGATAAACAAAATCCATATCGTTCGATATCGATGCATACTGCAATAAATGTCAAATCATTATTTCTTTCAAGTTTGAAGGCGGATTTTTGGTCCTGGGTGGTTAATCGCTGTTTTAAACCATCCTTTATGGTCAGAACACAACAAACACTCACCAACCAGTGGAACATTTCACAAATCTGTCATGGGAGAGTGGGAGAAAGTGTCTGCTGAGCTGTTTTTACCAACTGGAAAAGCATGGCTATTTTTGTGATAGTCATAATTTAAGAAAGAAAACATTATTTTCAGCTGGTGCCGAGCGCTCGGCTACCCCGCTACACATGACATCACAGTATTCAGACACCAGCTAGACGACTGGATTCTCTATACTATCGTAGTAGTTTAAGTGGTGAACCGCAAAATATCAACACCAGACAAACAGAGTCCTCCTTTAGGTACGTTTAAACTGAAAGCGGTGCTTTTGTGCTGTGTTTGATCTACAGTATCATCAATTCTCCGTGTTGTGGAGTGACGGAGCTGCTTCAAGTTAGCCAGCTGCTAAAAACAGCTAGCCTGGAAAGCTAGCGCTCTCCCGCTCTCCAAAGCCTCACAGCTTTCTCAGGTTACTTTCGTTTAAATCAGGGCTGTAATTTACATGAACCCACTTCTTTCTTTCACTTTCATTGCTTGTGAATGCACTAATACTTAAATATGACTGTCTGAGCGCTGTAACAGTGCTGTAGTTGTGAGGAGCAGACGTGATTTAACGCTGCTAAAGCTGTTAGGATGTTAGTAAAGAGGTGAGTTCACTGTAGGTCAGTACAGTTACACCACTGACCTCGTCACTCACACTCGGTCACAGGAGAACAGATCGCCGGTCGTTCCACTCAAACAGGGAATGTATAACTCCGCGTTTCAGCCGTTGCTAAAGACTCATCTTACTCGTGGCCCCCTCCCTCTCTAATCATGTAGAAAAGCTCGGAAGTGCTCCCTCTCCTGGCCACAGCAGAGTAGTGTACTTGTACTGAGCAATAACAAAGTTGAATCTATCTATCTATCTATCTATCTATCTATCTATCTATCTGATTCTAAATAAAGAAAAAAAATCTTTCTTGGCCAAGTTATCCCTTCAGCAACAATTGCCAAGCTTATATGAACGGGATGGAAACAGTTTTATAGAAATCTATGTTTTTTATTTCATATCTTAATCTACTCCCTGAAAACTCTACTCCATTCTATTCTGTTAATCAACCCTTAGAAGCCCACAGTTATTATTGTGGATTTACTACACATTCAATTAAAAAGACTTAGATGTAAATATATTTATCAATTATTTATTAATCTGTGTCAGAGAAAAACCTTTTATCTCCAAAACAGTAACTTTACAGAAGGAAAAAAACCTTCAAACTTTCCATGTAAGTCAATGTATCCAGACTTTATTTCAAGTAATTTTTTGACTATTTCTGTTGGCCATTTATTGTGAATTTTTTACATAATGTAAAGGGCAGCAAGCATTTTTCAAATTATGTTAAAAACAAATATAGCAAAATGACAAAAATAAAAAGATATTTATTTCTGCGAAAGCAAGACATTTTTACCAAATTTAGATCATGATAAAATATCACCTTTTGTACTTAAACACAAATGTGATCTGGATTGAAAGTTTACTATCAGCACTTTCCACACAATTTCTCTGCTTGTTTCAATGAGCTACGAGGCAGAAATAAGCAAATGAAATGTGAGAAGATGCTGTTTATTATGTGCATGTTGTGGAGAATCTATCAGAGCTAATGAACCTTCTCTGGTTGAATTTCACCCATACCATTTTCCCTTCCTGCTTTGCAGAGCTGCCAAAAAGGCTGAGGAACCTGAAAAGCCGTAAAGAGGAGACTCCTCTGGACCTGGAGGCAGCTCACGCTTACAGTCAGTGGCAGGGCAGTCTGAGGGACAGTATCTGCCTCAACCAGCTGCTGAACAATCCAGTGCCTGAACCAGAATACGCACGGTAAACACCACCTCCTCCTTCCACACCGTCAGAGCTGAATAATCACCACTGCTCTGTTAGTCAAGCCTGATCCTGCTGGGTCCCTGTCCTACATATTCTGGAGTTTCCCCTGCTGTAGCACAACCTGATCCAACCAATCAGATCATTTCTCCTTGATGATCTTTAACCTCATTAACCTCCTCGAGAGGGAAGACCAAAACATGCAGAACAGGGAAACACAGTTATTATGAGTCACTAAGGCACGATGAACCTCGCCTCGCTGGCATGATCATGACTAAGCCAACAGTAACGCGAACCTTCACTGCTCCTTCAGGCAAAAAGACTTTAGAGTCACAAGACTTCATTCAAACCAGCAATGAGAAACATTCACACGCCCTCATGTCTTTTTCTGTTTGATCATCCTTTTTCTTATTAAATCGATTGTTGCAAGTGTAGATTGAAATAATTGTTTTCACTCTTTATAGTCTTTAAATGTGGCACTACTGTGTACTCACTGAACAACATCAGAAAAGTTCGATTTCACGATGTATCTTGCACAACGTAAAGATGCATTTGAGTAACTTGATAATACATCTGGGGCGTCGATGGCGTTCTCTAAACTTTCTATCTGGGGCGTCGATGGCGTTCTCTAAACTTTCTATCTGGGGCGTCGATGGCGTTCTCTAAACTTTCTATCTGGGGCGTCGATGGCGTTCTCTAAACTTTCGATCTGAGGCGTCGATGGCGTTCTCTAAACTTTCTATCTGAGGCGTCGATGGCGTTCTCTAAACTTTCTATCTGGGGCGTCGATGGCGTTCTCTAAACTTTCGATCTGAGGCGTCGATGGCGTTCTCTAAACTTTGGATCTGAGGCGTCGATGGCGTTCTCTAAACTTTGGATCTGAGGTGTGGATGGCGTTCTCTAAACTTTCTATCTGGAGCGTCGATGGCGTTCTCTAAACTTTCGATCTGAGGCATCGATGGCGTTCTCTAAACTTTGGATCTGAGGTGTGGATGGCGTTCTCTAAACTTTCGATCTGAGGCGTCGATGGCGTTCTCTAAACTTTGGATCTGAGGCGTCGATGGCGTTCTCTAAACTTTGGATCTGAGGCGTCGATGGCGTTCTCTAAACTTTGGATCTGAGGTGTGGATGGCGTTCTCTAAACTTTCTATCTGGGGCGTCGATGGCGTTCTCTAAACTTTGGATCTGAGGCGTCGATGGCGTTCTCTAAACTTTGGATCTGAGGCGTCGATGGCGTTCTCTAAACTTTCTATCTGAGGCGTCGATGGCGTTCTCTAAACTTTCTATCTGAGGTGTGGATGGCGTTCTCTAAACTTTCTATCTGGGGCGTCGATGGCGTTCTCTAAACTTTCGATCTGGGGCGTTGATGGCGTTCTCTAAACTTTGGATCTGAGGTGTGGATGGCGTTCTCTAAACTTTGGATCTGAGGCGTCGATGGCGTTCTCTAAACTTTGGATCTGAGGCGTCGATGGCGTTCTCTAAACTTTTGATCTGAGGTGTGGATGGCGTTCTCTAAACTTTCTATCTGGGGCGTCGATGGCGTTCTCTAAACTTTGGATCTGAGGTGTGGATGGCGTTCTCTAAACTTTCTATCTGGGGCGTCGATGGCGTTCTCTAAACTTTCGATCTGAGGCGTCGATGGCGTTCTCTAAACTTTGGATCTGAGGTGTGGATGGCGTTCTCTAAACTTTGGATCTGAGGTGTGGATGGCGTTCTCTAAACTTTCTATCTGGGGCGTCGATGGCGTTCTCTAAACTTTCTATCTGGAGCGTCGATGGCGTTCTCTAAACTTTGGATCTGAGGTGTGGATGGCGTTCTCTGAACTTTCTATCTGAGGCGTCGATGGCGTTCTCTAAACTTTCTATCTGGAGCGTCGATGGCGTTCTCTAAACTTTGGATCTGAGGTGTGGATGGCGTTCTCTAAACTTTCTATCTGGGGCGTCGATGGCGTTCTCTAAACTTTGGATCTGAGGCGTCGATGGCGTTCTCTAAACTTTGGATCTGAGGTGTGGATGGCGTTCTCTAAACTTTCTATCTGAGGCGTCGATGGTGTTCTCTAAACTTTCTATCTGGGGCGTTGTTGATGGGTATGGAGGGTGTTGTTTTGGGGTATCGAGGGTGTTTTATTTTTTGTCTTCGGGGATCGAGGGTGTTTTGTTTTTTTCTTCGGGGTATTGAGGGTGTTGTTTCGCTGTTGTCTTCGGGGTATTGAGGGTGTTGTTTCGTTGTTGTCTTCGGGATATTGAGGGTGTTGTTTCGTTTTTGTCTTCGGGGTATTGAGGGTGTTGTTTCATTGTTGTCTTCGGGGTATTGAGGGTGTTGTTTCGTTGTTGTCTTCGGGATATTGAGGGTGTTGTTTCGTTTTTGTCTTCGGGGTATTGAGGGTGTTGTTTCGTTGTTGTCTTCGGGGTATTGAGCATCTGCTAATTTTTGTATTTGGGTGTCGAGGATGTCCTTTAATTTTTACTTTCGGGATATATATATTTTTTATTCTTTTTGTTGTTAAGGTTGTATAGTGGCCTGTTTGTGCACCATGTTGCCAGTAAATACCAGTCTCTGCTAGCTGAAGTTAAAGCCCTGGATTTGTTCCAAAGACTGAGTACACTGGTGCAAAGCGAGCTGGAAGAAGACTTCACCTCTGATGAAGAGGATGATGAAGATCCACACAAGAGGGGGAAAAAAGGCAATGCTGGTATCCAAGATGATGAGATTCGCATACAAAAACGCCAGAGACACAAGCTCAAGAGCAGAACCAGCAAAACAGATTTAAAGCTCAAGAAACCTGAGCGCTCCTACTGGGAATAAAGGACATTTTTTTTGACTCAGCAGTACAAGAATTATCGATATTCCTAACTGAGCGATTCACTGATACAATGAACAATTAATTGATTCATTGAGTGAGTCACTAACTATGTTTCCATCTGCTTTAAGTGCAGGTTACAAGCAAGAAAACAAAAAAGTGCTGAACATTTCTTGCAAATTTCCTAAATTTCTTTAAATTCTTATAGCGATGGAAGAGCTTTGTGTAATGAGGTCATTTCCTGCCACGTTTTGCTTTATCGACCAAGTCACACTTATTATTTCCACGTCCCTTAATTTTCCACAGTCTAGCAATAAGAATAAGAATATGCAGCCACTCTGTAAATATTGGGCAGCTTGTTATTCTTAGGCCTCAGTTAATCGGCTACATAGTCAAACATTTAAAACCACAGTTTTCATATAAAAGGTCTGCGATGTAAACCTGCGTGGTCATTCGCTGACTCACTGACCAGGCAGACGGCTGTGAACTCTTTTGTCTGTCTGTTTGTTTTGGTGTGTACCAGCTTAAATGATTCAGACGGCTCACTTCAATATTTACACTCCTCTCCTTTTCTTGCTCAACCGTATGAAAATACTGTTGATGTTCCCAGCTCATCACTGTCGCTCTGATTTTAACGTTTCTTTTATTGTAGAATGGACTTTTTCTACTGAACTGCATGGATTTTAATGGGTTTTTCAGTATTTTACTGAATGTTTTTGAATACAGTGCAATAAAATCTGTCATGCATTAATAAGCTGTCATAGGAATATGTATTTGAAATACTTTGAAATGTGCTTCACACCTTTAAAAAAAAACAATAAAATTTAATATTTTATCTAAAATTGTCCACTGTGTTAATATTTGAACCCACAATTCAAATTAAAATCTAAATATTTTTACTGCTTTGATGGAAAAAGGAAACAAAAATACACAACATACGCAACTGTTCTTAAAGATCTGTAGAAATTTTAATGTACAACTGTATTCTGAAATAGCAACGAGATTTCCGACTTCTGTTGTGCATAACACAAAATAAATTAAAAAGCATTAAAAAAAATAATAATCAAAAACCCAAACCCTTCCATCACCCCTCATTCGATATTTCCATAACAGGGACACTGTGACTGGCCTGCATTTGGAAAATGAAAATCTTAATAAAAGCATGTTTATTTTCCCCAGTGATTGGTGCGCGAGAGTAAATGTGGCCTCGGAGAACCGCTTACTGCTATAAAGAGGAAAGAAACACATACTGCGAAACACTGTGTCCACTCACTGTCCACTCTGTTACCTTGTCAGTCCACCTTGTAGATGTAAAGTCAGAGACGATAGCTCATCTGCTGCTGCACAGTTTGTGTTGGTCATCCTCTAGTCCTTCATCAGTGGTCACAGGACGCTGCCCACAGGACGCTGTTGGCTGGATATTTTTGGTTGGTGGACTATTCTCAGTCCAGCAGTGACACTGAGGTGTTTAAAAACTCCAGCAGCACTGCTGTGTCTGATCCACTCAGACCAGCACAACACACACTAACACACCACCACCACGTCAGTCTGTAACTGTAGAACTACAAAGTGCACCTATATAGTAAGTGGAGCTGATAAAATGGACAATGAGCTCTACATCAACCTGCTTGAACAAAGTCATCACCCAGCACAGCAGCTTCAGAGTTTTCTCTCATTCAATTAGACTTCAACACCATCTGGTGAACAGCTCCTGAATTCCTCTGACAAAATTAACTCCTTTATTCAGCGTAGCTTCTTTGTCTCTCATGAACTCTACAAAGATCTGGTGCTGACCTTTCTTAGGAGGCCTAAACTTCTGCCTAGATTGGTGGACTGAATCTGTATAACCTGCACATCTCCAGAGCTCAGGACATTTCGAAATGTGAGATTTTACAGAAGTGGTGACCAAAGCAGCCACAGCTCTTTAGTAACAAACATAAACAGCTGAAGTAGCTTCTTATTCACCAGCTTCTCATCTGAATTTTCGGTTCCACATTAAATGGTGCTGCAGTTACACTGAGGTGCCTAATTAAGTGCATCAATTTACCTCAATAAATGTATCAATTTACCTCAGTAAATCCAACCTTAATGAGGAAACACTTTAAACCTTTTCTTGGAGATTAATGAAGTTTAGTGAGGAGCTAACGAGCAGCACAGCAGAGCTGTAATCAGCAACCAGAGCTGCTGGACTGTTGAACCCCATAGCAGACAGTTTAGGGCCGATTTAATTACCGGGCAGATGTTAGGCATGTGGGTCAGAACAGGGTCAGGTGCCGGACAGTGTCATACAGTTCTGCCTCGTGTCAATATTTGATGATCATATAGTTTTACAGCTTTTGTTGGATCATTTATGACTTTATTTTTTCTCGTTACAAACAGCCACTGCGCTGCTGAACGAACTTGCTACCAAAATGGTGGCAGCACAATTGTGATGTCATCAGGGTACTACCCATATGCACTATATGTACTTTTTTTTCATATTTCTCATTCTCTTTTACATAAGAAGAGATGGTCTGGATATAAGCCAAACATCACAGACTTCCTCTATGAGATTAAGAAATATTAAAAATAACTAACAAACAAGCGAAAAGGAATTATTCATTATGATTATGATTTATTACATGTGTAATTACACCCCCTGGTGGCTGGTTGTTGTAGGCATTCTATATTAAAAAAGGAAAGCTAGAAAAATTTGTGTTTTTATTGCTGCAGTTTCACTGGATACAGTGCTTTATAAAACAAATGGTCATGGTGCTAAAATCTGATTGGCTGAGCCGCATTTGAAGCCATTGTAAAATCCACATATAGGCGCACCGATGACCACCTCACAGTGACTGAATTACGTATCACTGCGCCACCGCACAAAAAAGCCATATCACATGGTGCACCAAGTGTACTGATTAAGTAAGAACCCATTTTTTGTTTAAACTGAGGGGCTGACAGCTTATGTTCTTAACTAGAACCAGGCTGGTCAGCTAGCTAACAGGCTAAAAGAGCCAACAGCCTAAACAGCTCCATCATTAATATCACAGGCTTGAATTAAAGTATTTACGATATGATTTACTGTAAAACAGTAGAATCAAAGTCTAAAAATGTCACTTGAATGTTTTACACACTTCAAATGTCCGTGTTTCAGTCAGAGGTCACTCAATCCCAGACTGAATCCCAAACGGCTCTGTACTCCCTAAATAGTGTTCTAGCTATGAAAGTTTAGAAATTCTAGCCTCTACAGCCAAACAGTGCATCACTTATCGAGTGTGGACGAGTCTGAGTCCCAAATGACTGTTTCTTAGCTGTATTTTGCTCTGTTGGGCTGCAGGATCCAGTATTTAAACTCCTATGTAGTGCACTATGTAGGGAGCAGGGAGCCGTTTGAGATTCAGCCCCAGTGTGAGAAGAGGGGCTGGATTGGTGCTAAATAAGACTCGCGGTGGAAATTTGGTGACCAAAAAATACTAATAAAGTGAAAGTTGTTGTATTAAACAGCGCTGTGTTATCATATGTTCACTGCTCTACAACAAAAAAGTTAAAAAGTTCATGAAATGGCCGCAACGTACAGCGATGGACAGCCAAACGTTCTCTTCATTCAGTGGTTCATAGTTGCTTGGCAATGATACTGTACTCTGAAGGAACTACATTTCTTGGCGGAATACTTAGGTCGATTATTATTAATAATAACTTTAATTATTTTTTACTGAAAAAGTGTGTATTTTATCATATTTTATGTTGGCCACCATTTTATAAAAGCAATAAGCCAGGCTTATTGCAGCATAAACACTGATCTATACAGTAAGAGAATATATAGTATGAGAGAATCTATACAGTAAGAGAGGATCTATACAGTTAGAGATGATCTATACAGTTAAAGATGATCTATACAGTTAGAGATGATCTATACAGTAAGAGATTATCTATACAGTTAGAGATGATGTATACAGTTAGAGATGATGTATACAGTAAGAGATGATCTATACAGTTAAAGATGATCTATACAGTAAGAGAGGATGTATACAGTTAGAGATGATCTATACAGTTAGAGATGATGTATACAGTTAGAGATGATGTATACAGTAAGAGATGATCTATACAGTTAGAGATGATCTATACAGTTAGAGATAATCTGTACAGTTAAAGATGATCTATACAGTAAGAGAGGATCTATACAGTTAGAGATGATGTATACAGTTAGAGATGATCTATACAGTTAAAGATGATCTATACAGTTAGAGATGATCTATACAGTAAGAGATAATCTGTACAGTTAAAGATGATCTATACAGTAAGAGAGGATCTATACAGTTAGAGATGATCTATACAGTAAGAGAGGATCTACACAGTAAGAGAGGATCTATACAGTTAGAGATGATGTATACAGTAAGAGATGATCTATACAGTTAAAGATGATCTATACAGTTAGAGATGATTTATACAGTAAGAGATAATCTGTACAGTTAAAGATGATCTATACAGTAAGAGAGGATCTATACAGTAAGAGAGGATCTATACAGTTAGAGATGATCTATACAGTCAGAGATGATGTATACAGTAAGAGATGATGTATACAGTTAAAGATGATCTATACAGTCAGAGATGATCTATACAGTTAGAGATGATGTATACACTCTCATGTATGCAGTAAGAGCTCTGCAGGTTATTCCGGGCTGAGTCAGTGTAAGTCGCTCTGGAAACCGCTCACAAACAAACACTCCTCTCAGCTGAGCGGCTCTTCTGCTGCTCCTTAGGTTTCGTTTTCCTCTGTGTGACGCACAGTTTCGCTTTCCGTCCTGCCTACATAAATAAGCGCCCCGCGCGGGCACGAGCAGAAACACAGAAGCGCGGGCAGCGCGAGCGCTCTTCTTTATTCTCGCAGCAAAACAGGTAAATTATACTGGAACCTATTCAGATTAAATACGCAGGAGTTTCTCAGACGGGCGCCTGTTTGAGCTCCGAGTGTGAAGTTTAAATGAAACCCTCAGAAAGTTTAGCTGAAACTTAGAAAGGCAGATTCTGATCTTGTAGAACTTGTTTGCGTTCTTACTGCATCAGTCATAAGAAAGCTGGCTGTTACACAGAATATGGTTCTCTAAGGGTTCTTTTAGGGCTGTTTGCATGCTTAATGGTTCTTTGCATGGTGAAGTGGTTCTTCAGATTGATATTGTGTTGTATGGATGTGTTGTAGATGGTTCTAGATAGAACCTTTTTTAAAAAAAGTGCTATATATAGCACCAAAAAGCGTTCTGCTATCGTATACACTTGAAACGATGGTTCTTTACTCGTTCTTTAGTAAAGGCAATAGTTCTAATTAGGACCTTTTGCATGCTTAAATCGTTCTTTAGATAGATGGAGAATGTGTTGTATTTTTTTTGAAAAGGGTTCTATATAGCACCAAAAAGGGTTCTGCTATTGTTACAATACAAGCTTGTTACAACAGAAGTTGCTTTATAGAACCATTTTCAAAAAGGTTCTATATAGAACCATCGACAGCACTTTCTCTGTCAATCTGATCATGCAAAGGTTCTTTGAGTGTTTATGGTTCTATTTATAACCATTTTCTTTACTAAAGAACCCTTGAAAACCATTTTTTTAAGTGTATAAAAGTGTGTGACAGTAGCAGAAACCTTTTTGGTGCTATATAGAATAACTTACATTCTCCATCAATCTGAAGAACCATTTCACCATGCAAAGAACCCTTTAAGCATGCAAACTATAATTTTTAAGAGGGTATACAATAGCAGAACCCTTTTTGGTGCTATACAGTGGTATAAAGAACCATTTAAGCATGTAAATGGTTCTATATAGAACTCATGATTCTATATAGAACCGCTGCCTTTACTAAAGAACCATCAACCAAGTGTCACTCTTTTAAACTTAAAAAGTAACCAGTTTAACTTAAAATTTAAGTTCACTGGACTTGTAATGTTTAGAGAATAAATTGTTCATTTAAATTAATGTTTTACGGTTTTAAAAAAGTTTAAAAGCTGCATCATTCATACTGGATTGTCAGTGTAAATGAATCTTCTCATTTATAGGTCTATATTTTGTTGTCTGAGACTAAAAGTCTAGAAGGTGGGCGCCATGGGAGTCCAAGGACTCAAGACCTACATGGAGGGCAACAGCGACGTCCTGAAGAGGCGAAACTTCAGGAACAGCAGGCTCGTCATCGATGGATCCAATCTGTACTACAGCCTCTACTTCCAGTCTCACCTGGATCAAGCGCACGGAGGAGAATATGAAGGCTTTGAGAAAGTGGTCAGTCGCTTCTTCGCAAACCTCAGAATCTGCAAAATCAAGCCTTACGTCGTGCTGGACGGAGGGGACGACATCAGCAATAAGAAGTTCGACACCCTGAAGAAAAGAGCCGAAGACAGGATCAAGAGGACCGACGCCTTGTCCAAAGGACGACGAGGAGAAGCCCTTCCGATCCTCATCAAGAACGTCTTCAAGCAGGTCCTCAGGAAGCTCAAGGTGCCACTTATCCAGTGCGTCGCCGAGGCCGACTGGGAGGTCGCAGCTCTGGCTAATGAGTGGAACTGTCCGGTTCTGTCCAACGACTCTGATTTCTACATATTCGACATCAAGGGAGGGTTTTTACCCCTTTCTGACTTCCACTGGAGGAAAGTGAAGTCAATCAGACAGTCAGACAAAAAGTACATTCCAGCCAGTTGGTATTCCGTCAGCAACCTGTGCAGCACCTTAAACTGCATGAACAAGCAGCTTCTCCCTATTTTCGCCACCATCTTGGGCAACGACTACGCCCACCTGGACAAAACACTGTTTCCAAACTGGACAAAGTTCTCACTTACTCCTGGAGGAAACCGCAATATCGATGGCTTGCTCAGGTGGCTGTCGCGCCATAAGTGCCCCAAAGACGCCATTAAAGCCCTTCGGAGCACCATTACGAACCCGAGGGATTCAGCCACGGTCCTCAAAGTTCTCAAGCAGGGCCTGCAGGAGTACCGCCTGACTCCCAGCTCCATAGCTCAGTTCTTCAAGAGGGGAGAACCACAGAGCAAGCTCCCAAGACCTTTACAGAGCCTGCCGGAGTGGTTCCTGAAGGCCCTGGGCGAGGGGAAGCTCAACTCCATCCTTCTTGATGTCCTCACGCTGCATAGGGTCACTCTCAACTTTTCAGTCCAGGATTTTAGCCTCTGCAGCAACAACCTGACCTCCAGGCCCATACGGCAGGTCATTTACGGCTTAATGCTGCAGGCCACCGCAGAAGAAGAGCAGTACGAGGTAGAGGAGTATGACAGGCAGGGGCTGACGCTAACCAGCTCCACGGTTCCAGCCATCCTGACAAACCTTCAGCTGGACACACTGTGGGAGGTAATGCAGAATCTCCTAGCATATTTTTTTTTAAATTGTAATTAATAGTAATAGTAATACATACAGAATGTAAACATTGTTAACGTGTACTTTCCATATACGGAAACTAATCTGTAAAACAGCCCGTTTTGAATTCGCCCATTCAGTGTACAGCAGTTTAGCCCCACCCATTCAGCCTACAGCAGTTTAGCCCCACCCATTCAGCCTACAGCAGTTTAGCCACACCCATTCAGCCTACAGCAGTTGAGCTCCGCCCTTTGAGGCTACAGCAGTTTTGCCCCACCCATTCAGCCTACAGCAGTTTAGCCCCACCCATTCAGCCTACAGCAGTTTAGCTCCCACCCCTTCAGCCTACAGCAGTTTAGCCCCACCCTTTCAGCCTACAGCACAGCGCTTCCTGTTGAAGCACTGTGGAGCGATGTTCAGAGTTGTTAGAGTGGAAGTGGGAAAACGATTAAATGTTGTGCTGTTTCTGGCTGTCGGGAAGCTGAAGGATCAATGTGGATAATGGTCACCATTCAAACATACAGAATGTGGGCCCTCTAAGTAAACGCATGATAGGACTATAACTAATATGACAATGTTTGCTGTTTGACCTCCTCCAAACTCTAATAACTCTGTAAAGTCACTGTAAATCTGCTCTTTTATCTTCTAGACGCCACAGAATCTGAGGCTTGAGGTCTTCTTGGACGCTTTGTGTGTGTCTCAGGCTCCTGACGAGCTCCTCGTGCCTGCAAACCTCCAGCTGGCCGTGTACGTCACATGCTACTGGCTGAAGCGCGCAGAGCCTGAGCCCAGACCAGAATTCTTCTGGGCCTTGCTGGTCGGCCTGGTGTACGGAGAGCTGTCCAGAGATCCACTTACAGAGAAAGGTGAATATACAGCTTCTCTGGCTTTAATAAATCACAGCCAAGGTATTATATAAGGAGATTACAGTTGTACCCAGATAGTGTATATATATATATAAATATATATATATATATATATGTTCATTCTGTCTAATACTCTGCTTAAACTCCTGTGGGCTGCCTGGAAAACACTGAGCAAAATGCCAGTTGACCGCCAGATTTGCTATCAGGACCTACAGTGGCCCACTGACCTCTTGCTATCTGGGCAGCTCAGCAGAAAATTCCCCTCATCCTGTTGTTGACCAGCCAAGATGTGTTTAGTTCCTGAAGTTTGCTTTTTTATTGGAGCTGCGAGGCTCATGTAGCTAACCAGTGATAGAAGCTTCCATCCCACCAATTAGCACTGTGTAAACATACAAGTAGAAAACTGTTTAAATGTTAATTTTGGCCAAACCAAACAAGCAACAATTAGCTTGCTTATAGTAACGGGATCGGAACGGTTTTATGGAAAAGTTTTTTTTTTTTTTCCATATTTTAATTCAAACCTGGAATCTCCAGCCTATCCAAAGAAAAAAGTATGTCCAAAGTGATAACTGTACAGTGGAACGAACCATTTCTGTTGGTTCATTTATTGTGATGTTTTTTCACGCCATGTAAAGAGCAGCTGGTATTTTCAAATTATGTCAAAAAAATTAAAAAAGGCAAAAATTGAGATTCGATGTTTTGTTCCAACAGCTACAATGTGCTGGTTATGGAATGAACTTCAACTACGTTCAATTCACTTTCTTTATTGACAGGATTGAGTCTAAAATCCTGATTTTTCTCCTGCCAAAAAATTACAAAACACAGCAAAAATGTAAAGGCAGAAATAAAACTACAATAAAATTCATGATCATGATAAAATATCACCTTTTGTACTTAAACACAAATGTGATCTGGATTCAAAGTTTACTATCAGCACTTTCCACACAATTTCTCTGCTTGTTTCAATGAGCTACGAGGCAGAAATAAGCAAATGAAATGTGAGAAGATGCTGTTTATTATGTGCATGTTGTGGAGAATCTATCAGAGCTAATGAACCTTCTCTGGTTGAATTTCACTCATACCATTTTCCCTTCCTGCTTTGCAGAGCTGCCAAAAAGGCTGAGGAACCTGAAAAGCTGTAAAGAGGAGACTCCTCTGGACCTGGAGGCAGCTCACGCTTACAGTCAGTGGCAGGGCAGTCTGAGGGACAGTATCTGCCTCAACCAGCTGCTGAACAATCCAGTGCCTGAACCAGAATACGCACGGTAAACACCACCTCCACCTTCCACACCATCAGAGCTGAATAATCACCACTGCTCTGTTAGTCAAGCCTGATCCTGCTGGGTCCCTGTCCTACATATTCTGGAGTTTCTCCTGCTGTAGCACACCTATTCTCATTCAAACAGTTCAGCTTTAAGAAAAGCTAAAAGGTCTTAATACGCTGAGCAACGTAAAGATCTATTCAAGTATCTTGATGCTACATTTTTGCCATACTGCCCATTCTGATGTCCTAATATTTGTAGTCCAGGTATCGAAGGTGTCCTCTAAGTTTTGTATTTGGGTATCTAGGGTGTCCTAGTTTTTGTAGTCAGGGTCTCGAGGGTGTCATCTAATTTTTGTAGTCAGGGTATTGAGGGCATACACTAATTTTTATATTCAGAGTATCAAGGGTGTCATCTAATTTTTGTATTCAGGGTGTTGAAGGCATTCAGGGTATCAAAGATGTTCTCTAATTTTTAGATTTGAGGTGTTAAGGGCTTCCTTTGATTTTTGTACTGGGGCACTGAGGGTGTTCACTTATTTTACACTGGGATATTTATGAAATCCTCTCTTGTTTTTGCTGTGAAGGTTGTACAGTGGCCTTTTCCTGCACCATGTGATCACTGAGATGAGCAGAGGCATCACTCCTGAATCCCTGCTGGCCGGAGCTCCTCACGCCTTGCATCTCTACCAAACGCTGAGGGAGGCCGTGGAGCGCGAGCTGGACGAAGACTTGGTCAGGAGGATGAGGGCCAAAGTGAAACGGGCCCAGCCGAGCGAGCGTCCAGCGCGTCGGGAGCTCACGGACGACATAAGCATGTATCTCATCTATGAGGACGATGAGGAAGATCCACGCACAGGGAAGAAGGGCAAGGCTGACAACCAAGACGACGAGATTTCTGAACAAAAATGCTTGGTCCGCACGAGACACAAGGCCAAGAGCAGGACCAGCAAAAGGGATCCAAAAGCCAAGAAATCTGAGCGCTCCTGCTGGGAATAAAGGACATTTGATTGAATCAGCAGTCCAAGAACAATCAGTATTCCTAACTGAGCGATTCACTGATTCATTGAACAAGTAATTGATTCACTGGGTGATTCAATAACTAGGTTTTACGTCGACTTCCTGTGCAGGTTACAAGCAAGAAAACTAAAATTTTGTTGTAGTTCGTTTCTTTAAATTCTTACAGTGATGTAAAAGCTTTGTGTAATGAGGTCATTTCCTGTCACGGTGTGCTTTATCGACCAAGTCACACTTAATATTTCCACGAATGTGAAAGTGTTTCATCTATATTGCAGTTTTTTTTGATTGGCTTCCCTTCATTTTCCACAGTCTAGCAATAAGAATAAGAATATGCAGCCATTCTGTAAATATTGGGCAGCTTGTTATTCTTAGGCCTCAGTTAATCGGCTACATAGTCAAACATTTAAAACCACGTTTTCATATAAAAGGTCTGCGATGTAAACCTGCGTGGTCATTCGCTGACTCACTGACCAGGCAGATGGCTGTGAACTCTTTTGTCTGTCTGTTTGTTTTGGTGTGTACCAGCTTAAATGATTCAGACGGCTCACTTCAATATTTACACTCCTCTCCTTTTCTTGCTCAACCGTATGAAAATACTGTTGATGTTCCCAGCTCATCACTGTCGCTCTGATTTTAACGTTTCTTTATTGTAGAATGGACTTTTTCTACTGAACTGCATGGATTTTTAATGGGATTTTAATAATGGAGTTAAGCTAAAAAAAGATTCCAGGGTTTGTTTGTACATAAAACTATAACTTTAAAAGTTTCAGTATTTTACTGAATGTTTTTGAATACTGTGCAATAAAATCTGTCGTGCATTAATAAACTGTCATAGGAATATGTATTTGAAATACTTTGAAATGTGTTTCATACCTTTAAAAAAAAAAACAATAAAATTTAATATTTTATCTAAAATTGTCCACTGTGTTAATATTTGAACCCACAATTGAAATAAAAATCTAAATATTTTTACTGCTTTGATGAAAAAGGAAACAAAAATACGCAACATACGCAACAGGGACACTGTGACTGGCCTGCATTTGGAAAATGAAAATCTTACCAAAATAAAAGCATGTTTATTTTCCCCAGTGATTGGTGCGCGAGAGTAAATGTGGCCTCGGAGAACCGCTTACTGCTATAAAGAGGAAAGAAACACGTACTGCGAAACACTGTGTCCCCTCACTGTCCACTCTGTTACCTTGTCAGTCCACCTTGTAGATGTAAAGTCAGAGACGATAGCTCATCTGCTGCTGCACAGTTTGTGTTGGTCATCCTCTAGTCCTTCATCAGTGGTCACAGGACGCTGCCCACAGGACGCTGTTGGCTGGATATTTTTGGTTGGTGGACTATTCTCAGTCCAGCAGTGACACTGAGGTGTTTAAAAACTCCAGCAGCACTGCTGTGTCTGATCCACTCAGACCAGCACAACACACACTAACACACCACCACCACGTCAGTGTTACTGCAGTGCTGAGAATGATCCACTACCCAAATAGTACCTGCTCTGTGAGGGTCCATGGGGGCCCTGACCACTGAAGAACAGGGTAAAAGGGGGCTAACAAAGTATCAGAGAAACAGATGGACTACAGTCTGTAACTGTAGAACTACAAAGTGCACCTATATAGTAAGTGGAGCTGATAAAATGGACAATGAGCTCTACATCAACCTGCTTGAACAAAGTCATCACCCAGCACAGCAGCTTCAGAGTTTTCTCTCATTCAATTAGACTTCAACACCATCTGGTGAACAGCTCCTGAATTCCTCTGACAAAATTAACTCCTTTATTCAGCGTAGCTTCTTTGTCTCTCATGAACTCTACAAAGATCTGGTGCTGACCTTTCTTAGGAGGCCTAAACTTCTGCCTAGATTGGTGGACTGAATCTGTATAACCTGCACATCTCCAGAGCTCAGGACATTCCGAAATGTGAGATTTTACAGAAGTGGTGACCAAAGCAGCCACAGCTCTTTAGTAACAAACATAAACAGCTGAAGTAGCTTCTTATTCACCAGCTTCTCGGTTCCAGCTTAACGCTGCAGTCAAGCTGAGGTGTCTTACCTCAGTAAGTGCATCAATTTACCTCAATAAATGCATCAATTTACCTCAATAAGTGCATCAATTTACCTCAATAAATGCATAATTTACCTCAATAAATGCATCAATTTACCTCAATAAATGCATAATTTACCTCAATAAATGCATCAATTTACCTCAATAAATACATCAATTTACCTCAATAAATGTGTTAATTTACCTCAATAAGTGCATCAATTTACCTCAATAAATGCATCAATTTACCTCAATAAATGCATCAATTTACCTCAATAAATACATCAATTTACCTCAATGTGTTAATTTACCTCAATAAGTGCATCAATTTACCTCAAGAAGTGCATCAATTTACCTCAATAAATGCATCAATTTACCTCAATAAATGCATTAATTTACCTCAATAAATGCATCAACTTACCTCAATAAGTGCATCAATTTACCTCAATAGGTGCATCAATTTACCTTGATAAGTGCATCAATTTACCTCAATAAGTGCATCAATTTACCTTGATAAGTGCATCAATTTACCTCAATAAATGCATCAATTTACCTCAATAAATGCATCAATTTACCTCAATAAATGCATTAATTTACCTCAATAAATGCATCAACTTACCTCAATAAGTGCATCAATTTACCTCAATAAGTGCATCAACTTACCTCAATAAGTGCATCAATTTACCTCAATAAGTGCATCAATTTACCTTGATAAGTGCATCAATTTACCTCAATAAGTGCATCAATTTACCTCAATAAGTGCATCAATTTACCTTGATAAGTGCATCAATTTACCTCAATAAGTGCATCAATTTACCTTGATAAGTGCATCAATTTACCTCAATAAATCCATCAATTAACCTTAATAAATGCATTAATTTACCTCAATAAATGCATCAACTTACCTCAATAAGTGCATCAATTTACCTCAATAAGTGCATCAATTTACCTCAATAAGTGCATCAATTTACCTTGATAAGTGCATCAATTTACCTCAATAAGTGCATCAATTTACCTTGATAAGTGCATCAATTTACCTCAATAAATCCATCAATTAACCTTAATAAATGCATTAATTTACCTCAATAAATGCATCAACTTACCTCAATAAGTGCATCAATTTACCTCAATAAGTGCATCAATTTACCTTGATAAGTGCATCAATTTACCTCAATAAGTGCATCAATTTACCTCAATAAGTGCATCAATTTACCTTGATAAGTGCATCAATTTACCTCAATAAATACAATTTACCTCAATGAATGCATCAATTTACCTCAGTAAGTGCATCAATTTACCTCAATGAATGCATCAACTTACCTCAATAAATGCATCAATTTACCTTGATAAGTGCATCAATTTACCTCAATAAATGCATCAATGTACCTCAGTAAGTGCATCAATTTACCTCAATAAGTGCATCAATTTACCTTGATAAGTGCATCAATTTACCTCAATAAGTGCATCAATTTACCTTGATAAGTGCATCAATTTACCTTGATAAGTGCATCAATTTACCTCAATAAATACAATTTACCTCAATGAATGCATCAATTTACCTCAATAAGTGCATCAATTTACCTCAATGAATGCATCAACTTACCTCAATAAATGCATCAATTTACCGCAGTAAGTGCATCAATTTACCTTGATAAGTGCATCAATTTACCTTGATAAGTGCATCAATTTACCTCGATAAGTGCATCAATTTACCTTGATAAGTGCATCAATTTACCTCAATAAATACAATTTACCTCAATGAATGCATCAATTTACCTCAATAAGTGCATCAATTTACCTCAATGAATGCATCAATTTACCTCAATAAGTGCATCAATTTACCTCAATAACTGTATCAATTTACCTCAATAAGTGCATCAATTTACCTCAATAAATACAATTTACCTCAATGAATGCATCAATTTACCTCAATAAGTGCATCAATTTACCTCAATAACTGTATCAATTTACCGCAGTAAGTGCATCAATTTACCTCAATAAGTGCATCAATTTACCTCAATAACTGTATCAATTTACCGCAGTAAGTGCATCAATTTACCTCAATAAGTGCATCAATTTACCTCAATAACTGTATCAATTTACCTCAATAAGTGCATCAATTTACCTCAATAAATGTATCAATTTACCTCAGTAAATCCAACCTTGATGAGGAAACACTTTAAACCTTTTCTTGGAGATTAATGAAGTTCAGTGAGGAGCTAACGAGCAGCACAGCAGAGCTGTAATCAGCAACCAGAGCTGCTGGACTGTTGAACCCCATAGCAGATAGTTTAGGGCCGATTTAATTACCGGGCAGATGTTAGGCATGTGGGTCAGAATAGGGTCAGGTGCCGGACAGTGTCATACAGTTCTGCCTCGTGTCAATATTTGATGATCATATAGTTTTACAGCTTTTGTTGGATCATTTATGACTTTATTATCTCGTTACAAACAGCCACTGCGCTGCTGAACGAACTTGCTACCAAAATGGTGGCAGCACAATTGTGATGTCATCAGGGTACTACCCATATGCACTATATGTACTTTTTTTTCATATTTCTCATTCTCTTTTACATAAGAAGAGATGGTCTGGATATAAGCCAAACATCACAGACTTCCTCTATGAGATTAAGAAATATTAAAAATAACTAACAAACAAGCAAAAAGGAATTATTCATTATGATTATGATTTATTACATGTGTAATTACACCCCCTGGTGGCTGGTTGTTGTATGCATTCTATATTAAAAAAGGAAAGCTAGAAAAATTTGTGTTTTTATTGCTGCAGTTTCACTGGATACAGTGCTTTATAAGATGAATGGTCACGGTGAGAGATGATCTATACAGTAAGAGATGATCTATACAGTTAGAGATGATCTATACAGTCAGAGATGATGTATACAGTTAGAGATGATCTATACAGTTAAAGATGATCTATACAGTCAGAGATGATGTACACAGTTAAAGATGATCTATACAGTAAGAGATGATCTATACAGTTAGAGATGATCTATACAGTCAGAGATGATGTATACAGTCAGAGATGATGTATACAGTTAGAGATGATCTATACAGTTAGAGATGATCTATACAGTCAGAGATGATCTATACAGTTAGAGATGATGTATACACTCTCATGTATGCAGTAAGAGCTCTGCAGGTTATTCCGGGCTGAGTCAGTGTAAGTCGCTCTGGAAACCGCTCACAAACAAACACTCCTCTCAGCTGAGCGGCTCTTCTGCTGCTCCTTAGGTTTCGTTTTCCTCTGTGTGACGCACAGTTTCGCTTTCCGTCCTGCCTACATAAATAAGCGCCCCGCGCGGGCACGAGCAGAAACACAGAAGGGCGGGCAGCGCGAGCGCTCTTCTTTATTCTCGCAGCAAAACAGGTAAATTATACTGGAACCTATTCAGATTAAATACGCAGGAGTTTCTCAGACGGTCGCCTGTTTGAGCTCCGAGTGTGAAGTTTAAATGAAACCCTCAGAAAGTTTAGCTGAAACTTAGAAAGGCAGATTCTGATCTTGTAGAACTTGTTTGCGTTCTTACTGCATCAGTCATAAGAAAGCTGGCTGTTACACAGAATATGGTTCTCTAAGGGTTCTTTTAGGGCTGTTTGCATGCTTAATGGTTCTTTGCATGGTGAAGTGGTTCTTCAGATTGATATTGTGTTGTATGGATGTGTTGTAGATGGTTCTAGATAGAACCTTTTTTAAAAAAAGTGCTATATATAGCACCAAAAAGCGTTCTGCTATCGTATACACTTGAAACGATGGTTCTTTACTCGTTCTTTAGTAAAGGCAATAGTTTTATTTAGGACCATTTACATGCTTAATGGTTCTTTGCATGGTGAAATGGTTTTTCAGATTAATGGAAAATGTGTTGTATATGGTTCTACATAGAACCATAGCCCCAAAAAGGGTTCTGCTATTGTACACCCTCTTAAAAATTATAGTTCTTCAATGGTTCTTTAGTAAAGAAAATGGTTCTATGTAGAACCGTGAACACTCAAAGATCCCCTTGCATGCTTAAATGGTTCTTTGCATCATGAAATTGTTCTTCAGATTGATGGAGAATGTGCTGTATATGGTTCTATATAGAACCTTTTTGAAAAGCGTTCTATATAGCCCCAAAAAGGGTTCTGCTATTGTTACAACACAAGCTGGTTAGAATAGAAGTTGCTATATAGAACCCTTTTTAAAAAAGTTCTATATAGAACCATATACAGCACTTTTTCCATCAATCTGATCATGCAAAGGGTTCTTTGAGTATTTATGGTTCTATTTAGAACTATGTTCTTTACTAAAGAACCCTCGAAAAACCATCTTTTTAAGTGGGTACAAGTGTGTGACAGTAGCAGAAACTTTTTTGGTGCTATATATAATCATATACAACACATTCTCCGTCAATCTGAAGAACCATTTCATCATGCAAAGAACCCTTTAAGCATGCAAAGATCTCATGCTTCTAAATCGAGCCATTGCCTTTACTAAAGAACTCTTGAGGAACCATCTTTTTAAAGTGTCACTCTTTTAAACTTAAAAAGTAAGTAACCAGGTTAACTTTGAGTTCACTGAACTTGTAATGTTTACAGAAGAATAATTTGTTTTTAGTTTGTTAACTTAATATTTTAAGTGTTTTTAAGTTTAAACGCGGCATCATTTTGCTCACTGTACCTTTCAGAATTATAGGCAAACTCTAATCCTGATAAAAGCCACATAAAACCTGGTAACACTGCATTAAAGGCTGTATGATTAAAGAATTCATACTGGTTCGTAAATTTGTATTTGTAATATTTTGTAGGTCTATATTTTGTTGTCCGAGACTAAAAGTCTAGAAGGTGGGCGCCATGGGAGTCCAAGGACTCAAGACCTACATGGAGGGCAACAGCGACGTCCTAAAGAGGCGAAACTTCAGGAACAGCAAGCTCGTCATCGATGGATCCAATCTGTTCTTCTGCCTCTACTTCCAGTCTCACCTGGATCAAGCGCACGGAGGAGAATATGAAGGCTTTGAGAAAGTGGTCAGTCGCTTCTTCGCAAACCTCAGAATCTGCAAAATCAAGCCTTACGTCGTGCTGGACGGAGGGGACGACATCAGCGATAAGAAGTTCGACACCCTGAAGAAAAGAGCCGAAGACAGGATCAAGAGGGCCGACGCCTTGTCCAAAGGACGACGAGGAGAAGCCCTTCCGATCCTCATCAAGAACGTCTTCAAGCAGGTCCTCAGGAAGCTCAAGGTGCCGCTTATCCAGTGCGTCGCCGAGGCCGACTGGGAGGTCGCAGCTCTGGCTAATGAGTGGAACTGTCCGGTTCTGTCCAACGACTCTGATTTCTACATATTCGACGTCAAGGGAGGGTTTTTACCCCTTTCTGACTTCCACTGGAGGAAAGTGAAGTCAATCAGACAGTCAGACAAAAAGTACATTCCAGCCAGTTGGTATTCCGTCAGCAACCTGTGCAGCACCTTAAACTGCATGAACAAGCAGCTTCTCCCTATTTTCGCCACCATCTTGGGCAACGACTACGCCCACCTGGACAAAACACTGTTTCCAAACTGGACAAAGTTCTCACTTACTCCTGGAGGAAACCGCAATATCGATGGCTTGCTCAGGTGGCTGTCGCGCCATAAGTGCCCCAAAGACGCCATTAAAGCCCTTCGGAGCACCATTACGAACCCGAGGGATTCAGCCATGGTCCTCAAGGTTCTCAAGCAGGGCCTGCAGGAGTACCGCCTGACTCCCAGCTCCATAGCTCAGTTCTTCAAGAGGGGAGAACCACAGAGCAAGCTCCCAAGACCTTTACAGAGCCTGCCGGAGTGGTTCCTGAAGGCCCTGGGCGAGGGGAAGCTCAACTCCATCCTTCTTGACGTCCTCACGCTGCACAGGGTCACTCTCAAATTTTCAGTCCAGGATTTTAGCCTCTGCAGCAACAACCTGACCTCCAGGCCCATACGGCAGGTCATTTACGGCTTAATGCTGCAGGCCACCGCAGAAGAAGAGCAGTACGAGGTAGAGGAGTATGACAGGCAGGGGCTGACGCTAACCAGCTCCAAGGTTCCAGCCATCCTGCCAAACCTTCAGCTGGACACACTGTGGGAGGTAATGCAGAATTTCCTAGCTTTTTTTTTTTAATAGTAATAAATACAGAATGTAAACATTGCTTGGAAACTGATCTGCAAAAACAGCCCGTTTTCAATTCGCCATGGTTGTGATATCACAATCATATATCCATATGACCACTCATTCAGCCTACAGCAGTTCAGCTCCACCATTCAGCTACAGCAGTTCAGCTCCACCATTCAGCTACAGCAGTTCAGCTCCACCATTCAGCTACAGCAGTTTAGCTCCACCATTCAGCTACAGCAGTTCAGCTCCACCATTCAGCTACAGCAGTTTAGCTCCACCATTCAGCTACAGCAGTTCAGCTCCACCATTCAGCTACAGCAGTTTAGCTCCACCATTCAGCTACAGCAGTTCAGCTCCACCATTCAGCTACAGCAGTTCAGCTCCACCATTCAGCCTACAGCAGTTTAGCCCCACCCCTTCAGCCTACAGCAGTTTAGCCCCACCCTTTCAGCCTACAGCACAGCGCTTCCTGTTGAAGCACTGTGGAGCGATGTTCAGAGTTGTTAGAGTGGAAGTGGGAAAACGATTAAATGTTGTGCTGTTTCTGGCTGTCGGGAAGCTGAAGGATCAATGTGGATAATGGTCACCATTCAAACATACAGAATGTGGGCCCTCTAAGTAAACGCATGACAGGACTATAACTAATATGACAATGTTTGCTGTTTGACCTCCTCCAAACTCTAATAACTCTGTAAAGTAACTCTGTAAATCTGCTCTTTTATCTTCTAGACGCCACAGAATCTGAGGCTTGAGGTCTTCTTGGACGCTTTGTGTGTGTCTCAGGCTCCTGACGAGCTCCTCGTGCCTGCAAACCTCCAGCTGGCCGTGTACGTCACATGCTACTGGCTGAAGCGCGCAGAGCCTGAGCCCAGACCAGAATTCTTCTGGGCCTTGCTGGTCGGCCTGGTGTACGGAGAGCTGTCCAGAGATCCACTTACAGAGAAAGGTGAATATACAACTTCTCTGGCTTTAATAAATCACAGCCAAGGTATTATATAAGGAGATTACAGTGGTACCCAGATAGCATATTATATATATATCCATCCTCAGACCACCCCGATTACTGTCCTGCACACAGACTCTAACTAGTTTTTAATCTCCTCAAACAGGTTTTTTAAATGCACAGAGACTTTTATTTTAGAAAATAAGACAATAAACTAAGACAAATATTACAAACAGCTGAAAAAAAGGCCTAATGTAAAACGATTTTATAAAAACATTGCTGACACTGTTCTGGATGAAAATTACTTACTAAACTAATTTACACAGTATAACTAAAGGAAAGAAGGAAAAATCAGTAAACTGGACTGTGAGGGAAAATGAGCGATGATCAGTGGAATTTTGTCTAATACTCTGCTTAAACTCTGGTGGGCTACCTGGAAAACACTGAGCAAAACGCCAGTGGACCACCAGCTTTGCTATCAGGACCAACAAGGGCCCACTGACCTCTCGCTATCTGGGCAGCTCAGCAGAAAATTCCCCTCATCCTGTTGTTGACCAGCCAAGATGTGTTTAGTTCCTGAAGTTTGCTTTTTTATTGGAGCTGCGAGGCTCATGTAGCTAACCAGTGATAGAAGCTTCTATCCCACCAATTAGCACTGTGTAAACATACAAGTAGAAAACTGTTTAAATGTTAATTTTGGCCAAACCAAACAAGCAACAATTAGCTTGCTTATAGTAACGGGATCGGAACGGTTTTATGGAAAAGTTTTTTTTTTTTCCATATTTTAATTCAAACCTGGAATCTCCAGCCTATCCAAAGAAAAAGTATGTCCAAAGTGATAACTGTACAGTGGAACGAACCATTTCTGTTGGTCCATTTATTGTGTTTTTTCACGCCATGTAAAGAGCAGCTGGCATTTTCATATTATGTCAAAAAAATTAAAAAAGGCAAAAATTGAGATTCAATGTTTTGTTCCAACAGCTACAATGTGCTGGTTATGGAATGAACTTCAACTACGTTCAATTCACTTTCTGTATTGACAGGATTGAGTCCAAAATCCTGACTTTTCCTGCCTAAAAATTACAAAACACAGCAAAAATGTAAAGGCAGAAATAAAACTACAATAACCTAAATTCAAATCATGATAAAATATCACCTTTTGTACTTAAACACAAATGTGGTCTGGATTGAAAGTTTACTATCAGCACTTTCCACACAATTTCTCTGCTTGTTTCAATGAGCTACGAGGCAGAAATAAGCAAATGAAATGTGAGAAGATGCTGTTTATTATGTGCATGTTGTGGAGAATCTATCAGAGCTAATGAACCTTCTCTGGTTGAATTTCACTCATACCATTTTCCCTTCCTGCTTTGCAGAGCTGCCAAAAAGGCTGAGGAACCTGAAAAGCCGTAAAGAGGAGACTCCTCTGGACCTGGAGGCAGCTCACGCTTACAGTCAGTGGCAGGGCAGTCTGAGGGACAGTATCTGCCTCAACCAGCTGCTGAACAATCCAGTGCCTGAACCAGAATACGCACGGTAAACACCACCTCCACCTTCCACACCGTCAGAGCTGAATAATCACCACTGCTCTGTTAGTCAAGCCTGATCCTGCTGGCTCCCTGTCCTACATATTCTGGAGTTTCCCCTGCTGTAGCACAACCTGATCCAACCAATCAGATCATTTCTCCTTGATGATCTTTAACCTCATTAACCTCCTCGAGAGGGAAGACCAAAACATGCAGAACAGGGAAACACAGTTATTATGAGTCACTAAGGCATGATGCACCTCGCCTCGCTGGCATGATCATGATTAAGCCAACAGTAATGCAAACCTTCACTGCACCTTCAGGCAAAAACTGAGTCACCAGACTTCATTCAAGCCAGCAGTGGCATTCTCACACCCTCAAGTCTGTTTTTGTTTGATCTTCCTTCTTATTAGACTATTTTTGAAAGTGCTGAATGAAAAAAATTGTACTCACTATTCAGTGCGGCACAGTTTTTGTTGTTTATTTGAACTCGTTCAAAAAGTTTAGCTTTAAGAAAAGCTGAAAGGTCTTAATACACTGAGCAATGTAAAGATCTATTCAAGTATCTTGATGCTACATTTTTGCCATACTGCCCATTCTGATGGGTTACCAAGGGTGTCCTCTAATTTTTGTATTCCAGGGATATCGATGGGCATTCACTAGTTTTTATATCCAGGATATCGATGGCATTTTCATATTTTTATATTCTGAGCACTGAGGGTGTTCACTTATTTTACACTGGGATATTTATGAAATCCTCTCTTGTTTTTGCTGTGAAGGTTGTACAGTGGCCTTTTCCTGCACCATGTGATCACTGAGATGAGCAGAGGCATCACTCCTGAATCCCTGCTGGCCGGAGCTCCTCACGCCTTGCATCTCTACCAAACGCTGAGGGAGGCCGTGGAGCGCGAGCTGGACGAAGACTTGGTCAGGAGGATGAGGGCCAAAGTGAAACGGGCCCAGCCGAGCGAGCGTCCAGCGCGTCGGGAGCTCACGGACGACATAAGCATGTATCTCATCTATGAGGACGATGAGGAAGATCCACGCACAGGGAAAAAGGGCAAGGCTGACAACCAAGACGACGAGATTTATGAACAAAAATGCTTGATCCGCACGAGACACAAGGCCAAGAGCAGGACCAGCAAAAGGGATCCAAAAGCCAAGAAATCTGAGCGTTCCTGCTGGGAATAAAGGACATTTGATTGAATCAGCAGTCCAAGAACAATCAGTATTCCTAACTGAGCGATTCACTGATTCATTGAACTAATTGAACTAATATTGAAGTAATTGATTCACTGAGTGATTCACTAACCAGGTTTCCGTCGACTTCCTGTGCAGGTTACAAGCAAGAAAACTAAAATAATGCAATTTTTTTCCGCAAATTTTGTCGTAGCTCGTTTCCCAAAATTCTTATAGTGATGTAAAAGCTTTGTGTAATGAGGTCATTTCCTGTCACGGTGTGCTTTATCGACCAAGTCACACTTAATATTTCCACGAATGTGAAAGTGTTTCATCTATATTGCAGTTTTTTTTGATTGGCTTCCCTTCATTTTCCACAGTCTAGCAATAAGAATAAGAATATGCAGCCATTCTGTAAATATTGGGCAGCTTGTTATTCTTAGGCCCCAGTTAATCGGCTACATAGTCAAACATTTAAAACCACAGTTTTCATATAAAAGGTCTGCGATGTAAACCTGCGTGGTCATTCGCTGACTCACTGATTCAGACGGCTCTTCAATATTTACACTCCTCTCCTTTTCTTGCTCAACCGTATGAAAATACTGTTGATGATCCCAGCTCATCACTGTCGCTCTGATTTTAACGTTTCTTTATTGTAGAATGGACTTTTTCTACTGAACTGCATGTATTTTTAACGGGATTTTAATAATGGAGTTAAGCTAAAAGATTCCAGGGTTTGTTTTGTACATAACACTATAAAAGTTTCAGTACTTTACTGAATGTTTTTGAATACAGTGCAATAAAATCTGTCGTGCATTAATAAACTGTCACAGGAATATGTTTGAAATACTTTGAAATGTGCTTCATACCTTTAAAAAAAACAATAAAATTGAATATTTTATCTAAAATTATCCATTGTGTTAATATTTGAACCCACCTTTTCAAAATCATTAAAATCATTAAAATCTAAATATTTTTACTGCTTTGATGGAGAAAAGAAACAAAAATACACAACATACGCAACTGTTCTTAAAGATCTGTAGAAATTTTAATGTACAACTGTATTCTGAAATAGCAACGAGATTTCCGACTTCTGTTGTGCATAACACAAAATAAATTAAAAAGCATTAAAAAAAAAAAATGAAATCAAAAACCCAAACCCTTCCATCACCCCTCATTCGATATTTCCATAACAGGGACACTGTGACTGGCCTGCATTTGGAAAATGAAAATCTTACCAAAATAAAAGCATGTTTATTTTCCCCAGTGATTGGTGCGCGAGAGTAAATGTGGCCTCAGAGAACCGCTTACTGCTATAAAGAGGAAAGAAACACGTACTGCGAAATTTCAGTGTATTGAGCCGTTCCTCAATATGAAGAAAGGCAGAGAAGTGTTGCAGGGCTGCACGATACATCATTTGTTGCTCATTATCGCGATACTGGGCCTTTGAAATATCGATCACGGCAGGGCTTGCAGCACATAAACAAGCCCTCGAACACACCAGTGAAGGTTTTATGGCTCCTGATCGATTCTAACACGTACCAGACGAGTGTGTGTGGATGTTTTGGATGTATTAAGGCATTTGTACAACCCAAAGCTTCTTTTGGTCAATATATGCAAACTGATTCATATTATTGATTCACTAACGTGCTTTTAATACATTTTACATTACGTTGCGATTCCCACAGCTATACACTGCAATATAACAGCTGTATGGGATTCTGTCCATATCGTGCAGCCCCAGTTATGCTGCTTTTACAACACTCGTGACGAATCACCACTTTAACCTCCCCCTAAAACTCCAATCAGGATCTCTACAGCGAAGCTACATGTAAACCAACAGTACTGCATAAGCTACCCGTCCACTACGAGGAACACACTGCATGTCTACGGCAACTCCAACGGCCCAAAAGTAGAAATACTTCTCAAAAAAGAGTCGCAGCTTCGGCATAAAGAAGCAAAAAAGAACGCGTTTTCCACAGTGCCCAAATATCCTTCAGATGAAAACAAACAATGTAGTACCCTTAATTATTATCCTGATGGTAAATTTCTTAATAAGTAACACTTTAAAGGGGAACTCCACCTATTTTCACAGAATTTCAGCATTCTCTAATGTGTGAGATGTAAACAGAGTGATTCAGTGGTTTGGTGTGAAATGGTTCAGATGTCTTTACAGTGGTGGTGACAGGAACCAGGGGTCGCCATGACTACAACACAAATATAGACACTATTTACTACCCAAAATGGCAAGTGAACCTACACGCCTTTCATATGTAACACTGACGATGAGAAAGCGCTGATAAATTAGTTTTCTAATAGGGACTATTTTGCCTCATAAAGCACTGCATGTATCTTTCTGGCATGAATGGGCTTCAAAAATTATACTTTATAAATATACTTTACGGCGAAATTCTCAAAACTAGTGTAAAACAATGTCTGAGACATCAGCGTTCTCTAATGTCAGGCATCAGGCAGTGAATTCACAACCATTTATATGTAATACCTTTCTGTGAGGGAGCTTTTAGAGGTGGACGTCTGATTCCTATCACCACCACCGTGAACAATTCTGACTCTAGAATGGAGCATTTCACAACAAACCACTCTGAATGACAAAACATTCTGCAGAAATTTTGAAAATGTGGTGGAAATTCCACTTTAAAACGCATCTTTACCCTTTAGAATTAGCGATTAGATGATTGTTCATCATCTTCAATGATAATTTTAACCTTGGTGCGTTCATTTCTTCAGTGAATCGAACAACAGTGCATAACGATGCTTATAAAATTGTCTAAACGCCCGTTGCGTGTTAATCGTTTCCCACTGCAGAAAAGTGGTCAGCTGTATTAGACATTAATAATAATAATTATAATATAAAAAAAACACTCTGGCTCTTGTTTGGCAGGGTGAGTTATTATTTTTTTTTCCTCCAAGTGTTGACACTTATAGATTAACTCAAGCATGATTTGCTGGAATGCAAAAAAGGCATTTGTACCCATGTTGTTCCACAAAACTACAACCAGCAAAGTGTGCTCACTTCAGGGAGAGAGAGATAGAAATAGAGATAGAGAGAGAGAGAAAAAAAAAACAAATAATAATAAAAAATATATATCATGAAACAGAGACATCAACAGCCACTGTATCAACAGCCACAGTATCTGATAAATAAAGGTTCATCCAGATGCTATGGAAAAGTAGTACAGTCTTAAAGCAGCACACCAAAGCATCTTCAGGAAACAGGATGGTTTTCGAGGCCAGTGCAGTTTCACCTGGAGGCCAGAAGGGGGCAGCAGGTTCTCCCACGGCACTGAGGTCCGCTCTGAACAGTCCGAAACTCAGAACGTGGACTCAAAAAAGGCCCGTCGGGGCGACCGCTGACCTCTCCTTCTGCTCCGTACTGAAGTCTTTAGACGTGGACCCAGCCAGTGCATGTCCAAAACCCCGCCCCTTCACACAGTCCCCCAAACCTGCACCGCCGCCCTCGTCACGGGACGCAACGTGCGTCATACGTCGTGGAAAGTGTCAGCAGCCTCGGCTTTCTCTCCCTCCCTCCAGCGCTCCAGCTTCTTTATGACCTCGGAGACCACGCACACCGAAGAGGTCAGTCCCACCAGGAACAGCAGGTCTGCTCGGACAGAGAGAAAAAACAAGAAAAGAGGAGAAAATAAATAGCAGCTACATTTCCATCGAGTTTTAGCACAAACTGCAAGCCATAAAATGAAAATGTGTCAAAAAATAAGTGATTTCTGCTGCCCGTCAACTTGTTTCCATCGGCTTTTAGCGACAAAAATACTTTACACAACATCAATTCCTGTTGTTTATCGATTCATGTTTGTTGCAAATTGTGTATTTTTAACTTCTCACATAACTTACTGACAAGAATAAGAATAAATAAACGAATAAAATAAAAAAAGTTTTACTGTGATTACTGTCATTATGTGAGCTCCCTAAATTGGAGTTAATTGTCCTGAAAAAAGTTTCAGGAAACTTTCAGCTACCAAACAATTAATCCACTAAAGTTTAGAAAAAAACAAAACAGACAAACAAACAAACACTGTCAACCTTCATGAAATATTACCAACAATTTCAGTTTTCACTGCCTACAACGACAAACTTTATGCAACACTAAGTTTTCAAAACAATCTTTGAATGTGAAGCAGCTTCTAACAAAACTGCCCAACTTTTTACTTTCAGTTCTGTTTGTGAAGAAGTGAAAAGGTTTACAGCGAAGCGGCCTTTTGTTAAAATCTTCACTTCAGCTTTTAACCAGCTTTTTGTATTTTACTTACTTTTACCGTCATTTTACCTTTACTGGACTTACATATTATGTGCTTCATGGAAAATAACATTCACACCACATAGTGCAATAGGGGTGCGGGAAAAAATCAATTCTTAGATGCATCGTGAGGCAGACATGAACGATTCTGAATCGATTCACAAATGTCAAGAATAATGCGATTTTCAAAATATTTAATTTATAACGTAATGTTGACGGAACGCAAAGGGCGGAACCTGGAAGTGGGTAAGTGCAGCGCCCGGACAGTCTGTGGCGGCACATAACAAAAACACCACTGGATGAGTGAGAAATCCGACCGGCTCCCTCTGCATTAAAGCCAGGTTAGGTCAGGAGTCGCAACGCAAATGATAAGAAGAGCCATTTTGTCCTTTCAGCAAAAATCAAACCACCTTGGGAGCCACAACATTTAATGTCCAGTATGTCTCGGTATGTGATGATGTCCTAGTGTAGGATAAACAATATAAACGAGAGCGCAGATTTACTCTACTCTGCTTTAAGCTTCAGCTTTTGCCGCTTTCCTCCCATCTCCGCCAGGACACTTTTCTTCAGAAGTAGATCAGCTTATTGTAAAATGTCTCAAAGTTCGACTGTTTTACGAGGCTGAAGTCACTTCTTATTCTCCAGCTTCTTGTTTGAATTTACCCGTTCCACCTTAAATTCTAACTGAGGCGCCGTAAATGCGGCACCATTTAAGGTGGAACGGGAGAATTCGAAAGAGAAGCTGACTTCATCTTCGCCACTTTTTAGTGTTGACAGTCTCTCGTTACAGATTTAACATACCAGGAAACCAACTGCGCTGCTTATAAATGCGAGTAGCGCATCGCTGCTATGTGACCTGCAGTCTGCACGCCGGTTCTCAGTCGTTGCGAAACAGGGCTTTGGCGCTATGCTGCACACGACCCGTCTCACAGATACTTTACTGACACAGCGATTCCCCTTGAGCTCACACAGTGAGAAAATATAAATGCTATATAGGAAAAAAGATGCACCGATGATCGTTTTATAATCGCATCGCAGCCCTCTGAATCGTAATCGAATCGTGAGGTGCCTAGAGATTCCCACCCCTAGTGTACACAAAGTCAAATATGACTTTATCATGTTGGTTAAAGGCATTTCCAAAAAGGTTGCACATTTTATTTTTTTATGATTTTTTATTGCATACGACTGCATCTCGTGATTTGACTTGTGTCATAGTCAGCAGCAGTGTTCTCAGTTCCCCTTATTTAGCTCTACGATCTGCTCTCTTCCTTTCACGCTCTCACGCTCTTTTGAGCTTATTTTTACTCTGCCGTTCATCAATCCTTCAGCCAGGAATGGTGACTGCTGGATACACATGCTGCCTTTGGAACCAAGACTTTAGGATCACCTTAAAATTGAATGCCTCAACTGTAAAAAGAAAGACATTATGATCTTATTTTTCCAGTCCATCCTTAGACTTTGGTTTGTGTGAGCTGCTGTCTTCATCTTCATCTGCTCCAGCCTTTCTGCACAGTTCAGGGTTACCTAAAATGCTGAGGCTCTCCGTCTGAAAGACTCTCTGCAGGGGAGGGAAGTAGATGACCAGCAGCTGACCCATAATGGAGCCCAGCACGGCATAGCAGAACGTCCGGTTACTGCACAGCCCCATCTCATGGACCATCCGCGTCTGGACAGAGAGACATGAACCGCATTTTCTTATCAGTCTGTAAAAATCATTAATCAGCTACACCGACCATCAGTAAGGGTCAGAGTCTCTGCCCTGCTGGACTGTTTTGCTCTGCTATCTCTAAAAGGGCAAAGTCAGAGACGTAATAACTGATTATGACTATAATAAGTAATAACTGACTCACATGACTATTTTAACTGTTTAGTCAAATTATATTATGACTATTAGGACTGCTTTTAAACTTGTATATATAAAATGAACAAACATTCACACATCAATATAATACATACATACATATATACACACACACACACACACACACACACACACACACACACACACACACACACATTATTATATATATAACAGTTGGAATAAAACCTTGTATGTCCAAAAAGGCTACTTTACAGGAAAAGGAAAAACATTCTTAACTTTTAATGAAAGTTAATAGAGAAAGAATTTTTTCCAATCTGACGCATCATAAAGGGCAACTGGCCTTTTCAAATTATGTCAAAAAATTTAAATGGAAGATATATATATATATATATATAATATAGAACAAATAAACCAGGCCTATATCCACCATTCCTGTGTTTTATTCACTTTATGATGCTACAAAAACAGCTGCATGAATATTTCCAACCTCTCTTGATCCCTAAAGCTGCTTTCGCATGTTAAAACTTCATTCTGCACTTCATAGTGGTTTGCGGCCAACAACGGCATGTAGCCATGCTAACGCTGGCAAGGTGGCCTTTCTACAGGTGAAACCGGACGATTATCGGAGGAGAGCTTTAGCAGTGTATATAGTTTATTTAAGGTGGAGAGAAAGACAAGAGGACATACTGTATTCTTATTTCGGATACAGTCATATGCAGAATTTTGGGCGCCCATGGCCAAATTCTTGGTTTTCTGGGTGAAAATACAACACTTATCTTCACTTATTTCACTTCATGCATGCTCTTGTAGTTTGACCAGGAGCTCCTAAAACCTTGACCGTATTTGTAAATGTGTTGGTTTTTGTGACATCACAAAAACAATGAAGTTCAGCTTAGTTTTCACATGTGGCCTGTTTGTGGACGTGTCCGTGTACCTGCGAGCGCGAGCTGAGGGCGTTGAACATGTCGAAGAAGACGAAGCAGGTGAAGGTCATGGTGGTGTCGCGTGGCGTGATCTCATTGTCCCGCAGCTGAACACAACACAGAAACATCAGTCAGACTGAGATCACAGAGTCACTCACACTCTCCTTAACAGACCTGCAGTGGATACAGCACTGAGCGAAAGTCAGAGACCACCTTTCCCTCATTTCATTTCCATTTTTTCTGCATCAGCAACATTACTATTTAACAGAAAGACACACCGAAGTCTGATTAACTAAAATAGTATTTTTTAGTATTTGTTTTGTCCACGCTTTCCCTTTATTACAGCTTCCAGTCAGGAGACTCACTTTCAGTCTCCCAAAGAAATTTTTTCTCTGTAGCTTTTAATTGTCTTTTGATCTCCAGTTCTGGAAACTCCTGTTTTTCCACTTTTTTTCCTTTGACTTTCTCCTTCATGATGCAAGTGGATTATCTTATCTAATCTACTTACAAATATCTCCTAAAAACTGATATCGTGTGCTCAATGGGTGTTTTAACTGGAAATAAATAAAAGCTCTCCAACTTTTGCATGGTGACAGTAAATAGAATACAATATTTGGATGGTCCATTCTAGATGCTTGTAAATACTCAGTGTATCTTTAAACCTTTAATGTCCTCACCAAGAAAAAAGCAAAGGAATTTTATTTTTTGTATTTTTTATTTGTTTGGAGCAATAATAAAAACAACTGGTGGTTTTTTTTTTTTCCTTTTTTTGAACCCACAATTTTTAAAATATTCACATCAACCAGTCAAGATGGCACTTTGTGGCGTATATAGTGACTCAAAATGTGCTCTACCAAATGGTTGAGCAGAACATCAAAGGGTTAAAGTAAGATTCAACTAAATTTCCATTAAATGCAACTAAACTTCAAGCTCGGTGTGAAAGAGTTTATCAACTCTATCCTAAACCCTAACAGTAACCCTAATCTAACCTGGAGGCAAAACCTACACCTACTCCTAACCCATAATGTTGTTGATAATCAACTGAACATCACCAGAAAGTCTGTTAGTGATTTAAGTATCTGTAGAGCATCTATAGGGAACCATTCAAATAAAGTGCGGCCAAAGTACTTATTTGAATGAAAAAGGTCAAATCTACATTTTTCCCCAAATGTAATCAATTGATGCTTCTGTAGTTTCACAACAGAGCTATGAGGCAAACGAAGTTAAACAATAAAACCTTTCACCTCACTAATCAGCATGGTGCTAATTGCTAAATTACCTAAATGAACCTAAACCATCACATACTCGCTTCAAACCATGCAGAATTGTTCAGTAATCTAACAGATTATAGATTACATGGTTTCTGACACTGGATGAAACTCTATTATCTATAAACACAGGCTAAAATTATAAAACAGAGCTAAAAACAACAGTAGCAGCACCTTGATGCCTGAATTTTGCCCATATTTTAGTCCTTGTAAATTTTAGTTCTTGGTTACGCGATGCAGTTTGAGGAAACTGGTACAGGGCAGTGAAAACACGGGTGTAGAGTGAAGAAACGCTGCTGGAAAATGAGTTAAACCTGTTAACACACCTCTCTCCAAAAGACGAAGAGCGTGCCGCAGACGATGATGAAGGCCGAGACCAGCACCTTCACGATCAGGTTGCGGGTGAGGATGCTGTCCCGCACGTTCCGCGGGGGCTTCCGGATCACGTCGCCATCTACAGGCTCCACGCCCAAACTGCAGCCAACAACAGCAACAAGATCGGAAACGTTACAGACAGATGTTGTATAAACTAGAGCTGCACAGTATGGACTGAAAATGCCTCGTGTGGTGAGGTTATGTAAGGTGCTGTGATTTCTCAGAGTATTAGAACATCAAGTCTGTCTGTGGTGCGAATCTGTAGCCTGTACGCAGCGTGTTGGTTACCTCTGAGCAGGTGGTCCGTCCATGATGATGTTGATCCAGAGGATCTGCATAGCGTTCAGTGGGTTCGGGAAGTTCATGAGTGTCGCCAGAGAGATGAGCGTGAGGGCAGCTATGCTCCTGAGGACACAGGAATCAAACAATAGCATTTATAATGAAAAACAAATAAATTCAAGTAATCTAAAGGATTTTATTCATCCAGAAGACAGTGCTCTAGCTAAGCCAACGGCTCGAAAGGGCCTTAAGAGAGGTCTACTGAAAGGTGGGACAAGTTTTACAGACAAGTACACAACTTTTCTGCTCAACAGCACCTCCATCAGGCAGTCTGAAGATAAAAGCTTTGTCCCTGTGTTGCCTTCTGGTCTGGAATTAATATAGTGATCACAATGGAATTGACATACTGATATAGAATTGATATAGTAGGATAGTGTTTTAGTGGAAATCACTAAAACACCATCATGTTACTGCGGTATGATATGAAGTGCTTAACTGTGATTTATTACTTCTGACTGAATATTATTCCTTCAAAACCTTTTTAAACAAAATATTTTGATACTATGTTGCATTGACATTTTCTACCATCCCTCTTTCAGTGAACGAAGCGATCTTAAATACTCACGTGCTGAGCTGAAAACGGACAAAGTTCTTAATGTTGTTGTAAATGCCTTTGCCCTCCTCTATGGCCGACCTGGAGTAAACAACAGAAACAGGGTTCAACACCAACAGCTCATTAACGTGAAAAATAACATCAAAATGTACCCAAATGTAGCCCACCAGTCCAAACGTATTTGGATTCTGAAGTTTTCTTCGGCACAAACGACAACACATAATGCAATGTTGTCTATGATGGACAAAAGAATGGACAAAATTTAAATTTATTTAATTTCTCATGCTACTGGTTTCAGCTATGCTAGTGTACTTTAGACCGAGTTTATAACAGAGTTTCATACAGTATAAAGTTACATTTTCAAAATATTTTATTTTGGTAAAATCTGTGTTCTGCATCACAAACACAAAAAAACCTACTCGGCTAGGTGGCTTTAAGACAACTTATTTTTGGTTATTTACTGTGAATATTTAGTATTTACTATTATATCATTAGTACTAAGAACCGTATTTTACATTGACATAAGTTGTTAAACATCTTTATTGCGCAGAACAGTGAAAAACAGAGCTGGACAGTAAACAGATGAACCTGTGGTGTTTACACATCAGCACACAGCAGCTTCTCTGGTTTAACAACGGAGCTGAATGTTGTTTCACTTCCAAATTTCTTGAGTCGTTTGTCTCAGACGTGCGTCTTATTCACTCGCGCTGCATCTCTGAGCGTCAGTTCAGTAAATATCACTGTTCACGCTGTCAGTATCAGTGACTTTGTGTTTTTTTCTGGCCCGGTTGAAGCGACAAGCTTGACCGGGAGACCCCGCTGCTGAGTGATACAGCTGACTGACAGAGGTGCACCACAGGTGGGCCTAGTGGATGCACAGGCTGGGCTAGTAGGCTGCTACGCTGAAGGCTAAATCAAGGCTAAATGCTATCATTAAGGCGGTTAACTCAGACTGTGAGTGACCACACAGCGGCAGACAAGCGATTACTGAAAGAAGCAGCTCAGCCTTTCAGGTAAGCAGCTCCATTAGCGTGTTTTTTTTTACCAAATGCTGCCATGAGCGTTTTTACTGCTGCATGTCAGCCCACATCACCGACGTGTTGTCAACTTCTGTCTACTGGCACACACGCATGCAGAAACTGCTTTGCAGTATCGGTCATATATCGGTATTCCCATCACAGATCTCGATACTGCGTTTGAGTGCCAGTATCAGTGCCAATACAGATACAGTATTGGTGCAAAACACTAGACTTAAGCACAATTGGCGTCCATAAGCTACATTAACCCTGTAGCTTCAGTGTAAAACCAAAGAAGCACACTTCAAACATCAACAATTTTTTGGCTGATTCAGGGAAAAAAACTGTGTAAAACTTTTTGGTTTGACTTCTGGTTGAACAACACTTCTCTAAAGTGACCTACAAACTGAACTGGGACCGAACGTCCCAGAATAAGTTTAGAACACCACAGAATAAAACCGTGAGTTCAGCAGCCGTGGCTCACATGATGGTCTGAAAGTCGTCGTCCACCAGGATCATATCAGCGGCTTCCTTGCACACGTCCGTGCCCGTCTGCCCCATCGCCACGCCGATATCCGCCGCCTTCAGCGCTACAGCATCGTTCACTCCATCACCCGTCATGGCAACCACAGCCCCGATATTCTGCAGGGACTGAGGGCGGAAAACAAACACAAAAGATATTCACAATCAGAAGAAAAAACAAGAAATGTATTCATATACATTAGAGAAAAGGCACTAAGAGGAAAAACAAGAAGAAGGTGCAGCAGCAACTGAGGCAAAACTTAAAAGCTTTTCAGAAAACACTTCATTCAGTCAAATTAAAAAAGGTCTGAACAGTTTCAGTTCAGTTCAACTGTACTGCCTTAACTAGAAGTCTTCAAACGGGAATTCCACCTAAA
This sequence comes from Colossoma macropomum, assembly GCF_904425465.1. Classification (NCBI taxonomy): domain Eukaryota; kingdom Metazoa; phylum Chordata; class Actinopteri; order Characiformes; family Serrasalmidae; genus Colossoma; species Colossoma macropomum. The sequence goes on from NW_023494809.1 coordinate 5,982,299, forward strand.
TTTAAAGTGGTTAAAGCTCCCTCACACTACTAGAGTAACTGCATGAAAGGGTTATGAAAATGCTGCCTGATGTCTGAGACATTCTGTTTTCCTACCATCACTGTACAGAAATCTGAGTCATTAAGTTTCTCTACAATGAACAATTTCACTCTAAACATAACAATAACAGCACTAATCATTGTACTGCTTTACTCACCTTGACTATTTTCAGTTTGTGTCGGGGGCTGGCTCGATAGAACACCACAATCTGCCATGAGACAAAACACCAGCTCGTTTCATGACTAAGCACTAACAGAACTTGGAGAACGGAGCATATGTGCTAAAGCTGAAGAACATCATGATGATGGAGAATGATTAAGTGTGATTACCCTCGATACGATCTGTGAGAGCTGCTGGATGTCCATCAGATCCACCTCCTCGCCAGACAAACACTGAGATCCTTTAGTGTACAGACCCAGACGACTCGCTGGGGCGCGAAAGAGAAAATGTATTATCCAGTATTTCATCACGTCTCTGATGGTTTTCTGTGTACTGCGCTGATTAATTAACTGTTTCTTGGAGTGGACAATATGACTTATTACCACATACTGTATTGTAGCACATACACACATACATATGAGCTGGTATATACATGTGTGTGTGTGTGTGTGTGTGTGTATGTATATATATATATATATATATACACATACATACATACATACATACACACACACACACACCATTGTTGTCGTTTTTCAGTAATTTGAAAATATCTGCTACCCTTTTCGTTGTAATCATCATTTCATGATGAATGGACTAAAAGAAATGACCCAAAATTACTTGGGGTAAAAAGTCTGGTTCTATTGACTTACAATAAAAGTAAAGTAGGTTTTTTTCTTCTCCTGTAAAGTTACCATTTTGCAGATACGAGGTGTATATATTTAGTATAAAATCAACATCATGCTGTCAAATCAAAACAATATCTTAACTCTAGTCAAAACACCTAACATATTGATTTTGTGATTGTTGAATTTCTAGACTTTTTACTTGTATTAAGTAATTTTCTTAAGTGAAATTCTCTCACTACGTTGGCAGATTTAGCTTATTTTAAAAAATATGCCTGAAACAAGAAAAACTATGCCAATACACTGAGATAAAATGACTTAAAAATACAAAAATCTAAAAATAAGAAACAATCTTATAATATTCCTACAGCCAATTTAGGCTGCATTTAAGATGACTTCACTTGTTAAGATGTCTTTTCGTACACTGTAGTTTTAAGCAGCAGACTGGATTTTAGTCCATCACGGCCTTATTTTATTTACTTTTACTATGCTGAATGAAGAGAAAATCTCACCGATGGCCACGGCTGTCTCCTGGGAATCGCCGGTGATCATCTTGACCGCCACCCCAGAGCTGATAAGTGTCGCCACGGCGTCCTTCACCCCCGCTCTCGGAGGGTCAATGATGCCCACCAGGCCCAGGAATGTGAGAGCGCCCATCTCTCCCCCAGAGGCGAACGCTAGGACTGCAGCCAGAGAGAACAGCAGCGTCACACGCAGGGACGAGCATTTTAACCACGAGTGTTAAACAAACAGTATACAAGAATTCCAACAAGCAGGCTTCCTCTGAACCTCTGAGTCCGGCTGTGCCCATGTAGCTTTTCTGCTGCTGGTACAGCTCCCTCTGCTGGTTGGTCAGTGGAAGTGCGACTCCTTTACTGTGGTAGGTAGTGCAGAAGCGGATGACCTGCTCGAAAGCTCCTTTCACAAAGAACACCGCAGGCTTGTCCTGCAGTTCACAACATTAGAAAAATGATACTTATTACTCTGAAATGTTAAAACAGCACAGAGACCTATGCTTAGGAACACAGGAACACACAGAGTCACTATCATCCATAAATGTGCTATACCCTCATGTGCAAGATCATAGCTGCTACATTCTTTTATATTTACCCTTTATTTTACTTTTTTTATAAATTTATATTATATAATTTATTATTTTTATAATTTTCAATTATATAGTCTTTTCCATTTAATAGCTTGCATTTCATATTAGCTTATATTTTTCTTTTATTCCTAGTTTAATGTTTTTTTGTTACAGCATTGTTAGGCTTGCTGGCCAATTTCTTGGTACTCTGTGCAGCGACAATAAAGCATCTTATCAGATTTGCTGAAGTATCTGTATTTCTTATATGAGCGTTTGAGACATTTGAAGTGCATTCTTCACTGAAATGTGGATTCTCACCATCCATTTTTATCTTAAGACATTTTTTTGCACAGCCACTTTATTTAGCATATCTTATGTCATTACACTGCCACTTTATCATATCTAATACTGCACTGGCACTTTGTTTATCATAACTAATACGGCCCTGACACTGTTTATTTTGTTTATTTGTCTACTAATATTGCACATTGCACTGTCACTTTGTTTATGCATCCACACATTACTCATTGTTTAGTATATTTTATCCTATTATTTATCTCTACTTCCTTTTTATATATCTGTAATTAGTGTACGGCAACACACTATTTTGCTCCTGTTTGCTCTTTACTGTGCTTTGTACTGCTGCAATAGGAGACTGTCCCTCTGGGATTAATGAAGTGATCGATCGATCGATCCATTTATCCCTCTATTTTTTGTCAGCTAATTTATAATATATTGTATTTCCTTTGAGTGTTACCTCTTCACAAACGTGACTACGGCCCAATGACTGGATTTTAATGAGGGGTGACTTGATCGTCTGGAATGACATTTTAAACATCAGGACAAACGTCTCATCCTGTATAGATATAATTTGCCTGAAGCTCTGATTTAGTTTAATTAAATCTGTTCAATGTAAAGCACGATGATCTGTATAAGCAGATAATTGCTTAAAAAACAAAGGTCAGCATCGGAGAGACGTTCAGATTTGACTGGCATTTGATTTACTAAACTCCAGAAAAGCAGAATGTTTTGGGCTATTGCATGAAAATATCGGCATTTTATGCATTTTCCTGCACTTGTTATCCTACAGAAAGAAATGTGAACATGTACATTTCTCCATGATGCTAATCCAGGTGGATGAGGTCCCAATTTCTACATTTTATACATGTTTGTGTGTCAGCATGAGCAGATATGAAAGATATCAGCACAGCCCCACAGCAACAGGGCCAGCACTGACCTGCTGAGTGCGGTGGACGCAGCGAACAGCCATCCACTTCTGCTCAGAGGAGAAAGGAATCTCTTCCAACCTCACAAACTCCTGCTGCAAGCTCTCCAGACCCATCTACACACAAAGACACACACACACACACACACATGAACGCCCACTTCAATAGGAAACCACAGTTGCAGAGGAGATTTAGGAGATTCAATGTGGAAACAGCGATGAGGCTGAACCAGCAGTGACAGGTTCTCAGCTGACATCAGAACAGCTGTAAAAAAGTCACTTGGAAAAAACTACAAGAGAACCAGCAAAGCTCAAATCTGTGGTTTTCTGTAATCAGTGAGGACGGAGCAGCAAGAGAAAATGAGAAAAGCACATAATATATGACTGCTATCAGAACAAATATCTCCAAAACGGTAACTTTACAGGAGAAGGAAAAAACCTACTTTACTTCTAATGCAAGTCAATGGAACCAGAAGTAATTTTGGGTCGTTTCTTTTGGTCCATTCATCGTGAAATTTACATACAATGTAAAGGACAACAGGCATTTTCAAACTATGTCAAAAACTGAAACACAGAGATGGAGATCAGCGGAGATCGGACAGCAGCGAGATATATATATATATAATTATTTAATTATATTAATTTAAATAATCACCCATTTCTCCCAACGTTTACACTTCTACTTTACAATTATTTCTGCCCTGTTTGTGTTTTCATTAATTCATTTTAATTTTTTTAGTTGCTTGCTTTGATTGTTCTCTTAATTTTTAGTTTACTGATTTTATTGTCTTTCTTATTACTTTCTTGTATTTTATTTGAAGGTCTATTTCACCATTTTATTGTCTTACTGTTTATCGTCCGTGTTCAGTCACACAAGTACTTATTACTCTGGTTTCATTTGTGAAAAACAGATTTGCATTGAAACATAATGAGCTTAAATAAAGAATATGATAAATTAATGAAATAAAATTAAAGTGAAATCAAACACGTTTCTGGAGGAATGGGAAATGAATAAAGCAACGAAATAGGTACATTATTAGGGATGTGCAAAAAAGAGAGGTTTGATAAATAAATAAAATAAAATTACAGTTTTTACATCACACTATTACAGTGTGATGATCTTACGGCTCTGCTCACAGCCACTCTGTGGTCACCTTATTTGACTTGTGGGAGCTGCCTGCGTTTACCCAGCCACTCAACATCGAGCGGAATATCCGGCTATGCTTTGTGTATTTAGTTATTGTTCTACTGTCAGACTCTGTATCAGAGCAGATTAGAAACACTGAGTGGCCACAGGTCAGTCTGAGTGTAAATATAAAGCTGGCTTTGAGTGTAATAGATGGGCAGTCAGTGGGTAAATGTGGCACAGTGACTTACTGGAGAGCAGGAGAGAGAACTGAACACGAGGAGGAACCTGATGTTCCCTCCCTCCTTACCTTGAACACAGCTAATCAGCCAAGACATGCTGTGCTGTAATATTTCTGCATTGAAGTCGAAAATCTGTTAAGAATCTCTGGAAAAAATCCTAAAAAAATCAGTTTTTTCAAGGACTACGTTCTGATCTATATAACCCAAGGCATTAATAGAGATTGTAATAAGCTAAATATGTGGGTCAAAGACAAGTAAGGTTTTCAAAAACTGCAATTTTTAAAAAACATAAAAAAGGACATGATGTATGCATTTATATTTGGATTTATACATATGTGCATTGGCTGATCTTAAGTATAGTCAGTGTTATCAGAGCTCTTAATTGCCTGTTTCAGTTTTTATACTATGCTGGTCTGGTTGCGCCGCCTGACTTTTCAGACTAATTTCAAATTAAACAGGCATCTGCTATGACACCCGTAGAAACCTTTGTCCTTCAACTTGAGTTTATACTTATACTTTCTCAAATAAATAACCGTTATAACAAAAATTCCACATTTTCATGGTTCTCCTGAGGTCAGTTCACCTGATATGGTAAACTGAACTGTTCTAACCGCAACTCAAACATTACATTTTTTACTAAATCTGTGACCTTGGTGTTGCATCATGAAGGCCACTTGAGGTCTTCTTTGGGATGCAATACCCTGGGCCCTCTTTCGTTAAACCATGTCAAAATAAAGGTCCTTTGTTTTTGGCTGTGCCGCCTGACTTTTGAGGAAGTAAGAACTTGTGGACAAAAGCTTTTAAGTGAGTTAAGCACTTTTAAAGTTGCCTTATTTTGCAACAGGGTTTTGCAATAAAATATTTTATTTAGAACTTTATTTAATTAAATTACCTTTTTCAAAAGTTTACGTAATCAACATGTATGGTTGGATGGCTGCACCGTTTGACATTTTTAGACTATTTGAGGCAAAAATAGACTAAACAGAATTTTATATGGAAGCACAGAAACTGTTTCACATAAAAGAGGTGTTGTTGAATAATTTGATGTCATGTATTTATTAAACTATTTTGGGGGAAAAATAATGGTCACAAAAAGTACAAAATCATCATTTATAGGATACGTTCTGTTGGGAGGTGTCTGTCCCAAACCCTAACCCCTAAATTTACACTTGTGACGATAATGCTTCCAATTTTTTTTCAGTGTTGGTTTTTTGCCCAGCTATTCATTTAATAAGTGTGACTACCTTCATGGCCAGGGCGATGAGAGCGCCCTCTGTTGGTCGTCCCATCAGCGTACAGTTCCTGATCACAGCATCGTTACACACACAGCCAGCCTGGAGGAAACATGCAGAGCAGAGACGTCACACACTTAAAAACCCCTGTGCGGCAGCATCACTGTACACTTTCAGTATGATGACACTAAAATCAATTCCCCACTTGCCAACTACTCAGATCTTTCATCAGATACCAAAAGAAAAACTTTTGACAAAAATTTAGGCAATAATCTCATCACACACACAAACTGCAGAACTACTGAACACGTTTACAGTAAACACAAGTTTTATTACAAAGCACAGTGAGCCTCACGCTGTCACACAGAAGTCCAGTCAATGCAATGAATCAATACATTCCTGTTGTGCTTTACACTCTGATAAGCTTAACAGTTAATGCACGCTGAGAAAACCTGGACACAGAGCTTGAACACATAAAAAAGGGTATTTTTGGCCAAATGTAAAGATCAAGTAAAAACCAGAGCAAGAGCACAGATGACCGATCATTCACATCACTGCACTTCTGCCTTTCTTTTCTATTTTGATGGAGGAGACTATCATTTGATAAGATCATAGAATGACGCTGTAGTTATGGCCCCACACTGTCTGAACAAAGTAGATACAGGATCACACGTGACCTCTTCTGGTCCTCCTCCGATGCAGTGCTGAGGCACAATAAATTCACACTACTTTCTTTGTGAATGTACACAAATATAATCGCTGCTGTGAGAGCAGAGAAAAACAAACGTTAAGGAATGTAAAGTTAATGGAACATGATTTGTTCTAAGGAAGCTTAAACCATTTCTATTAGTCTGTTAATCATAAAATTTCAGTAACAATGGAAGGGATAACTGAGTTTTCAAATTATCTAAAAAAGTAATAAAAACAAAATTGGAGGGGTTTTGTGCGACAGTGATGAGATTCTTCCTAGAGAACATTTATGCTTGATTTTTTTTTCTCCCCCAAAACTAATAAAAATCTCCATAAATAAAAGACAACAATTCAGACCCTTCAATTTGTACAAAGATGTTACCTACATGCATATATATATATATATATATATATATATATATATATATATATATATACATACATACATGCAATTTAGTCGTCTCCAATTCCACCCACTAGTTAGGACTCCCCCAATCACACGATGCTATCAACGCTAGGAGGGTGAAGGCTAACACAGGCTTCCTCCGAGACCTGTGAAGCGCCACCGCTTCTTTTCGAGCTGCCGCTCATGCAACGTCACTGGACAGCCGAACGCGCTCAGAGGAAAGCGCCAACCGCCAGATCTGTTACGTCAGCTAACAGACGCCTGCGCTGACTAGCATCGCGCTGAGTGAGTGATGGGGGGAGAAGGGCAGCCATCCCACCCACCCAGAGAGAGCGAGGCCAGTTGTGCTCTTTCGGACTCCCGGCTACGGATGGCTGCAGCATCACCAGGGATCGAACTCGTGATCTCCTGATGATAGAGCCAACGCTTAGACGGGTGCGCCACTCAGGAGCCCCCATATATATTTTTTTAATGTGTGGATCTAAGAATATTTTTAATTGAGTGTGCGAGTATTTAGCTGATCATCAGTAGCGTTTGTGTATTTGACAGATTTGCTTGTGTTTTAAAAGCAGTGTTCTATTAGTTTACATGCTTTTGACTGATTGCTGATTGCTTTGGCCAGAAAGAGATGCATTTTGGTGATGCATTATGTTACAGCACTTGTGAAAAACTGGAATATGATCTTTTTTTGCATTCTCATCTCAATTAACAACTCTTTGTTGACCAGCATTTCAGTGATTATGACAAAATGAACGCTGGTGTGCATCAGCGCTGCATCTCACCTCCACGATCTTGCTAATGCACGTGTTGGAAAAGCCGTGCACCACCTCACCGTCCAGCAAAACCTCTCCGGCGCTGTTATAGCCCACACCGGTCACCTGCAAACACAGATCAGACAAACACATAAGAACACGCTTGCTGCTGCAAATGTGGCTCACCTGGTGATTCTCCTCTAGAAGGATCTAAATGCACAGTCATCATATTTTTGATTGAATGATGCTTTATTTTAATCTTGGTGTCATTTCTGTTCTTGTCTTTGATGGTTTTTCTGAGTTTGCAGCCCCAATAAAATGTTTGTTAATTCTGGTTACCAAAATTTACTTCACTTTACTTTAGCCTTCAGCTGAAAGCAACCGATATCAACATACATGCAGTCAAAGTACAGACACGATGTGCACTGATATGTTTAAAATTAATCCTACTATAATGACATTAATCATATTAATGATAATAAAACTGTGAATTTCCACAGTAGCCATGTTTACATGCAGCCTGATAATCCATTAATAATCCGACTAATAATCCGCTCACTCGAAACAATCCGTCCATGTAAACACCTCAGTCGGAATAGTCTAGTCTGATTGAGGCCATTTGGAATACAGTCTAGGTCTGACTGAACGAGGCGGGTAATCCTGTAAATAATCCGTTAAATAGAAGAATAATATCCGCGTAAACGTCTGTATCTGATTACATTCCCTATCGGAAAATTTAAGTTTCTGCTCTGATCTTTAAAAGACGGCGGTGGGACGGACGTCCAGCTTATGTGTCTCAGAACACGACGTCCTCCTCTCGGCCTTCTTTAATAAGGACATGTGAAGGACGTTTTCCTGAGTCTGACATCATTTTAAAGCAGTTAAAAACACAAGCGCTGCTCACTGCTGCTCGTCTCACTCTGACTGGACTCATGTGATGCTGGTTGTCATGGTAACGTCTACACTAAGTGGTTCTCTATGCATGCGTGTCATTTTGGTTCTGATTACTTGTAGTGAGCATGTAAACGGAGATTCTCCTCCAGATTGTTGAGTAGAGTGAGAATAAACACCTTAGTCTTAATCCATAATCGGGATACGTGTTCAATCGGATTGGAGAAAATCTTTGCATGTAAACACAGACAGTGTTGCAGCCTACCATGAAACGATTCACAGCCCGGCACCGGACAGCAGCCTGGTTGTTGAGAACCTCTGAGCTAGAACACACGCAGAACACAAACTGAATGTAGACAAGAGTCTGAGCCTTTACCTCTGCGTGCTGTCCATCCGAGGTAAAGATATGAGTGACAGTCATTTCGTTCTTTGTCAGGGTTCCCGTCTTATCAGAGCAGATCACATTGCAGCAGCCTGCGAGGAGAAACAAATAAACACAAAGAAATAAGATAAAAATACAAATGAAATAAATTCCAAATGGTTCATGAATCCATCTGGAGGCCGTACCAATGTCGGCACCATCATTTTAAATAGATTACCTAGTGTTAGAGGAAGTACCTTTCAATCATATAAATCATTTTTATTATCTAGAATTTTTTTTTTTTTATAATTCCCCTCAAAGAAAACTGGGAGGAACTTGGGATTACCGTTATAGATATGTGGTGGGAAAAAGCTGCATCTCAGGTGAACTACTTTACCTCTTGTGCTTACTTCAAACTTAAATTGTTTAAGTTGTTTAAGGTGTAAAATCAGCTTTTTTTATGTAATTTTCTTTTTCTTTTCTTAAGCGCTGACACTGAAAACCTGAGGACTAGGGCCTGAAAAAGATCAGACCTGTTCAATCACAGAAATCACAATTACTGTTATGTTAAAAACCATAACGTTTATAAAAACAAAACAAAACAAACACAACATAGTCGCAGTGATGCTACCAAAAAAAGGGGGGGGGTAGAAATGTACGAGGTAGATGTGGACTGTGATTTGGAGCTGCAGTTCATGGTGTTTTCACTGAAAATAACCCACTGTCTTTGTAACATTTCGGTCTCAGGACGTCTCTTTAGTTTTGAGGGTTTTGGTGATTCACACTCCTCTCAGTGGGCTTCTGGATCAGCGTTACAAACCTTCCTTGATATCTGCTTGGTCATTGGCTTATCAGTTTGAGGTTAACCATTCAGGTTGATGATGCTCGCGTTTAATGTCCTGAAGTCAAACATAGATCTTCGCTATTATTGTAAGGCTCGCCTGTCGTTTTTAACCGACGCAAATCGTTTTGCAGGAAGGACATGAGAGCAAATGAGAGTCTGTAAAGTGTCAGACATTTAAACAAGCAGATTATATTAAGTGTACAGCACTGAAAGTGCGGCTAGAAGAGAAGAAAAGCCATCTCTACTGGTGAGTTCCCTTGTTTGATCACAGAACCCATTTCCACCAGCAGTGAAATGTTTGAAGCGGACCGAGACCAGTGATTTTTTTGCCAGTCCTGGTTCAGCCGTTTGTTGCAGACTGGAATACCAGTGGGGTGTTCACACACGTCAAAACGGAGTGAATTAACGAAAAGGTGTGATGGTCCTCACCAAACAAGGCAGGTGAAAGCATCCTGAGAAGCTTCAACACAACTCTAAACGATGACGCCTGCTACTGTGACATTTTTATTTGTACATCTGTATTAATATTTATATTGGTTATAATTGGAAAATGTTTAATTCTTAGATTTTTAATTGTTACGTAATCTTTTTTCCCCACTTTTTATGACTTAAAATGACATTACTGGCCCACTAAGAACAACTGCATTAACACTGACGTGGTGGCAGTGACAATGAGGTGTTTAAAAACTCCAGCAGCACTGCTGTGTCTGATCCACTCAGACCAGCACAACACACACTAACACACCACCACCAGTGCTGAGAATGATCCACTACCCAAATAGTACCTGCTCTGTGAGGGTCCATGGGGGTCCTGACCACTGAAGAACAGGGTAAAAGGGGGCTAACAAAGTATCAGAGAAACAGATGGACTACAGTCTGTAACTGTAGAACTACAAAGTGCACCTATACAGTAAGTGGAGCTGATAAAATGGACAATGAGCGTAGAAACAAGGAGGTGGTCAGAATATTATGCCTGATCGGTGTATGTCCATTTATATTTAATATTAACCACTTCGAACTGAACAGACGTATAAACATGCATCTTGGCTTTGAATCGCTCAATCACTTCCAACTATGCTTCTACCAGACTTTCTAATTATAGCTACATGACCACTATGGGGTGGGGTAGAGTTCGGTCAAGTTCATTTCTTTATTTTACTTATTTTAGTTGGATCTATTAAGTTTATTTGATTATTTATTTATTGTCATTACTCTATATTAAAAAGGAAGGACAGGACCTGGACTCTGTGTCCCTCTGTACCCTGCATGCCCAGTATAGTCATGTTCATCAAGTGGAGACAATGAGGCTTTTTAAAGCACATGACTCTCTTCCTTCCTGCACACCATAAATATACATCCCTAAACGTGGCATCTCAGTCCCACAGAGCTATTTATAGACGTTACTGATAGAACTGTGTTAAAGAGGAGCTAAGGGGACTTTTCTGTTCTCCAAAAAGTGTCCATTTCAGCGGTGATGTTCGAGTTGTCGGGTGCCAAGTTTAAGGGTGCAAGTCTAGAAAAATGAATTATATTAAATATTTATTATTTGATCAGAAATCTGTCTGAGTGCTATGTGAATGTTAAGCGTATTCGGTTTCACTGAACAATATCAGTAAAGCTGTAACACTGCTGACAACATTAGTAAAATCAGAGCTTTTCTAAAATATAATACACACTCTACGTAAACCATGTGAAAATTATACATATTGTATTATTTTATAATACTCAGATTATAGTAATTATAGTCCACATTCAGTTTCATGAGTAACAATCTTCCGGCAACAGTCAGTATTTTAGTCAAATTTATCTGAAATATGTGGACTTCTCTGAGTTAGTCTTATTTCCCTTGAGATGTCAATTCAAGAAAGTAATAAAAGTTTCTTTTTTTGCAATTTCATTTTCTAATGTCATTTTATGACATGCATCATTTTCCAATCTAGCAGCTTTCAAAATACATACTGTAATCATGTGAACCCCTAAGATGAAAAAGCAGGTCTCATTTTACAGCCTCGCCTGTATTTGTAAGTGTAAAGTATTTAGAAAATGGTTGAATTCTTATAATATTCTTACATATCAACACTGTTTGGGGCAAAATTAACCTTTATCTCCAAAATAGTAACCTGACAGGAGAAGGACAAACTGTTCTTAACTGTAAATGAAAGTTAATGGAACAAGATTTTTTTGGAAGAGTGATTTTGGAGCAGTTCATCATGAAATTTTAACATAACGTACGAGTGACAAATTCTGTTAAAAAAAAATAAAAATAAGAAAAGAAAGGGGAAAAAAGGGTGAAAATGGGAAAAACAGATGCAAGTTTTTGTCCCATCATGTCGATATACAGCTGTATGTAGAAGTTTAAACCCCCGTCAAATTACATTTTGCTGTTTTTGAGTGAAAATAAGCTCCTCTACAGCGAACAGTTCAACGTATTGGAAAAATATAAAACTAATTTCTATCAAAATATTTGCACAGGCCACATTATGTCATAGTAAATTCAGCAAATCAACAGTAAATGTGCACTAAAATGTACAGAAGTGTGTTCTCTGGAGGGGATCTGTTGGTATTAACCTATTTTATAAATAAACAAAACTCTGACAAAAAATGTCATTTGATTAGGGGTGCCCAAACTTTTGCATGCGACGGTATTTAATTATGTTCCCGCAGCTTTGTCGGGCCGCCACCTGTCCTGGTTCTTCTGGGCCCGTTTTTATTTCTGTTGTCCAGGAGGGGGACTCTACTATGATTGCTAGGTCGCCACTCGTCCAGGTTTATAAATCTACAGAACACTTAAACCTCAGCCACTTCTAACTCGCATCTAACAGCGTTCACAATCCGTCTCCTGGTGTTCGTTCAGTGTCACCTACTGAAACAAGCAGCACGTTAATGTTTTCAAGCGTTTAAAGAAAACTAACAGCAGTGAAAGTAATAACCAGTAATAAAAGTGCTGCTCATGACGTTTAATATTCATTATCATTTCAATTTGACTCATTTAATTTGGGTTCAGTCTCAATTCTGATCACATACTCTTCAGTACATGATCATTTGTGGAAAAGACACTGTCTAGTCACCGAGATTCACACCACGCCTCTAAATCTGCGTATGCGGCTAAGCTTTGTGAGAAAAGGGAGACAAAAACCAAACCAAAAAGGCGCGTTTATCCTGTTGGACAGGTCGGATGACTCAGCAGATCCTGTGACACTGTTCTACATCTCTACAGTTCTCCGAAAGAGAACGACGAATAAACAAACCCTCTTTACAAGAAACATCACTTACAGTGCCTCACAAAATGTGTACAAAATTAGACTATTTTAAAATAAAATAAAATAAAATAATTTCCTTACAATACATTGTAGCATACTTGCTCTCATGCTAATACTGGCGGACATGCGGCTGTTATGTGGCCTATTTTACTTCATGCTTTATGTTTTTATGTGATATTTCAGGCTAGATTTATTACAGACTCAGGGCCTGTTTTTATGAGCATGTACTCAGAGAAGTAGTGCTGATCTAGGATCCGTTCCTGTCAGTAAAGTGATAGAAAATAAGAGAGGAATCTGATCCTAGATCAGCACTGTTTCTCTAAGAAGCTTTGTGAATACAGGTCCAGATCAGATTTGTGTTTTTTTTCCTCTCTGATATCCAATCTAGGATTTTCTGCTGTTACGTGATAAAGATACTGGATATCAGCCTGGGGTCATCTCTAGTTTGAACACATGCGTGTCTTTTGGAGAGTCACACTATTTCAGTATATTACAAATGAACTTAAAGGAAATGTTTCACTTTGCTGCATAACTATGTACAGTCTGGGAGGAGCTCAAGCTTCTGGGTTGGTGGCTCACGTCTCCTACCAACCACCAGCACTCACACTACTCTGTTTATTACAGTATCCTCAGAGGGTCAAGACACGGCAATAAACTTATAAAAATGAAGTGTTTGCTAACCTATGTACTGCGGCTGTAAAATACCAAGCTGTAAAACACTCAGGCCAGACCTAAAGCTGCTTCTCCATCTCTCTCCTATACCACTGAAGGAAAACTGCCGTACCCAGAGTCTCCACGATGGGAAGCTTCTTCACGATGGCTCTCTTCTTCACCATCCTCATCACACCCAGGGCCAGCGTCACCGTCACCACGATGGGCAAACCCTCCGGGATAGCAGCTACAGCAAGGCTAGGGAGACAGAGAGGGATTTACTTCAATGTTGCTCTGTCCTTTAATGGTGAATCTTCTATTTTGCATCATTAGCTTAATGAAAGTAATGACAATTATACAGGTAGTTATGTATACATGCACTATATGGCCAAAAGTATGAGGACACCTGACCATCACACCTCTACGAGCTTGTTGGACGTCCCATTCTAAATCCATCGGCAGTAATATGGAGTTGCCCCCCTTTGCAGCTGTAACACTCCACTCTTCTGGGAAGCTTTCTACAAAGCTTTCCACAAGTGTCCATTCAGCCAAAAGAGCATTTGTGAGGTCAGACACTGACGTTGGACGAGAGGGCCTGGCTCACAAGCTCTGTTCTAGTTCATCCCAAAGGTTTCCACTGGAGTTCCTCCACACCAAACTCATCAAACTTCATCATGCTGGAACAGGAAAGGGTCTTCCCAAAACTCCTGACACAAAGGTGGAAGCATATCAAGGGGCAACAGAGCATTATCCCTCCTCCACCAAACTTTACTGTGGGCACTATGCATTCCGGTAGGTAACGTTCTCCCGGAATCCACCAAACCCAGATTCATCCCATCAGACTGCCAGACAGTCATTCATCATTCCAGAGAACACGTTTCCACTGAGTCCAGTGGAGGCGCTCTACACCCATCTCTAATTTTTACTTTCATTATTTTTGTGTGTTCTGCACTTCAGCACTCTGTGACCCAGCTCTGTGAGTTCATGTGGTCTTCCGCTTCCTGGCTGAGCTGTTGTGACTTCTAGACACTTCCGTTTCACAAAAACATCACTAACAGCTGACAGAGGCAGATCTAGCAGAGCAGACATTTCAGGAAATGACTTGTGGCATCCTGTGACGGTGCAACTGTCACTGAGCTTTTCAGTACAACTTATTCGACTGCCATTGTTTATTACCGAGATTTATATTGATTTGTGTCCACATACTTTTGGCCATATGTTATACACCAACATAATTAGTTTAAAAAATAATAATGCAAAATAAATAAACAATAGTATTATATGCAATACTGCATGTATGCTGAGACACACCTGACTCCTATTGTGAACATGTCCAGGATGTGTTTACCCTGGAGCCAGCCCACCATCATGATCACCCCTGCAAAACAGCACAAACCATCTGGGTTAGACAGTCACGGTTTAAAGCCAATTAAATGCTGCCACTTGAATGCAAATGCTGTGTAACTGCTAATAAAAACAGTAGTGAGTGCTAATTGGTGAGTCTTTAAGGGATACTTCATTGGCAAACACTAATGAAACTAACGCTGCATTTAGGCGTTACATAAACAACCTTATTCGTGGCATTTTTGAGCAATACCTATGATGCCAAAGGAGTAGAGGGAGAGTTGCTTCCCCAGCAGGTCCATGCTTTTCTGTAAGGGGGTTTTAGGAGCCTGTTTAAAGAGAAAGAAACAAAAACTCATACAAATAATAATATAAAACAAATAACAATATAAAGACTTTAAAAACTTTAAAAACAGTCATTTAAAGAAACCATTTAATCACTGATTGATCAGTATTGATTGGTGCACTGTTACCTCCTCGGCTTGCATCATCTTGAAGACCTCGCCAAATTCAGAGTTCTCTCCAGTTCCAATGACGATACCCTAAAAGGTACAAACAGACTTCTTTGTCTATTTCCTTTTAAATAAGACACTTGGGGACAGTTTTGAGGACAAAAGGTCAAGCCTGGTCATACACTGGAAACTATTTTGAATGGAATATCGCTGCTGAGTGTGCAGTGTGCTCTTATATGGAAAAATGTCCCTTATTTACAAATTACTATAAACCATAAGGTACAATAATACAGTCAGTCAAACAGTAAAAGTTGCTTGGTGAAAAGGCCAATTCATGGTAAACTGAGGTATCATATCAGGGGGAAAACAAACAAACAAAAAACAAACAAACAAACAAACAGAGGAATGGCTCATCAGGAAGCATAATTTCCCTGCAAAACAAGCTAGTTAACGTTAGGGCTCCTCAGACCTACACATTCCCTCCTAAATCATATCAGGTCAGGACTTTCTGGTGTGGTCATGGCTTTACACTCATTTCCTTTATGTAACAAACATGATGATGATCATCTTAAGACCTATTATTCAGGAACTACTCTGAATTATTCAGTACCTACTTTGAATTACTATAAATTACTGAGTGCCTACTATGAGTTATTCAGTATTTACTGTGAAATAATGAGTACCTACTATGAATTATTCAGTAACTTCTATACATTAATCAGTATCTACTATGAATTATTGAGTGCCAACTATGAGTTATTCAGTTTCTACGAGGTATTCAGTATCTACTATGAATATAAGTTCTATAGTTATGAGAGTGAAGGTGGACCCACATACCGAACCTTGAAATGGTTGAATAATTGTTTATTTAGCTGTAAAATATCTTTGTACCTTGGCTTTCCCACAGCGCACCAGAGTACCCATGAAGGCGATGTTGCTACGGGAGGTGAGGTCACCGTTGCTGCCAGGTGGCTGAGGGGCAGATGTTTTGGAGCATGGTGTGGTTTCTCCTGTAAGACTGGACTCATCAAGGCTCAGATCTACCGCCTGAGAGAGAGAGAGAGAGAGAGAGAGAGAGAGAGAGAGAGAGAGAGAGAGAGAGATAAAGATAAAGGAGACTGTGTCAGGCCCCAGACACCAAAAACAGCAAGTATTTTGAATATTATGTATGTAAATATATACATTTGATGCTTTTTGGTCTACATAAACACACAAATATTGTGCAGAAGTTTTAGGCACCTGAGAAAATGATTTCTAAACCAGTTTATCTGAGCAGTGAGTGTTTATTTGCTCAGTAAAAACACTAACATTACAACAACTACAAATAGCATTAATACAATAAGTAGTGGGTTTGTGTGTCTTCGTGTTTATCCATTTCCAAAATTCTCTTTGAAGAAGCCCAGTATTAATTGTAGTTATCATCCAACACCTAGTTTGGCTAATCAGTGCTGCCTTACGTTAAATCAGGTGAGCTGCTGATGGAATTTGTGGAATTTAACAAATCCCCGTGATGGCTGGGGCCTCAAGGAGAAATGTGGAACTTAAACTTTTCAAAGCAGAGCTACTTTTGAGCTATGAGCTACTTTTAAAAAAAAAAAAAAAACACAAGACACTCTCACTTTAATGTATGTTTATTTGCATATTTTCTAATGTTATATATAAGTTGTTACAAGGACAAACACACTTATTGCCAAGACAAATGGTTTCAAACAATTGTGTATGTATAGTGTATGCATATATCGCTGCCGTTTGAGGGGGACTTGTATCTCAACTTTTGTCGGTTTTCCGCTTTTGACATAATTTGAAAATGCTTGTTGCCCTTTACATTGTGTGTCAATTTCAAGATGAATTGGCCAAAAGACTTAAAATTACTAGACCCAAAATTACTTAGACAAAAAGTCTGATTCCATTGACTCACATTAAAAGTAAAGTGCTTTTTTCCGTCTCCTGTAAAGTTACCATTTTGGAGATACGAGGTTTTGTTCTGACAGCAGCAACACATATCTAAACACATACGTACATACACAACACATACGGACATCGCATAAAACTTATTTTAATCATAAGTGTGTGTGTGTGTGTGCTCGCGTGTGCGCGTGTGTTTGTTCAAACCTCAAACAGGCGCAGGTCAGCAGGGACTCTCTCTCCTACAGACAGACAGACTGTATCTCCAGGAACGAGCTCGCGCGCCAGCATGTGCTCCAGCTGACCCTCCCGTATGCTGAAAGAGAACCAGCACAGTTAGAGGTAAAATCTCTGACCTCATAATGATTCAATCGCCATATTTAGGAAGCGAGTCAGTGCATCATGAAACCTCAAATTTCACAACTCAATCGTTTTTAAAAATACACTGAAGTGTGACTGGAACAGTAGTGGAACATAGTCAATAAAAACAATTTGACATTTTTTTAGGATTTCCATACTTGAAAACAGCACTAGAACTTAATTTTGGTCTAAATAAATAAATAAGCAAACAAACATACACTTACATGCTCTCAATAATCCGATCATAATCGGATTTCTGCAGTTATCTGATTATTCAAATGGTCGTGTAAACAGCACACTCTGATTTCCTAGATCTGAGTGAGGTCTAGAAATCTGACTAAGAAATTCGATAAAGAGGCTGGATTTTAGCTCGGTAATCAGATTTCACAGTGCTGTAAACTCTTACTCTGATTTCTTTCGAATTTCTCAGTCTGAGCATGTGAGAAAACAGACAGTGGTACCAGAAATAAGCGAGCAGCGTCGCCGCGAGACGCAGCAAAACACTTTTGGAGCGACGCTGAAACCAAATACATTCTTGACTGAAATGTTTGAATATTCTTCATCTTCTAGATGATGTATGTTCATATTTCCAGGTAAAGTGACTCGATGTTTTAAAAAAACAAAAAGCTGTGTCATGATGTTTGAGTTTTACCTTCCGTTTACATCACGTCTTATTCTGTGAGTTTATTGGCTGGTTGTAAAGCAGAAATCCGATTATTATTGACTCATGAAGACCAAAACACTGCAGACTTCAGCTCACTGCCTCATTAAACACACCTGATTCAGCTCATCAGCTGATTAAGGCCTTCATGACCCGAATTCAGAGCATTAGATGAAGGTAGACGCTGATCTCTGCAGCACTTTGGCCTGGAAGGTCCCCAGTTTGACATGCCTGCATTATAGCATCTCAAAACTAATGCGGCTGAAATATCACCTTCCAAATGATGCATCATGACACACCCAACGCGCCTTTAACAGCCTTAGGTAAAGCTTATATGACTTAAAGAATATGACTTCGAGGAAGGAGGATAAAGACAATGAAGACAACGCCACAGAGGGCAAACAATGACAGAAAAAAGACAGGGAAGTGGTTTAGCAGGTGACAGGTGTGCACCGTTCTGTGGAACAAACAGGATTATTTAATTGTTTAAGGATATTTAAACACACTCACTCTAATCAAACATAAGCCTAACAACACTCAACTACATCATAACTATAACCTCACATTCTACATATGCTCAAAACAACCATACACCTGAAATATGGGTAGCCTATATTCATCCACCGGCCACTTTATCAGAAACCTCTCGCTGTGCAGTTAGAGACTGTCGGTTGTGCTGTCCTTCATCAGTGGTCAGTTTCTGACCACAGCGCTGCTGCTGGATGGCCGGATGGGTGGTCCACTCTCAGCCTAGCAGTGAGAGTGATGTGTGTAAAACCCACACACCCCCCCCACACGTACCCACACACAATCATGTCAGTGTCACTGCCATGCTGGGAATGGACCACCAGCCAAACAGGAAATGAATAGGAAAGCTTGTCTCATGCATGGCGTCTGTTTATGGAGAAAATCCCACCCTCCAATAAGATGAGGCAAATCAGCTTGCTGGTTAAGCCGCAAGCGGGAAAAGTCCCCCTCGTTGTGGAGATATGTGCATGTGCAGTAGCCAGAACTTGTTGTGTGCGTTATCGGAGCCAAAAGGTACAACATACTGACGAGATGAGAAGACAGATTTTGGCCCAGTCCCATTTCACCCCTCGCCCCTACCACTTAGCCCTACCCCTCCGTTTTGCACTTCACGTCTAGGTGTAGGGTGTCCCGACTGTTGTTGCAATAGAGGGGTAGGGCTACATGACCCTCCAAGGTCATGGAGGGTTTCAGAGACACTCCAAACTTGAGAGCAAGAAAAATCGGCACAAGCGACCAAAGAAACCCACATTTCTTCACTATTAATAATTATTAATAATGCCCTTTCACTATTAATAATTATGATAACCATCTTATTATCTTAGACTGTCATTTCAGTGTATTATGATCCTTTTCTTCATAACACGCATAAAAAAAAATAAAAAAAAAAAAACTCACTAGTAGTATGCTAATGTATCGATACCTAGCAAAATTTCCTGCTCCACTCTAAATGGTCATAACTGCTGCTCTATTTAAGGTGGAACGGGAAAATTCAAACAAGAATCTGGCGAATATCTGACTTCAGCTTCATATCACTGAAGAATTAGGGGTGGGTAATAGTATATAATTATTATGCCCTCTTTCCTAAATGTGACTAAAGCCCAGCAGTGAGGAGCTGAACTTCACCCTCCTCTGCTGTCACTGCAGACTGGCAGGGTCGCCTACAGAGCAGCGCTGGTAGCTGTTAATGAAGTAATGCTCTTTTTATTTGAGGGTCCCATTTCAGAGGGAAGACTTCAACCACTACCAAGATGACACTCGAAAACAAGTAGTAGGGTTAAAAAATAAGAAATGGGTTTGAGACTTTCAGTGGACAGGCTTTTCTATAAGGACTTTAGTGGAAGTACAAGGTGGGTGTTTCTAATAAAGTGGCCACTGAGTGGAGGTACAAGGTAGGTATAAAGTAGTGGGTAACACCCCTGCCCTCCATGCCACAGGCTAGGTTAGATCCCTTGCCAGGGCAAGCGCCCTACACTATACCAATTAGCATCCTTGGGCAAGACTTCTAACACTACCTTCACCTACCTGTGTAAATCGATCAAACTGTAAATCGCTCTGAATAAGTGTGTCTGCCAAAAGCCATAAACATAACACAAAAGGTAGGTGTTTCTAATAAAGTGGCCAGCAAGTGGAAGTAGGTTTTTCTGAAGTGGGCAAGTGTACGGCTCAAGCACAATCCAAACGTGAGCTAAAAATATCCCTTTTTTGTTTTGAAACCTGATGAAACACTGTGTGAGAGTGTGCTGAGGTCGTTGGGTGTGCGTGTCTGGGCTGAAAGTGGGAGGGCAGGACCGGAGGCTGAGCCACGGCCTGGGTTTGAAGTGCTAATCTGAGGATGTCAATGTTTGAAATGTTTGAAGTGGAAATTACATCCTGTCTCCCTTTCTCTCCATATGTTCTGAAGGTCTTTTATGCTTTTCTGAGGTGCAGGTGAGTCGATTAACGCTCCGAGTATGAAGTTAGATTAGCTGCTCTTATATAAGTGAAAGGCCTGCAGCAAGAGTAAGACAAAATCAGAGTGAAGGATGGAGAGAAAAAAAAAAACATAAATGAAAGACTAGGACTCACCAGTGGCATTCTGGAGGCACCAGCTTCCCCAGCTCCTCCAGAGACTTCTCTGAGCGATATTCCTGACAAGTACAAGACGTAAACAAACAAAACACAAACACAGACCGTGCGTTCACCGTCAAACTGCCTGTGGGCTTAAAGGATTTCAGCTAAATCTCACTGATTTAACTTTATCAGCCCCTCTGACAGGTTTTGGACATTTGAGTGCAGAGGAAAAATATTAAATTATTTAAAAAAGCCTCCAGACCACTACTAATAAAGTCTTAATGAAAAGGCCTATTGTCAAAAAAGCTGAGAGTCTGTGCTTCATGTCAGTAAGACTGCAGCACATTTCTGAATGAAATCAGTCCTGAGAGCGAGGAGGTCTTACCTGCACGAAGGCCACGGTGACGACAATAATAATGGCCTGCAGAAGAGAAGAGATGCTGTTAGTGGGGAGAAAGAGAGAGAGACCTGGAGAAAGAATGAATGGAGGAGAAACTCACCACAGTGATACTGACGGCATCATCAAACTGATGCATCAGCACGCTAATGACAGCAGACGCCAGCAGCAGCATGATGAGAGGATCTTTAAACTAGAGAGAGAGAGAGAGAGAGAGAGAGAGAGAGAGAGAGAGAGAGAGAGAGAGAGAGAGAGAGAGAGAGAGAGAGAGAGGATAAAGCTTTGGCCTTTTGATATGAACAGCAACAGAACAAAACCCTTAAAAGGAAAATATGAAGAAAAACAATGAAATAAACAATGAATTAAAACCAGCAGACATCACTCAGGGCCGATACACAAACTGTCACCGATGCCAGTTTTAAGTAATTAAAGGTTTCAATAACAAAATAAATCAATATAACCAACTTTATATGGTCTCAAATTAAAAAGCCTCCAACAGTTTTTCTTATGCTGTGATTTAATAACTAATTGACAACTTTTAACTGTCAATTAAATCAAAATAAATAATTAAATAAACAATCAAACCCACAAACACAGACTGACATGAAACTCCAGTTCTGTAGCGCTGAGGGGCGGAGCTTTCTTGAACGCTGGATTTGTTAGTTTCTTTTTAAATTGTGAGGTTCTATTATCCATAAAAGTCTGAATGTATTCTATATTATTTATCAAAATATATTTGATGAGTCTTGTTTTATTTTATTAGTTAGCTGGTCACTAATAGTTAAGCATTTAAAAGGTCACTGTTGTCGTTATTCACTTATATTTGTTTTTCTGGGCCTTTCTAATCAAGAAATTTGATATAACTGGACCTTCACAGGTTTTAGTTAGATAGCCCTGCTTTATATCAAAGTATAGATTCAACACATCTGGGCTCTAACAGTGTGTTGTGATTACTTTTAGCCTATTATTTTATTTTTAATTGAATGTATTAACCGCATCATGGCCACCGTGGCTGCAGCGCTGCTTTCTCTCCATTGCCGTTCTCTCTATGAGGCTCTAACTAAAGCCTGCTGGTTGTGGTAACGTCTCAGTGACCCTGACGAAGCACAGCTCGTCCCAAAGCGCTGTACACTGCTGCTCCACTTTTAGCAGCCTGCTGCAGGCCTGTGTAGCACAGCAGACACTGTGGGCAAAGCTGAGCCCTACAGTGACCACAAAACACGCACATATGACCAGAGCGAAGCGTGCAGAACGTTCTACAAACATCCTGTTACAATTCGGCAACAATATTCTGAGAAATAACTCACAAAAACTACCTCGCAGGAGAAGAACAAAGGCACAGAAAGTACAGAGAAACATTAGAGATGCACGAATTACGTTTGTCCATTTT
Organism: Colossoma macropomum; assembly: GCF_904425465.1. Taxonomy (NCBI): domain Eukaryota; kingdom Metazoa; phylum Chordata; class Actinopteri; order Characiformes; family Serrasalmidae; genus Colossoma; species Colossoma macropomum. Next base: position 6,004,976 of record NW_023494809.1, read on the forward strand.
TGTAGATAACAGTACGTCAGTGTCAGAACCCACACACCTCGAGTCCCTTGGGCAGTTATGTTTCAGACCGTCTCTCACTGCGTTGTTTCTTTAGTTGTAATAATCAGATACTTGAAAAGATCCTCTAATCACTCTGGAGTGCGATGGCAAGGCTAATAACTCATTTCTATTTTCACACCAACAGATAATCCACGCAGTCAAACTCCCCACTAGAGGTCTGCATTGCTGCGGGCGACTGGCAGGACCCACCACATCATCTTGTGGTAAAGGGCTAATTTTCAGTGTCATGTGCGGGTGCGGGCAGTTAACCAGGCCAGTGTGGGCGAGAGTAGGACAACACCACGTATGTGCAGAGAAATCCCACAAATTAATCAACAGTCCAAATTTAATGATAGCCTTCACTTAGTAACTGGCATATATAAATCATATCCTACAGCAAAATAATGAACATTAATCAATATATTCTTTCTAGAAGGTCTGAACTAGTTCTGAACAGAATCAGCCAATCATGTGAACAAGTAAATCACGTGAACTGTTGTCTTGTAGGCTACAGAAACTACAGAGTCTTCACAGTCAGATGGTCCCAGCTGTGAAAAGAGCTCTTAATAAAGGAGAATACACGACAATTAAGCTGAATAAAGGCAAGTCTGACCTACTGCGGTCATTTTCAGTCATGACTACATGACTAACGCAGACGTAAACCAGCTATACACAACTGTGGGTGTGAGCAGGACAAACCGCGCAGATTTATTTGAGAGAGGGATGAAATGTTGTTTGGGGGTTGGGGGGGGTGGTATGGGGTCCTGCATAGACCTCTACTCCCCACTTGAAAATTAGCTTCTGATTGCGGAAAAATTGTCGTAAAGGGGGAAAAAAATGCAAACTAGCCTCTAACACTAGAGGCTAGCACTAGACCCTCACAGAGCAGCTACTATTTGTGTGGTGGATCATTCTCAGCACTGCAGTAACACTGACGTGGTGGTGGTGTGTTGGTGTATGTTGCGCTGGTATGAGTGGATCAGACACAGCAGTGCTGCTGGAGTTTTTAAACACTGTCCACTCACTGTCCACTCTATTAGACACTCCTACCTTGTCAGTCCACCTTGTAGATGTAAAGTCAGAGACGATAGCTCATCTGCTGCTGCACAGTTTGTGCTGGTCATCCTCTAGTCCTTCATCAGTGGTCACAGGATGCTGCCCACAGGACGCTGTTGGCTGGATACTTTTGGTTGGTGGACTATTCTCAGTCCAGCAGCGACACTGAGGTGTTTAAAAACTCCAGCAGCACTGCTGTGTCTGATCCACTCAGACCAGCACAACACATACCAACACACTACCCCCACGTCAGTGTTACTGCAGTGCTGAGAATGATCCACCACCCAAATAGTACCTGCTCTGTGAGGGTCCATGGGGGTCCTGACCACTGAAGAACAGGGTAAAAGGGGGCTAACAAAGTATCAGAGAAACAGATGGACTACAGTCTGTAACTGTAGAACTACAAAGTGCACCTATACAGTAAGTGGAGCTGATAAAATGGACAATGAGCATAGAAACAAGGAGGTGGTCATAATGTTATGGCTGATCGCTGTAGGTGTATTAGTCTCTCTAACATTTTGGTAAAAACTGTACACAACGATCCCTGGACTTTCCTTTTACTTGATGACTCTGCAGAATTGCTTTCTACTCATCAAAAAAGGCAGCAGCCAAAAAAGACTATCAAAAATATGGTTTGAATCCTCCATCACAGTGTATCTTATTCAGCTTACTAAATTTTTAATTCTATTTTTCATCGCTTGTACATTGATGCAAGATGTACTCAATTTGCACTACCCTAGTACGATCCTCAACGATTTTTTCTTTTTTTGGGAGGGTGGATTGTGTGTGTGTTAAATCTAGTTGTTATACTGGAGATTTCTGCATCTTTTTGAGTTCACATATAGATATATACATTCTTTGGTGTGTGTGTAAATGTATGTGAATGTTGTTAAAATTACCAAACACATTGTTGGGGAAAATGGCCTGTGTAACTGCAGGTTTTGCTTCAACCAAGTAGGAGCAAACCACATATCTAATAAACTATCAGAAGACCAAGACCAACTGGTTAAACAAGCAGAATCAGGTGTGCGTCTGCTTCACTGGAACCACCACTTTGTGGATAACCCCTGCTTAAGACTCCAGAACATTACTGGAAAGTTGGACTGTGTCATATGTCAGGCTACGTTCACTTTATCAGGTTAGAGTGGCACAAACCAGATTTTTTGCCCTCATGTGACTCAGATCTGATGTTTTCAGAGCTGTGTGGACACAAATCTGATCTTTTCAAATCTGACCTGAGCCACTTTCATATGTGGTTCTAGATCAGATACGTATCCGATCCGTGCCCATGCGAACTTAATGTGACGCTCAGATCTGAATTCATGTGCTTCTTTTCAACTTCGCGTGACCATCATTCAGCGTTACCATGGCAGCAGCGCCGTACAGAATTAAAGCCTGTAAACGGTGGAAAAGCAGCTCATCTCACCTTTTTCTCCTTCGTCTCGCTCTAATAATGAAGCTGAGAGCTGATCAGAGTTAATGATCTTCTCAGCGAAGCTCGTTAGTTTGTGCTGATGATGAACGTGATTCATTCACGTGACGTTACTGAGCAGGATGAGCTCATGAGGGTCATTTCAGGACGCCGGTTCGTCACATTAATGACAGAGTTGAGTCACTTACCTAAACGAGTGTGAACCATCGTGTCAGAGAGATCGGATTTGAGCAATGAGGCGTGTAATGTGGACGTAGCTTTAGTGTCTTAGAGAGTAGCTTTGTCCCCAGTGTGAGTGATGTTTTCTGCAATTTTTTTAACCAAAGGATTATGGGATATGTAAGGCAGTGAAACATCTACGCTGCCTTCAAAAACCAGGCGAACGGAGGAACCTGAGCAGGCAGCATTTTACACAGACGTTAGATTCAGAAAACACTGAGTGCTTTCCTGCCTCAGAGTGCTGTATGTCTCGGACACAGCCGGAGATCACTGCCAGGGTCTTCCTGGACATCTGTGTCTCACCTGAGAGATGTACTTCTTCCAGAGCGGCTCGTCCTCGCTGATGTCAAACTCGTTCCAGCCATGGTAGGCACGGCGACGGCTCACCTCGTCGTGAGAAAGGCCAAACTGCAGGTCGGCCTAATGAAACAGTCGGCAGGGGAGGACAGCAGAGGAGAGGGTGGAGGGAGGGGGCAGAGAGGAGAGCATATTAGAGAATATTACCTCAGAGAAACACAGCTTTCCCAAAATAACGCCTTCTGAATTGTAACCATGACAACTGATACTAACTGCAACCGTTGACAAGGTTTCTGTAGCCGCGGAGACAGATAATAAATCCATTAGCACAGATAAAGCTAATAAATCCATTAGCTCATCTCCATGGATTTTAGAGAAATAATAATGAAGAAAGCAGAATCTCAGAGGAGCAGAGCAAATTCGCCAAATAACATCACTCGGAGAGAACGTTACATTACAGTAGGGGTGCACCATCATACACACAGACACTCAGCCTTAGCTTTCATTTACTTTGGCAGGTATTCAAAGAAGGCAGGAACATGTTGGAATAAAGACAGAATAAATGTTGAATTATCTTTTTAATTTTAAGTCTGAGTGTGGTGCAGAACTGCAGAGAACATGCCAAAAGGATGCAGCTGTACATGGAAATGCTGCAAACTAAAACATAATACATTTGTAAAGCTGTAAATTATTGTTCTGTAGGACAGCTGGTAATATGATAAATAAGAGACACCTTAAAATCATCCTAAAACTAAAAGATAAACCACTAAACATAAACATGCATCGGCAAATCAGTCTAAAACCCAAAGACGGATCACTAAATCAGCCTAAAACCCAAAGATGGATCACTAAAATCAGCCTAAAACACAAAGATGGATCACTAAAAATCAGTCTAAAACACAAAGATGGATCACTAAAACAGTCAAAAACACAAAGATGAACCTCTAAATCAGCCTAAAACACAAAGATGGATCATTAAAATCAGCCTAAAAAGCAAAGATAATCATTTCAAACACAAAATCTGCCTAAACTGTAAAGATAAATTGCTTCATCAGCCAAAATCACAAAAATAAAGCACTTAATCAGCATAAAACTTAGATTATTTACTAAATCAGAGTAAAACACAAAAGGTAAATCAATAAAATCAGTGGGACCATCAGGTACTGAATAGCTGACTAGCTGCATGCCCAATTATAATTTTATAAAATGTTAAATCTTCATTTTATTTTCATAAAAATAGTAAATATTTTCTAGTTACGGTGTTCAGACCCTATTAGTTTAAGAATACGTATGTGTGAATAGTAAAAATGTTTAAAACAGCCATCACTGCTCCAGATCACAGCTCCTGTTATTAAAAATCAGACCCAAGGCGACTGTGTTTCTGTGCGCGGTGTCCTGTTTGATTCTATGGGTCGGGTAATCGTCCTTCCTCCGAGCCTGCCGACTACGCACTGTTTTGACCTGTAGGTCAGACGATGCTGACCACAACATATCGCATAGCAACCGAAGCGGTAGCCTTCACACACTCAGTGTCCTTTACTGTTTGAGTCTAACAAAACAGCTCAGCTTGTCTCCAGACACGACAACAAACCACAGCCTTCAAACAGTAATAAGTGGACGGTGGATCACTGTGTAGAGGAAGAATGAATAACCAGCATCAGTAAAGTGAGAAAATCCAGTGAACTTACAGCACTGCTTCTTCTCCTCTCACCACATTTACACAACTTCTCTTTATCCCTTAGAATTAACTGGCTTTTTGTGTTGCTGTTGCTTGTGTTACAAAGACTGCGTTCACACAGCAGGTAAGAGTGGCCCAAATCTGATCTTCTCACCAAATCCGATCTTCTCACCAAATCCAATTTTTTTGTTTGTCTGTTCAGATTGTCTTTTAAATGTGATCTGTATCATCAGTCTGAACAGATCAGCTCCTAAACTGACCCGCATGCGCAAAAGAACAGAGCGTCGTGCTGCTTCACGGCTCATCCAGAGGTAAACAATCAATTTCCAACGAACGCCAGTCGCTCCCGGAGGATCAGCTTCATCTTCACCAGCATCACAGGAGCCATCATGAAGCTTCACTGACTGACAGCTGGGCTCGTCACTCTGAATGTGTTCGAGCCGTTAAAAAGGGCGCGGTCACTTCTTTGGTTCGCGTCCTCGGATTCTTTAAACTTCGCTTTCAGACTTTTAACTGTTCTTTGACGCTGCAGCCTCGTTCTCCTGCGGCCGCGAACACGGAGGGTTTTGGATGAGTTTCTTCTTATTTTTGGTGCAGAATCATCAGCCTAAATGTTTGAGATCTCAGCAGCAGAAATTCTGACGAATGTTAAGTTGGATTGACATACAAGTTGCATGAACTGCTATCTGGCTGTTCAGACCGAGTCGCATCGCCGCAGATCGGATACGTATCGGATTTCAGTACTACATATGAAAGCAGGAATTTCAGCTAGTTTCCAAATATGGAATGGGTGGTAACCAAAGTAAATGGCATGTTTTGAAACTAACAGTGTTTACATATTACATCAAACTTTAATACTAAAAATAAAAGCATGGAAAATCAGATTTCCCGTTAGCGTCAGGTTGAACTGCTTGTATTTAAATTTAAATAACTGCTCACTATACTGCTCTTTGTATGTGTTCTGTACACTTACTGCAATTTTAATCATCAGATTAAGAAGAAAACTATCCAGATTGTTACCAGCATGAAGTACAAAATCCAGTGTCTGTCATAATGCGGGGGCGTTAGTGGGTGACCTGCACATCTATGACAGCACTGGTAACACTGAACACATTTTGGGCAACATATGCTGCCTTTCAGACATCGTCTTTTTCAGGGACATCCCTGCTTATTTCACCACGACAACAGCAAGAAACATTCTGCAAGTGTTACAACAGCACGGCTGCATAATCAGAGAGTAGGTGCTAGACTGACCTGCCTGCAGTCTGGAACCGTCTCCCTTTGAAAACGTGTGCAAAACACAACAACGAAGGACCTGCATTAATTTCACTAATCGCTGCTTTTTGTTTTAATTAGCGCATAGCCTCACAACTTAGTTTTAGAACCAGGTTTTTAAGAAATGCTTTTACTCTTTCACTGCATAGTGTTGGCATTTGGCAACAATGACATTCTGTTCTATAGAATCTGATATATCTGATCTGCTAGCTTCCTGTTACAGTCTGTACTTATTTTTTTGTACACACATCACAGGGTGAGGTTCAGTGTCTGAAGCCTCCTCAAAAGTGTGTATAACTAATATTTATAGACATAGTCAAGAAAAAAAAGTGTAAACACGACCAGTGTGTAGTTATAACTTCCATTTCAGAACTACAATCCACTCAGGTTTTAAGGATTTTAAATAAAATGCCACAATATAATTGCTGCCTTGTGGCAGCAGGATGTGACAATGGAGCTGCAATCTGCAGTGCACACAATGGAGTAAAAAAACACTCGAACACTGCCATTTCATCATGTTTACAATCGAATATGATATTAATACAATTATTAATTATTAATACAATTTATTCATGCAGCTCCTTCATACTTAAATGGTTGTTATGCACATTTTTTTCATGCCTTCATTCCTGGATGATTTATTCCCACTGCATACATTGCAGATTGCTGCTCCGTTGTTGTATGCTGTTGCCATATGGCAACAAAATGCAAAGTACCTCATTTTTCTTTCCATTTTTTCCTATTTCAGACCTCCTAAACTAAGTCTAGCCAAAATGTTAATACTGCATATAATGAACTGAAATTAACAGCTGCTAGTAACAGCTACTAACAGCAGTTAGTACAGATTACAGATCAGATAATATTCAAGTTATATTCTGACAGCGCAGTAACACTTGCCCAAACTGCAAAAAGTGTCTAACAAACTCAGACAAACAACTACAGCATCTCTCAGAGATTATATCTGCTCGTGACACAACTGATCAGTGGTGAAATATCAGCAGGCCGGCGCAGCAGCCTCGCCACGCTATTTATCAGATCAGTGCACATTATAAAACCCGCACACAGTTCAGGTTACGAGCTCAGGATGTCGAAGTAATTTAGATTTCCTGTTTGGTGACTATGTATTTATCTTTTCACGAAACAATGAAAAAGGGTGGCGACTCAGTAAGACGAGGCCTTAAACCCCTCTGAGAAGTGAATCGCTTAAGACATGTTTAGGTGCAACACATACATCATTTCTACTTATATTCTAAACCAGTATGGCTACAAACAAACAAAGGTTCAGAAACTATGGTGTTGTTTTGATTTAGCACATTATACATTATAGCAAAAGCAGCAATATTTGAAAACGTGCCTGATGTTAGTATGTTCATTTTAATATGTTAATGTGTTAATTTGCTCTACATCTGAGACTTCAGGACTGATGAGTTTAGTCTGATCCACTCAGCTGGGTTTCTTAGCAGCACAGAAACAGCAAACTAAGCCCCAATCCCATTTCACCCCTCGCCCCCACCACTTAGCACTACCCCTGTTTTGTGTGTTCATGTCTAGGTCTAGGGGTAGGGTGTCCTGATTCTTGTTGAGATAGAGGGGGAGGGTGAAGTGTTGGGGCTACATGACCCTCCAAACGGAGATTTTTCAGAGACTCCAAACAGAGAGATATGAGAAAAAAAAAGAAAAAAAAACGACAAGATGGAGAACGAGAGACCAAAGAAACCCACAAACGTGAGAATTTTCTCCGTTAAAAATGACTATAACCACTGTATTATCTTAGTCTAATGTCGTTTCAGTGTATTATGGTCCTTTTCTTCATAACAAGCACAAAAAAAAAATCGCTAGTAGTAGCTGATGTCTCGGTAGCTGGGTAGCTAAATTTCCCTGTTCCACCTTAAATGGTGCAGCAGTTACATTCTGGCGCCTCAGACATCAGAACTGCTGCTCCATTTAAGGTGGAACGGGAAAATTTGAACAAGAAGCTGGGGAATATCTGACTTCGGCTTCGTATCACTGAAGAATTAGGGGTGGGTGATAATAAATAATTGCCCCCTCTTTGAAGTCATATGATGCCCTAAATGTAACTAAAGCCCAGCAGTGAGGAGCTGAACTTTACCCTCCTCTGCTGTCACTGCAGACTGGCAGGGTCGCCTACAGAAGTAATGCTCTTTTTATTTGAGGGTCCCATTTCAGAGAGAAGACTTCAACCATTCGAAAACAAGGGATGGGGTGAAAATATGAAATGGGATCGGGCCTAAAAGCTGTGCTTTATGATGTAACATCATGTGTCAGGGTCTCCCAAGTGGCGTCAGTGGTCCTTTCCTCTCCCCCCACCACTAACAATTAGCTGACATGACAGAATTCCTCCAAGCCTGTTGAGCTGCACAATGAAGCTATATTTACAGTAGTTTGGAAAGATGTGGTGCTGCTAAAGCTATCAAAATTATACTCATTTTTGAACATTACCTCACAAACAAAACTGGAAATATCCCAGATTAAAAACTACAGCTGCAAATTGTTCAACAGTTTTCTTCTAGCTGCACTGACTGACTGAGAAGGCCATGAGTTAATGCATTAGCTAAGAGCTAACACACCAGCCATGATACAACAACACAAGATGATACAATGCACTGTAACACCCCTATTATAGTTATAATAAATAAATAAATAAATAAATAAATAATTAAAGTTTGTGCTGTTCATTTTCCTGTACTGAAAAACAGAAGAGAAGGTCTCTTAAAGCTGCACTATAATCAAATCGAATTGTATAGAGGTGGGAGGTTTATACCCCCCACTGCCCACTCCCTATCACTCTCATTACCTGCAGTGCACACGCGACTTCGTTCACAGGTAGTTCACTGGCTTTTTTTGACGTTAGTACAGGAACCATGGTCTCATCTTCACTCTGGGGTTGACACTCAGCAAGCTGGAAACAAACAAACACAGACAAACGTCAGTCGCCAAGCCTCTCTCTCACTACTTGGCGTCAGCATCCAATCAGAAATGTTCATTAATTATTTTTATACTAATATTCTGTCCTGAAAACACAGATGCAGTGCTATTTTTAAACCGTGTAACAGGGAAAGATCACATGTGCGCTGATGGGTTTTGTCATTTCACAGGCCAAACATGTCACAGCAAACTGCAATACAATATTCTGCCCGGATTTTAGAGACTCAGTCAGCCAGTCAAATATAATCTCTGTGGAAAAAGGAGAACACTAGTGGATTAGCCTATACTGTAACTTCAGAGATAAGCTACACCAAAAAAGATAAAGCCATCATAATCCAATCTTTGCTCATACCCAGGATGCTACTGCACCGCACGGCAGGATTTATAGATCAGCGCTTTAATGTTTTATGGGGTAGAGATGAGCAACCACTTCGTGACAACAGTGAAACTGGAGCAGGCTTGGTCAGATAGGCATATTATTTGGTTATTCAAATAAGCCACATGTAATTCCTGCATTATTCTTGTCTTATCTTACAATATTCCTGCCTTTTATTTGTTTCTTTAAAGCCGCTTAAGATGTTTATATGGTTTTATGTATCAAAAAAACAGTCACAAATCGTTTTTACATGACCATTTCCAGCTTCTCCATCTCTCAGAATTAAACAGGCTTTTTGTTACTGTTCCTAATATATGCAAACGACCTCAACTCTTATAGGCTGCATCATTCAGAAAAAGCAGCCCAGGCTGAAACACTACTTATAAGCTCAGTTTGAATGGGCAGAGCTAAAACTGACCACTTCTTATTACCATAAGCTTAACATGAGCTGCTGCAACAAATAAAATTTAAACTTGTTTATAACAGTATAAATTTAGGCATCTCATTCACACACCATGGACAAAAATACTGGGACACATCTTAATCACTCAGTTCAGGCTTTTCATTCAGTCTCATTGCCACAGGTGTATAAAATCAAGCACCTAGCCATGCAGTCTGCCTTTACACACATTAGTGAAAGAATGGGTCGCTCTAAAGAGCTCACTGAATTCGAGCGTGGTCCTGTAATAAGAGGCCACCGTTGCAACAAGTCAGTCTGTGAAATTTCTTCCCTTCTAATTTTCCACGATCAGCTGTGAGTGGTATTACTGAAAAGTGGAAGTGTTTATGAACCACAGCAGCTCAGCCACGAAGCATCAGACCACGTAAAGGTACAGAGCGGGTCGGCGAGTTCTGAGGAGCTTAGAGCATAAAAGTCACCAACGCTCTGCTGATCAATAACTGCAGAGTTCAAACCTCCTCTGGCATCAACATCAGCACAGAAACTGCACCGGGAGCTTCATGGCAGGGTTTCCATGGCCGAGCAGCTGCATGCAGCCTTATATCACCAAGCACAGTGCCAAGCGTCGGATAGAGTGGAGTAAAGTGCTGCCATTCGTCATTCTGTGAAGTGATGAATCAGCTTCTCTATCTGTCAGTCTGATGGACGAGTCTGGGTCTGGCGAATGCCAGGAGAACGTTACCTGCCTGACTGCACTGTGCCAGCTGTAGAGTTTGGTGGAGGAGGGATGATGATATGGGGCTGTTTTTCAGGGGTTGGTCTAGAACCCTTAGTTCCAGTGAAGGGGAATCAAGACATTTTGGACAATTGTACACTTCCAACTTTGTGGGAACAGTTTGGGGAAGAACCTTTCCTGTTCCAGCATGACTGAGCCCCAGAGCACAAAGCAGCTCCATAAAGGCCTGACTGGGTGAGTTTGGTGTGGAAGAACCTGACTGGCCCTCACAGAGCCCTGACCTCAACCCCATCACACATGGAGATTGTGAGGCAGACCCTCTCGCCCAACATCAGTGTCTGACCTCACAAATGCTCTTCTGACTGAATGAACAGAAACTGTTTTTTCATTCGGACAGTAAATATGGATAAAATGCCCATCAACATCACACACAGACTGACGCCGCTAAACTAGGAAGCAGAAATACAGATACTGCATCAGCCTGAAACTCTACCCTAATCAGCTTAGCCTTACACTTTCACCACTAAAGAGAAGAGCTCCATTAGAAAAGGCCTGAGCTTAAAGGACAAGTTTCTGATGGGAAAGTTCTCCTCCTGCAATCGCAGAACAAAGGAGAAGAAACAGCCCAGAACAGTAATGTAATCAAAACAGCCGCTAAGGCGCTGAGAGCTCCAGTAATGCAGGGAGATTTGATGCAGTTTCACTGAATTCTCTCCTCGACGTTCCTTAATTGAATATGACAAGCACTCGAATTCTGGCACCAGGAGGAGTTAACAGAGCGCTCGAGTGCCCGTGCACACCCACAGCCCACAAAGCAAAGCTCATCACAGTGCACTTTCCAAGTAAAAGGGCCAGAAAACTGCATGCCTTCCTAAAATTTAAAAAGAAAAAAAAATCAATGTTTTGCACAAACTGAACTTGATCTAGACCGAAACGTCATAACACGCTATTAAACACGAGGTAAAAGCAGAGATGGCACAGCTGTGGGTGACGCCTCCATGTTATATCAGCGCTTTAATGATTTAAAAGGACTCTGAACGTCCCTCATTGATGGTGCACTTATTGAAACACCAGAGACTGAAATCTAATTTATTGCTCATTTACTCAATATTGCAGCTGGAAATCAGTAACGTCTGAACACAATACAACGACGACCACTCACAAAATTATATTATACAAAGAGACACTGAGCGTACTTTATAAGCACAAAGCTTCAGAAAGAGTCAGAGAGAGAGAGACAAAGTAAAAGAACAAAAAGAAGGAAAGAAAGTGGCCATTCAGAGTGGTTTGATATGAAATAGGTAACTGTAGAGAAGCTTTTGCAAAACCACTACATTTTAGTCCAAAATCTTCTCTAAAACTATCATAAAACAGTGTCTCAGTCATCAGGCAGTGAATTCATAACCATTTCATGTAGGAACTTTCTGTGAGGGAGCTTTTAGAGGTGGACGTCTGGTTCCTATCACCACCACTGTGAACAGTTCTGACTCTGTAAGTTTATCTAGAACGGAGCGTTTCACACCAAACCACTCTGAACCGCTCTGATTACATCTTAACCATTTAATTATGCAGGAAAATCAGTTCGCTTGGAACTCCCACAATTGGTGGATTGTTTAGATAAATGCATAAATTAATTAGTTAAAATATAATAAATTAAATAAATTAAGCGAACACTCTGAAAATCAGTGCACGCTGGGCAAAAATCGGACAAAACGTCTTAAAACACAAACATTTCGCTGTTGTTGGAACAAAATCTTGTATCTCCAAAATGGTAACTTTACAGGAGAAGGAAAAAACCTACTTTACTTTTAATGTAAGTCAATGGAACCAAACTTTTTTCCAAGTAATTTTGGACCGTTTCTTTGGTCCATTCATCATGAAATTTACATACAATGTAAAGACCAGCATGCATTTTCAAAATATGTCCATAACTGAAAAACAACAAAAATGGAGATACGAGGTTTTCTTCCGACAGCAGGGATACTCAGCTTTGTGCTTCCTGAGCCGGTCACTAAGTGGGTTACACGGACGCGGATTGTAACTCCGGGTCTGACGTCAATCGAGAAAGAGGAGGACAAAAGAAAGGAGAGAACAGGTATAAAGAAAAGATCTACCTGTTTCTCTGCTTTAACCTATTCATCCAGCACGAACACTCCAAAGACTCTGCCGCACCTGCACACGCTCACATTCGCACGAGCACTCACAGCGGAGCTACAAGAGTCTTACGTAAGAGTGTGTGTGTGTGTGTGTGTGTGTGTGTGTGTGTGTGTGTGTGTGTGTGTGTGTGTGTGTGTGTGTCTGGGGGGTCTGAGAGGATTCTCCCTAATTAAAGATGGCATGAGCTTAGACCTGGATCAGCCGCTCACTCACCTGCTGCAGACGCTTTGGCAATTAGTGAATGGGTCCAACACGTAGGGCTCGACCGATACACCGTTTGGCCTACAGAGCTGGCCGGAATGAAGGTTCTGCGAAGTTATAAGCACTAATAACATCCCTTTAAGAGCACATAACAATGAAACCTGTAACTTCCTCCCCTTCTTGTTAAAAAAGGCTGGAACAGTATGTAAACAAGACGCACTGCTCACGCAGCCCATACGCACTTAAACACGCTTCTTCAAGGGTTCTTCAGTAAAGACAGAAGTTCTATATAGAACCATGAACACCACTTGCATTCTTAAAGGGTTCTGGACAATGCTGAACGTGTTGTATATGGTTCTATATAGAACCTTTTTGAAACTGGCCCTATCTAGCACCAAAAAGGGTTCTGCTGTTATGATGTCAAGCTTGTAATAACAGCAGAACCCTTTCTGGTGCTATATATAACCATATATAACATTCTCCATCAATCTGAAGAACCATTTAAGCATGAAAATGGTTCTAAGTGCTCATGGTTCTATACAGAACCACTGTCTTTATGAAAAAACGCTTGAAAAAACATCTTTTTAAAGAGTGTATATGAAAGTTAAGCTGGAAAAAAAACAGCTTTAAGTTTTTGTGATGTCACACTCAATTTACTTACATCCGCCCAATTCAGCCCATAGCAGTTTATAGAGCGGTTTGGTGTGAAACGCTCTGTTCTAGAGAAACTTACTGAGTCAGAACTGTTCACAGTGGTGGTGATAGGAACCAGACGTCCACTTCTAAAAGCTCCTCACAGAAAGTTCCTACATGAAATGGTTATGAATTCACTGCCTGATGACTGAGACACTGTTTTATAATAGTTCTGAGAAGATTTTGGTCCTAAATATATTTCTAAAATACACTCATGGTGGAGAGATACATGCAGAGTGTTGTGAGGCAAAATAGTCCCCATTCAGAATTTTTTCAGAACGTTTTTCAGATTTATCATGTTTTAATCCAGCGACCGGCTACTTAGCCGAACGAGTAATGTAGAATTATGCTACAATATTTTGGTGCAGGTGTTGCAGCAGCGTTCGAGCCTCAGGTTATTTACCTCAAAACAACACAGATCGGACAGAATATGAGTGCGTTTACATGCACTTAACCCGATAACTGCACAAGTTTTAAGATTTTGTCAGTAATCCGATCAACGAGTTGACATGCTCGAGTAATCAGATGACAGAGAAACTCCAGGTCTACATGAATCAGACAGTAATCAGATTTCTGCTTTAGAGCCAGCAAATAAACTCACAGAAGACGACGCGACAAACATAACGTAAAACTCAAACTTCATGACATGGCTTTTTTAAAAAAACATTGCGCCACTGTACCTGAAAATATGAACAAACATCATCTAGAAGATGAATATTCACATCTTTCATTTCGTCAAGCATGTGGTCGGTTTTCAGTACCGTCGCTCCAAAAGTAGCAACACTGCTCGCTTATTTCCGGTACCACAGTTTGTTTTTGCACATGCTCAGACTGAGAAAGTCGAAAGAAATCAGAGTAAGAGTTCACATGCACTGAGAAATCTGATCACTGAGCTAAAATCCAGCCTCTTTATCAGATTTCTTAATCAGATTTCTAGACCTTACATCGATCTAATTGGAGTGTGCTGTTTACATGACCATTTGAAACAGATAACTGCAGAAATCTGATTAAGATCAGATTATTGAGTGCATGTAAACACACAGTGAATAAACTGGCTGACTGCATGTTAGGAGCAAAAATCTGTTCCAATCGTTCATCACTAGCCGTTAGCAATGTTGACTTAGGCTACGTTCACATTACCAGGCTGAAGTGGCACAAATCCGATTTTTTGCCCCAATGTGACTCAGATCTGATTTGTTCATTTCTTTAATGTTTCATTTCTTTCCTCTCGGTTCTCAGTATCTGTGCAGCTTCTATAACAATACAGACCACAGAGAGTTTGACCTCAACAGGGTGTTCTTTCTGACAGAACTGGGCCACACACACACACACACACACACACTCACACACACACACACACACACACAGAGAGAGAGAGAGCGCACTGGGACTGACTATCTGCAGCTCGTCCAAGGTCACATTCTCAGAGATACTCCACTCTATACAACCCTCACTCTCTCACTCCCTCTCTCTCTCCCCAAGTGATCCTTCTTCAGGAATAAACACTGCAGTGTTACGTCTTTTATTGAGAGACGAAAAAACTCCCTTATTAAAATGAAATAAGACCCTTATATCGATACCCAGCCCATATTTTTCCTTTAAAAACTACGACCCTTTAAAGGGGAATTCCACTGATTTTTTTTAAATGTTTGTGTATTTTTGTTTGAGACATTTTGTCCATTTTGGCTGACGTGCATCGATTCAGTGTTTGCTTAATTTATTTTATTTTAACTAATTAATTTACAACCTCATTTCCAAAATATTTGGGACGCTGTAAAAAATGTAAATTTAATCAAAATACAAATGATGTGCAAATGATTTGAACACTTTCACTGAAAATAGTACAAAGACAACATATCAAATGTTGTAACTGAGAAATTTTATTGAAAAATTTGCCCACTTTGAATTTGATGCCAACAACACATTCCAAAAAAAGTTGGGACGGGGTCGACAAAAGGCTGGTAAAGTTGTGTAATGCCAAAAATAAATAAATAAATAAATAAAATAATTTGGTATACAAAGAGCATCCCAGTCTTTCAGAAGTAAAGATGAGGAGAGGTTCACCACTCTGTGAGAGACTGCATGATCAAACAGTGCAACAATTCAAGAATAACGTTTCTCAACATAAAATAGCAAAGAACTTTTGTTTATCATCTACAGTACATAATCCCATTAAAAAACTCAGAGAATCTGGAGAAATCTCTGTATGTAAGGTTCAAGACCAAAAACCAGTATTTGCAGGCCGTGATCTTTGGGCCCTCAGGCAGCACTGCATTAAAAACAGACATGATTCTGTAGTGGAAATCACTGCATGGGCTCAGAAACACTTCTGAAAACCACTGTCTGTGGAAACAGTTCATCGCTGCATCCACAAATACAAGTTAAAACTCTTAAATGCAAAGGAGAAACCATAAATGAACAGGATCAAAATGCTGCCACCTTTTCTGGGCCTGAGCTCATTTAAAATGGACTGAGGGAAGTGGAAAAGTGTCCTGTGGTCCAACAAATCAAAAATTTAAATTCTTTTTGGAAATCATGGACACTGTGTCCTCCGGTCTAAAGACCAACCAGCTTGTTATCAGTGCACAGTTCAAAAGCCAGTATTCATGATGGTATAGGGGCCATTAGTGCACATGGCATGGGCGATGTGCACATCTGTGAAGGCACCATTAATGCTGAACGATATATACATGTTTTGGAAACACATGCTGCCATCCAGATGACGTCTTTTTCAGGGAAGGCCTTGATTATTTCAGTAAGACAATGCAAAACCACATTCTGCATGTATTACAGCAGCATTGCTCCGTATTAAAAGAGTCCAGGCGCTAAATTGACCTGCCTGCAGTCCAGACCTGTCACCACTGAAAACATTCTGCGCATTATGAAATGAAAAATGCAACAAAGGAGACCCTGAACTGATGAGCAGCTGAAATCCTGTACCAAACAAGAACAGGAAAACATTTCACTTAAACTACAGCAGTGTCTCCTCAGTTCCCAAACTCTTACAGAGTGTTGTTAAAAGAAGAGGTGATGAGACACAGTGGTAAACAGGCCCCCGTCCCAACTTTTTTGGAACATGTTTTTGGCATCAAATTCAAAATGGGCACATATTTTTCAAAAAACAACAAATTTCAGTTTCAACATTTGATATGTTGTCTTTGTAGTATTTTCCTTTAAAAGTATGGTTCACATGATTTGTGCATCATTGCATTGTTTTTATTTACATTCTGCACAGCATCCCGACTTTTTGAAAATGGGGCTGTATTAGTTATTAAATTTATTAGTTATTATTACATAAAATGGTTATGAACACACTGCCTGATGACTGAGACACTGTTTTATGATAGTTTTGAGAAGATTCTGTCCTAAAACATGTTTTTAAAATCTATTCATTCATGGTGGAGGGGAACATGCAGGGCGCTGTGAGGCAAAATAATCTGCAACTGAAATAAGTTTCCACTATTTTACCATCATCAGCATTCCGTGTAAGATGTACGTAGGTTCACTGGTGGTTTTTGGATTTTAATAATACTGTAAATAATGAAAAAGTTGCTGAGTTTCTCCACAGGGCAGCACTGCACATCAGACCACTCAGCGACTTCACATCAGCGATTTAGAAAAAGCTGTAAAATTCCACTTTAAAAAAGTGATTTTTTAGTACGAACTGACTCTGCACAGACTAAACACGAGCACGCCTACAGCAGTTCACTCCTCACCCCACACGCGCTCATTTGCATTGTGATTTGACTGGATAAAGAAGACAAACGCTTTCAAAACAGAAAGGTGATCACTTAAGACTTCACTACACATTTCCATCCCCTCCCATTTCTCTGAATGAGAGATATTTAAACGTTTAAGGACAGAAACCATCGTAAAACTCCACCCTGGATCCGGTATCTGGTCCTGCAGCGGCAGTATTACTGTACGTTACTTTCACAGCATGCGCGCACAAGATAAACACGGCCTGTGGAGAGCGTCCAGGTGCACCATGGGAAAATTCCTGGACAGTGATAGTGGTATCTGTTCGCTGCCCTGCCATACAGAGAGAAACGGAGCAGTGCTGAGTGGAAACAAAGCTGAAGAGACCCTGGCTGTTAAAAGGCAACTGGGATTGAAAAAATAACATTGATTTTAAGAATCAGATTGTAAGAGCTGTTTTCAGAACTCAGAAGGCCCAGGCAACACTGACTGTCTACATAAATAAAAAATAAATAAAAAAGCCTTAAAAACAGCATCAGAAAACACAGAAAGGAAACAGCAAAGGGCAGAAATGCCCTCATTTTCAACATTTTTGCCCCTTAACAAAAGCACAGCAGCGCAATGACTCGCGAATGAACACCACGATATGGAAGATTGTGAAAGAGCGAATCTCTGTGCTCCTTTTGCGTTTCCAAAACGAGAAAACCATGAATTGCAAAAATGCCTTTATTCACTTGACATTGAGCTCATTTGTTTAGTTTTTTTGAGTTTGTACATGAAGAGTATTTCTATTTAATATTGTATATTTTCATGTCATTTATTTGCACCATGCTATAAATAATGCTGCTTCAATTCTGTACTTTGTCAATCAAATGGTGAATGAAACTGAATCTACTCGTGGCTTAACCTGCAAAAGTTTTGATTCTGAGATTAAAGGGCCCATATCCCAAATTAAAACCCAATACTCTCCAGCATGCCAAGGTCCATTTAACATTTGTGGTTTCATGTACCAAAAATTAATACATAACCATATTATCCCTTATAAGCAAACAGCCTGTTTTTTAACTGTGTCTTTAAGAGTGTATGTAAATGAGCTCTGTGCTGATTGGCTGTGCCTCATTCAAAAAGCAGTCCAGGCTGAAACACTCCTTGCAACTTCAGTGGGAGTGGCTAGACTGCTGAATTAGGAGGGAGGATATACATCAATGATTGTTAATGACATCACAAACACTAAATTGAAAACGCTGCTTAGTTTTTCGATAAATGGCCAGTATGTCCTGGAGGGTGAACAGTATGTTTAGAAAGGTTCACATACTGTATAAAGTGCTTTTATTCCAAAAAAGTGAGGAAAATTTGTTTTTCTATGATACAGGCCTTTTATATCACTAGTTAGCGCTCTCATTAAGGTCAAATGTCGGGGGGGGGGTGATTAGCCCATTTTTAGTTGAAAATCAGGCCGTTTGGTTGATGAACTCAAGTCAGGGACAGTCACTGAGCAAATCTTGACCAAGGAAAATCAGAGGGTTTGGCACCATGCTGCAATTTGTGCAGCATCAATCTCGTTTATACAGGCCGGTTTAACTAATTACTTTTACAACGCTGGCCCAGAGATAAGCCTGGGCACCATTTGAATGTGCTACTCCATTACTTCTCTCATAAAAGCCTAATTATGCAATACCCAAATCCCACATACCATCCTTTATCACCACACTCATGCATTTTCATCCCTCACTGACCCTCTTAACACCAAATCAAATAAATGCCTATTTAGTAAGGATGGTTGACGCCAATATTTCTCATAGTACATTCACTATATATACACCAAAAGTATCCAGACAGTTCTTATGAGTTCAGCTACTTTAAGGTCACCTATTGCTCACAGGGACTGTATAATCTCTACTGAAAAGCACTGACCAATAAAATGGAACAGCTGTACATGAGCATAGGGTCTCCATGGCCAATGCCAAGTGTGGGCTAGAGGGGTATAAAGCCCCCCAGCATCGGGCTGTGGAGCAGTGGAACTGTGTTCTCTGGACCTTTGGGATGAGTTCATCCAGTACCATTGGGATGAGCTGGAGTGATCCAGAACTGACCATACAACATCAGTACCTGACCTCACCAATGCTCAATCAAATCCTCACAGCAATGTTCAACATATAGTGTAAAGACTCATTATAAACACCTTCATTTCAGGAGAAACTATGGAGCCTATAGTCATTGACATTTAGTGTATTCGTCAATGCAATATCTTCACAAAACGTATGAATGTAAATTTCTAGCTGGATCAGCTTAACAAGGGTTTAACAATGAAGTTTAAAAAATAAAAGCAAAGAAATGCAAAATAAAAATGTAAAATCAAATCGAATTGGGTAAAACACAAAAAACAAAGTGGAAATAAAAATTAAAATTCATGCGTTATAATTTTCAATTAAATTTAAATTAAAAAAAGACTATTTTTAGGCTGAATATTTTTTTAAACAATCACCTGCTGATACTAATATGATTCCGATATCACTGTGTATCCCTATTATTCATTATTTCGGATGAGACTGTGTGAAAATTTAAACAATACATTACTGCGATGCTGTTAAAATATACCAAACACACTTAAAGGGCACTAATACGCATTAATACCATTTCACCACAGGTATTATACCAATAGACGCTGTACTGTAGTTCTTGTATTCCTTTATAAACACTTATATTTTCACAAACTACTGCATACTGTGCTCAGGACGCGACTGCATACAGTCACTGGATTATTAAAACGTGAAAAGTTAAGATTATCACTGGGTTTTATGCCACAGTATGTGATTAAAACTGTTACCAAAATCAACTTGTTTTCAAAATAAGCTGATAAGAGCTGCCAAGAACAAATACAGGCATTACACGCCAACAAAAGCACCTTAATCTGTTAAACTTACCATGATTACAGCTTTTGGTGAGACTTCCACTGAGCCTCCAAAACACTAGGAACAACGTGGAAGAGGGAAAAAAAGGAAAAAAGATGTAGTTCTCCTATGAGAAATTCCCAAGAGGCCGGCTCAGAATGAGGCCATTCACTTTCTGCAGAACATGAACAGCGCCAAACCGCGAATATGTGCCTAATGTGGTCCCTCAGTTCGAGTCTGCCTGGAATTATAACACTTTCATCTCAGGCTTCGGAACAGCAGTGAACAACGGAGAACCGCGGGAGGCCTGCGCGAGCGGCGAAAGCCGAGAGAGTGAACGCAATCAAAACAGATCAATTTCACAAAAGCTTTCCAAAGAAACACATCAATCCGGCCCTTTGCCCAAGAACGTCGGGTCATATGATGGCCGTGGAGAGGAAAACAAAAGGAGTATTGTTGCTCAGAGACTCCTGTTTTCTAGGAACAGTTGGAGAGGTAGGTACATGCAGCACAGAACCTTCCCATCGGTGGGAGAGGCAAACCTCGACCCATTTTTTTTTCCTGAAACAAAAGCAAACAGAAGTGGCAGTCTAATGGGAGAATGAATGATTGACAGTCTTTTCAATACCGGCACGCCTGTGAGATAAAACTCTGAACAGGTTCATTTATTTAGGGCAACAGGTTGTTCTTATTCCTAAGAAAGAAAAAATCCATTTCTGTCAATAATCTAACAGTAAAGTCCACAGCAGGGGTGTGGTAACCAGGTGGGGCATGAAGGGGTCTACACCACACCGCTTCAAAGTCAGGCCTCCCCAATTTCTCCAATGGCAACGAAAAATTTTCTTGCACTCGTATGACCTCTCACGCTCCCCGCCTTCAACAGAAGGAGAGACTAATACAGCTCTCTTTAGATCAGCACAACTTCTCAGTAGGTGCAATCACCATGGCCACCACTGGGTGCGCAAAAAGGCACAGAATAACCCCCCCACCAGCACCACCACCCCACCAGCACCACCACAACAGCAACTGTTAAACACAGCATTAGCTTCCACCATTGTTTAACACGATGGTGAAAACTTAGCCAAGCTAGTTAGTATAGGCTGTTTACAGAGTGACCGAGTAGTAGGACTGAATGATCAGACAGCCAGTCAGACAGTCACTCACTCAGACAGACAGTCAGTCAGTCAGTCAGTCATAGAGTCTGTCAGACAGTCATCCACTCACTCAGACAATCAGACAGAAAGTCAGTCAGTCAGTCAGTCAGTCAGTCACTCAGATAGACAGACAGACAGTCAGAATCAGTCCCTCATTCAGTCAGTCACTGTCACTCAGACAGTCAGTCACAGAGTCAGTCCCTCAGTTACTCATTCAGTCAATCAGATAGACAGACAGAATCAGTCCCTCAGTCACTCAGTCAGACAGTCACTCAGACTGACAGTCAGTCACAGAGTCAGTCACTCAGATAGACAGACAGTCAGAATCAGTCCCTCAGTCAGACACTCAGACAGAAAGTCAGTCAGTCAGAGGCTGTTTGTCAGACAGACAGAGTCAGCAGTCACACAGATAAATAGACAACCAGTCACATAGTCTGTCAGTCAGTCACTCAGTCACTCACTCACTGTCACTTACGCACTCAGTCAGACAGACAGTCAGACAGAGTCACTCAGACAGACAGACAGTCAGTCACAGAGTCAGTCCCTCAGTCACTCATTCAGTCAGTCACTCAGACAGTCAGACAGAAAGTCAGTCAGTCAGTCAGTCAGTCACAGAGGCTGTTTGTCAGACAGACAGACAGACATAGAGTCACCCAGTCACACAGATAAACAGACAACCAGTCACATAGTCTGTCAGTCAGTCACTCAGTCACACTGTCACTTAAGCACTCAGTCAGACAGTCACTCACTCATTCACTTAGACACTCAGACAGTCAGCCAGCCACAGACTGACAACAGTATTGTTCCATCAATCAAGACTTCTATCAAACTGCACAATGTTAATGTTAGACAATGCACAGCCTGTTCGAACGTGTGTATGTATGAATCAGCTACACAGTACAACGGCACCAAACTCACCGCCGTGGGGCACAGCACCCTAACTGATCAACCATCACCAGTTTTAACTCGAGATCAAAGAATTCTTTCACAATTCACAACTTTTTCCTGCGACAGCAATCAGACAGTGCAAACCTGACTTTAGTTGACCAAGGAAGCCTGATTAGAGACTGATTAGACTCAATTAGACCAACACACAGGTGAGGTGCACAGAAGTCAGGATGTGAGGCAGAGCATCAGCAGGTCCTGTCTCACAATGCAGTCTACGTGACTCGGACTTTTGAATTTTCCGTTCAAACTTAATTTCCCCCATTTCTCACGACCCTCCACAGGCTCAGAGCGACTAAACCGCCCCGCTTCCTCATAATGACCCCATTTAGGTTCTGGAAAAAGACATTAGCAGCGCAAGGTGAGTTAGAGGAGACTGCAAGTGGAGCAGGAGCTGCTGGAGGCGAGACTGAGTTACAATGGCAAACCCAGCCAGCAGGAGTGGGCGTGGTTATTCAAATAAAGGGACAGTCTAATCTAATTTCAGCACTTAATTGATTATTTAAAAAGGCATAAACAGCACTCCACTTTTTTTTAAATTATCGTTTAGGGCTGGGAGATAACATTCAATATGATCATATTATTCCACAATACCGCAGCCAGACGATATTAAGTCCACATCGAAGTTAATGTCTTACATTTCTTAGAGTTTGTTTACATTTGCCAAAAATGACAAAGGGAACAGAATCTCCCTCTAAAATGGCATACATTACAGCTAAAGAGGAACTCCTGTATAATTCAGTTTTTGAGATGTAATCAGAGTGATTCAGAGTGGTTTGGTGTGAAATGGTTCAGATGTCTTTACAGTGGTGGTGATAGGAACCAGGGGTCGCCATGACTACAACACAAATATAGACAGACATTTTATTTACTATCCAGAACCACCAGTGAACCTACACGAGTCTTCTGAGTTTATATGAATGTTGATGATGGAAAATAGTGGAAAATCTGAAATAATAAGTTTTCTTTGGGGACTATTTTGCCTCACAGCGCCCTGCATGTATCCCTCCACCATGAATGGAGTTTAATTTCTCCAAACTATCATAAAACAGTGTCTCAGTCATCAGGCAGTGAATTCATAACCATTTCCTGTAGTAACTTTCTGTGAGGGAGCTTTTAGAGGTGGACGTCTGGTTCCTATCACCACCACTGTGAACAGTTCTGACTCTGTAAGTTTCTCTAGAACAGAGCGTTTCACACCAAACCACTCTGAACCGCTCTGATTACATACTAACCGCTTAATTAAGGAACAGTTTTGAAAATTGTGCAGACTTCTCCTTTAAGCAGCTCCACCTGTCTGTGTTGAGACGAGAGGCAGATAGTGAGATAGTCTGACTGCAGGAATGAAGCTCAGCCAGTGAGGAAGCTCTGCATTGGCTGCTGTCACACCAAACCACTCTGAGCGACTCTGTTTACATAACCATTTCCAATTATGTGGAAATTTTTGGAGTGGAAAAAAAATTAGGTGGAATTCCCCTTTAAGAGTCAGGTCATGGATACTATGAGCAAAGTATGCAAACTAGAATTAAACTACTCAAATATCCATTGTGATATTCAAATAATATTAAGTAGCTTTTCAAACAGCAGCAGTTTAAACACACGTCTCTACAGGGAAGACCTGCTGGAGCTACAGACAGGGACGGTTAGACTCAGACAGATAGCACAGAGCTGTGAATCCACAAGAGAGGCAGAGCGAGGATGGAGGGAGGAAAAAAGGAGAAGTATCGTACACACAGAGGATCAGGAAGTTTAAAAATGTTCCCTAAAGTCAGGCCCAACACATTTTATGGTCTATTTTTCCCCCAAACATGTTAGACTAGATTAGTAAATAAACAGTAATTGTGCATTAAAAAAGTAACTTATTCTCACTTAGAAAATCAGCAACATGAAATCTGACCCAAACTTTTGCACACGAATGTCACACGACGCTGTCGGCTGGATGTTTGTGGTTCTCAGTCCAGCAGCAACACTGAGGTGTTTAAAAACTCCAGCAGCACTGCTGTGTCTGATCCACTCTCACCAGCGCAACACACACTAACACACCACCACCACGTCAGTGTTACTGCAGTGCTGAGAATGATCCACCACCCAAATAATACCAGCACTGTGGGGGTCCTGTGGTGGACCTGACCACTGAAGAACACTGTGTGTGCAACAAATACAGTTCTGCCTTACTGACCCAAATAAGTCCAGCACTGTGGTGGTCCTGTGGGGACCACCATTTGTTAAAACAGAACTGTATTCAGACTCCTGAAACACAAACACAGAGAGAGACAAAGCAAAGACAGTATCTCTCTCTCTCACACACACACACACACACACACACACACACTATTCCCACACTCTACCCGGTCACCCACACATACGTGTGTGGGCAGATGATGAAACGTTGTTTACACTAGCTCCTAATTGAAAGCAGTAATGTGCAGTTACGACTCCACTGACTAAAACTGCTTCACTCCACGTTAGGAAGGTCTGGACGATACGGCCAAAAACCTATCGATATATTCTATATTTCAATATTGATAGTTATCAATACTCACTGGAGTCGCATCAAAAAAGACTGTAGATCTGAGCATCTTTAACAACATACAAACTACTCTGTGCCAGCCAACCAGCAACTCATTTACATATAATTTACATGAAGCACGCCCTAATTCATGCAGATACTTCCTTCTCTTACGCAGAGTTCGTGGTCAGGGAGTGACTGCACTGCTCCCCCTACTGACCAAACTTTATAGTGTTGAAATTACACTAACAGCAAAAAATAATACGTGGAATAAATAAAACGTCTTAGTGTTTTTAAGACAGTATAATTGTGATAATATACCGTGATTATTTTCCTAAAATAATATATTTAAATGACGTTATTGCAGTGCATGACACTAGCTGTGTTTTGTACTGTGTATGTTGTGGGCGGAGTCAGTGGAATAAACAAAAGCACACTGTAATGTCTAAATTGAACATGGAGTAGTTGCAGAATTTGTTTATATTAATGCGCAATTACTTCCATTTTTATTTTTATTATTCGTATTATAGATGATAGAGTTTTGGTTTGTTAACCGCAAATCGAGAATGTTTTTCAGGTTGTTTTAAACTATCACATGCAAGCCTACCAGATGCAAGTTCAACCATACAGATAGGCCAAAGATGAAATTGATGAATAACAAAACTGTTGGTGAAACTGTTTCATATTATGATCAGATTCAATTGTAGAACTTTGATGAATAAAAGCCAACATGTGCTTTTTCTGTAAATGCCTTGAAAAACAAAAGGTTAGGTTGATACAACATTATCTGCCAAGATAAAAAGTCTATTAAAACCAAATACCTCTGAAATAGTACTTGAACAAGGCAAAATTGTTAACTTTTAATGTAAGTTAATGTAAAGAGGTTTTATTCCAAGCGATTTCAGAGCATTTCTATTGGCCCACTCATCATGAAATGTTCTTAAAGTCTTCAGAACAGCTACTTTGTTCAAATGATGATTAAAAATCCAACACGGTTGTCTTTGGACAGTGACAGTATAATAATACACACACACACTGCACCTTTACTGGGCTTCTACACAGCACAGTGCGCTGGGCTGAGGGTCATTACAAACTGCTGATGCTGTTGGGAACGTGACCATGGAAAACCCACCACACTGACACATCAAGAATGTGGGTTTAACTCGTATGACGACCTTCGGGAACCAGGAAACCTCAATGACAGCAGCCAACGTGGAGCCTCCTCACTGGCTGAGCTTCATTCCTGCAGTCGAACTCTTTCACTATCTGCCTCTCAACACAGACAGGTGGAGGCGCTTAAAGGAGAACTCAAAACTCATTTTTCGAAACTGTTCCATAATTAAGCGGTTAATATGTCAATAAAGTGGTTCAGAGTGGTTTGGTGTGAAACGCTCTGTTCTAGAGAAACTCACTGAGTCAGAACTGTTCACAGTGGTGGTGATAGGAACCAGACGTCCACCTCTAAAAGCTCCCTCACAGAAAGTTACTACATGAAATGACTACTATTACTACTACAGACTACCATTTACCATCATCAGCTGAACTAGAGATTTCATTCACTGGCCACTTTATTGGAAACCTTGTAGCTCTAGGCTGTAGGTTATAAACAGGATCCTCTAACTAAAGCGTTTCTCTCCTGCATGTTCAGGTTTCTGTTCACTGATCGATTAAACTAAAAGTATTTGAACATTTTTAAGTATAGCCGATATTCATGATATGCACAGAAAACCATACTGTGACGCACTGCGATGTAATTTATCACGATAATGATAAACACTGTCATACTGTCCAGCTCTAAAGGTAGGTGTTTCCAATAAAGTGACTAGTGAGTGGAAGTACAAAGGTGTTTCTAATAAAGTGGCCAGTTAGAGGAAGCACAAGGTGGGGGTTCCAATAAAGCGGCCAGTGAGCAGAAGCACACGATGGGTGTTTCTAATAAAGTGGCCAGTGAGCAGAAGCACAAGGTGGGCATTTCCAATAAAGCGGCCAGTTAGCAGAAGCACAAGGTGGGCATTTCCAATAAAGCGGCCAGTTAGTGGAAGCACAAGGTGGGTGTTTCCAATAAAGTGGCCAACCAGTGGAAGCACAAGGTGGGTGTTTCAAATAAAGTGGCAAGCAAGTGTACACTGCGCAGCAATGGTCTCCAAGCCTGGTCCTGGAGATCTACTGTCCTGCAGAATCCAGTTCCAACCACAACCTGCCCCACCTGCTCCTACTGAC